>NC_069804.1:149333196-149649696 GCF_027406575.1 Nycticebus coucang | reverse complement strand
TCAGGGATTATATTTCCATACACATTTTCCTAGATTTATTGTTTGTGTAAAATAAGGCATGCCATAAGAGAAGCAGGGTATTGATACTGTAACAGCAGAGTATTGAAATTATAATAATGGGGCGGCACCTGTGGCTCAGTGAGTAGGGCGCCAGCCCCATATGCCGAGGGTGGCGGGTTCAAACCCAGCCCTGGCCAAACTGCAACAACAAAAAAATAGCCGGGCGTTGTGGCGGGCGCCTGTAGTCCCAGCTGCTCGGGAGGCTGAGGCAAGAGAATCACATAAGCCCAAGAGCTGGAGGTTGCTGTGAGCCGTGTGACGCCACGGCACTCTACCGAGGGCAGTAAAGTGAGACTCTGTCTCTACAAAAAAAAGAAATTATAATAATGGAATTAATTCAGACATGGTTCTACTAACTGGACAAATATTCAAAAATAATTGTACTGGTGTGGATTTCTTCCCGGTTGGAAATCCTACCCCACCTGCATCCAGGTGGAATAAAGCCATTTTAATTGCACACACAAAAAATAATAATCATACTATTTTCTTACACTGTTAAGTATAGATTTGAAACAAGAGACATGATGTTTTTGTAAAATAATGCCTATTGGGGTCCAAAGAAACATTTATTTGCATAAATTACATTTCTAAAAATGAAAAGAAACATTTTAGAAGCAAACGCGAGCTTTAAAGTCTTCTCCAAAACCTTACTAAAATCATAGCTAACATAGAAAATGCATATGCATTCAAATCCTCTTTTTTTCTGGGACTAGTCATTTTAATCTGTTTTTCACACACAGTCCTTGAAGTCAATTGCATTATAAATGACATACGTTGGCTTGAATCCTGTCGAATTGATCTCCAAGTTCTTGACGCAATATTTTAATCATAATATTTCACTTTAAAAATTTTCCTCTTGGCTTATCGGCATATTTTCCACCATTTCCCAACACCATCTAATGTTTTGGTTTTTTTTTCAACTGATAGTCATTCATGCCATCTAATTTTCTAGAAGCAGAAGAAGGTGAAGCTATTACCAAGTGATGAAGGTGTGGCTGATATGTGTTAAAAACCAGTGATGAAAACATAATTCATGTTATTTCACTTAAGCCTATTTCTTAGAAATGAAAAAGAGATTTCCTTAAATCCTCATATGTTTACTTTGCATAATCTTTTCTGATGGTGTTTTCCTAGAATGATGGAGAAAAAGAAAGGTTCACTTAGATAAATTACTTTGAATAAAGTAAACCCAGGAAACCTAACCGCTGAGTTATTTCTACCCTCTGACAATTTGTTTAGAATAGCTGAGGAGAAATGCGCTATACTTTTGTATATTTTGCTTTGGCAGAAAGGTTCAGCAAACATCAATCGGCTGGAACAAATCCCTTTATTTAAAGGATTTATTCTATAAAATGTGGGTTCAGTCAAAAGGCCGCACTCAAGGATCCAGAAGTCCACATGTGGCCCCAAGGCCAGAAGTTCCCCATCCCTGATTTACACTGTCACATAAATAGAATAAAGAGAACTATGACATATATTTTACCAGTCTCTTCCCCCCAGCCCGCAACACAATTATATGGTTAACAGTAACTGAGATGCATTCATACTAATGCTTTCGGGGTTTTTTGAATAGAAGGAAAGAGAAGTTTATTACTTTGCTGGCAAAGGAAGAAAATGGAACACAATGATCTCAAAATCCAAATTCCTGCTTCTGAACAGAAGTACAGAGTTTTTAAAGGTTTTGACCCCACAATCCCATCTTGGGCCAAGACAATCCCATGGCCTCTTCCAATCTCATCTTCAGTTAAGAAGATCTTATAAAAGATCAGTTGATGTTTTAAATGATGGATTAATTGTCTAAAATTAAAAATACAAAAACTGCAAAATTTTCAGAAAAAGACGTAGGAGATTATCCTTTTGATATCAGGAATACCTTAAAGGCTAAATAAGCCATTGAGAAAAAATTTACATATTTGACTATTCTAAATTAAAAACTTCCACATGATAGAATATACATAAAGAAATTGAAAGGAAAAATATAGACGTCTTATAAATGTATATAATAAAAGTTAGTCTCCAGAACATTTCATAACTATACTGCAAAATACACATTTTTTGCATTTTAACATCTCTATAATGGATATATCTTACTATTAAAAGAGAGCAATTTGATAAGAGCTAATGAAGTTGAAGATAACCTCTAACCCAGCAATTCTGTTCTCAAATATATACATTAAGTCAGTGTTATTTCAAACCCTAAGTCCTCACTCATTGCTGGGTTGTGAAATCAAGTTAGTGTGTCAATTCCAGAATTTAAAAAGGAATATGAAAGAAAAGAATAGATGAGAAAATAGAATAAAATAAAATAAATATGAGAATATACCTAGCAGTTGTTTCATTTAAATGAGAATGTGTGTATTTATATGTGTTTGCACCTGGGCTTGTGGTATTGCTATAAAATGTATTCAACTGTAGGTACTTGTCGAAACAAAGTGGTAAAACATTGCCCTAGGGAAATTCTCACACACATAAGCAAGGAGATATATACAAGCATGTTCCTTGCAGAACAATATTTAATAGCAAAAATTTATAAATGCATACACATATTCATCTAAATCAGAATAGAAAAGTTATGGTCAGCCCATAGGACAGAACAGCATTCAATTGGGAGACTCTATTGGACTATTTATGTATGTATTGACTCAGATAAATGGCAAAAACATTATTATGAGGGAAAAATACAACACACAAGAGGATGTATCAAGTATGATATGGTTTGGTATATTTGAAAAGCCCAAAATGATACTTTTTCTGAATACATGGTCATTAGGTAACTCGGCTAATAGTTACCTTTGGGAAAGAATGGAGGGAGGAAGAGAGGAAGGAAAGGGAGGAGAGAAGGATAAAGGGAGAAAGGGAAATTCAAAGGTTGGCAGAGAGGTCTTCAACTCTGTCGATAATATTTTCTTTTTTGACCAATGTAAATTCTTCAAAAAATGTGGCAAAATATTGATATTCTATCTCCTTGGTGTTATATCAATTGCTTTACCTTTTGAGTAATTGAACTGTTCTATAATAAAAAATTTTAAATGAGTTTCTTTAGAGTAAAAAAAAAAAAAAAAAAAAGATCTTGTGACATCTGGCCAGACTATTCCCTCCAGCTATCTCCTGTGGCACAAGAACAAGAGAAAATCCCTTCCCAAAGCCTCAGATGCTAGCTATAGGCTAAAAACCTATATGCTCTGTGCCCTGGATGCCTAATGAAAAACAGTTTCATTTCCCGCTGATCATAAGTTTCATTGCAGGCCTGGCTACCTCAGTAAATAAAGTTGTTAAGGCTGAATGCTGGAGGTAAAATTCCACAGTCAGTGACACAACATTGTGGCTGTAAAGCCTGGGGGTTTTCGGGGCAAAGAATCTCCACTTCCCAGTGACACAGCTCAGAGGGTGATGCATGTAAAATATGTGTCTGAAAAGCTGAACGGCCTCCGAACTATGGGTAAGCAAGGTAATAAGTTACTGTGTCCTAGGTTACCAATGGGTTTCATAGATCTTAAGAGTAATTATACCACATCTTTGAAGTGGTCTTATGATTTATCAGTTTTGGGCAAAACAACTGACGTATGTCTTTTGTGATAATTAAGAAATATATAATCAGTTAATCAGTAGACTAGTACATGTCATGGTAAAAATAAATTAATATTATAATTAAGGTAGCGGAGAAATGTATGGTTATAGATTAATAGTGTGTACGTGACCTGCTGGCTATTTAAGCTGGCTGAAAATAAAGACTATTGCTACTTGCCACTTTGAGCTTATAGTCGTTCCTTGTCTTTTTTTTTTTTTTTTTTGGCCGGGGCCGGGTTTGAACCACCTCCAGCATATGGGGCCGGCACCCTATCCACTTGACCACAGGTGCCGCCCAGTTGTTCCTTGTCTTTCATACCATTTCAGTAGCGGGCTCACACCTGTGATGTCAGCCACTCTGCTATTCCTCACACAACACTAGTGAGGGTGTGTGAAAAAGGGAACACTTTTACACTGTTGGGGGATTGCAAATTAATACAGACAGCCTCTTTGGGCCAGGGCGGTGGCTCACAATTGTAATCCTAACACTCTGGGAGGCCAAGGTGGGTGGATTGCTTGAGCTCATGAGTTTGAGACCAGCCTGAGCAAGAGTGAGACACTGTCTCTACCAAAAATGGAAAAACTAGTTAGATGTAGTGGTGGGGGCCTATGGTCCCAGCTCCTTGAGAGGCTGAGGCAAGACAATTGCTCAAGCTCAAAAGTTTGAGGTTGCTGTGAGCTACGATGACACTATAGCACTCTACCCAGGGTGACTGAGTAAGACTTTATCTACAAAAACAAATTACAGCCTCTTTGGAAAGAAGTATGGAGAATCCTCAAAGAACTCAAAAATAGACCTTTCATTTGATCCTGTAATCCCATTACTAAGCATCTACCCTGAAGAAAAAAAATCATTTTATCCTAAGAACATTTGCACTAGATTGTTTATCACAGCTCAATTTACAATCAGGAAGATGTGGAAACAACCCAAGTGCCCATTAACTCATGAATGTATTAATAAACTGTGGTTTACGTACACCATGGAATACTATTCAGCCATAAGAAAAGATGGAGATTTTACATCTTTTGTATTAACCTGGATGGAGTTGAATGAAACACATTCTTCTTAGTAAAGTATCACAAAAATGGATAAGCAAGTATCCAACGTACTCAGTAGTAATATAAAGCCAGTAGATGAACTAATTCATGCCCACACAAGAAAAAAAGGCAATTTAATTCATGTTGGGGGAGAAAAGGGGAGGAGGGAGAAGGGTTGGTGTGGTCCCAACTAATGAGCATAATGTAAAGGTATATGGCATAACTCTTGGGCGTGGGACATAGCGACAACAAGGACCTTACCTAACAAATGCAAACATAGTTGTGGGAAAGAAATCATCAGAACTCTGACAAAAGTACAGCTATTTGGGAGACAAGTAGAGAAAGAAAGCAGACCAGAAACTAAATCTTATAATTATAGCAGCCCCCTTCCCATACACTGTAAATTCTCATGACCCTGTCAAGAGTATAGCTATCCTGGGAGGACAGCTAGTGATAGAAAGCAGGTCAGAGACCAAATGGCGTGGTCACAGCAACCCCTTCCCTACCCTCCTGAAATGCTTTAGGGATACTGTTTCTGGGAAGCATCATGATCTCCTACCCTGGTCCTGGCTGGCACTAGAGATAAAGCCTTCATGCAAGATTAACACCTTTTGTGGAAGGCAGTAATTCTAAAATCAGTCTCAGACACAGCATCTTTCACTCTGTAAGAAACACGACTTCCCTCACCTCTCATGACCCCCTCCCACATTCCAACTACCTTAATAAAAGTCCCTTGAAACTGTGTGACCTGAGCTGACTTCTGGTCAGACTCCATTCTGCTCTTTTAAAATACAGCCTATCCTTCATCCCTGGACTGGCCTCCTCTCCTTCTTGCAGTCTCTGGCAGGACTCTATCCCTAAACCTGTCAATTATAACCTAATTATTTGTACCCTCATATTAATCTGAAAACTTTTTTTTTTTTATTGTTGGGGATTCATTGTGAAAAAAATTTTAAAAGAGACATTCCCTGCCCCTCCCAACCACTGGCCTGAGGCAAGGATGCAGGTTTCAGTCCCCCAAAAGTTGGGGAGATAAAATATTTTGCATTTTTATTTTTTGCCATTCCCTCTGCAACATAATCCTCATTGTCAATTGTAGCCTTCCTTATCCATGGAAGGACAGGCAATGTAGTACTTGGTGCTAGGAAGGGTCTTTGATAAACTATTTCTTAGAGGCCGAACTTAAGCCTGCATGTAAAGAGCTACCCTAATCCAGAGGAGAGCACGTGGCATTATCTTATTCCATTTTAGGTGGGTTTCATGTAATTTTCATTCTAGTTACAGGTCTTTGCTTACTTGTTGGGTTACCTCTGCTACAAAAAGTGTCCCTTATCATTCAAGTTCCTATTGGGGGTTCACTCAAAGAGACACATGGATGACCAGAGGTCATTGCATAGCATACCCAAGTGAAGATGGCTTGCATGCCCTTCTTTATCTGCTTGGCCTTATTTTTCTAGACTGATGATTCCCATCATCCTGTCGTCCTTTGAGGCTTATTGACTACATGTACAGGAACTTGGCAAAGGCCTTGTCCCAGGTCAGCAGCTCCTGGTAGAAACCCATCATGTAACTTTAAATGCTCTCTCCATTAGGATAAGACAAGCCTCTACTCACCCAGAAAAGATAAATACTAATATTGAAACCATAAGATTTCTGGAAGAAAATACTAGAAAAACTCCCACAGACATTGGCCTAGACAAGCAATCCCTGAAGAAGACCCTAAAGGCAATCACAGCAACAACAAAAATCAACAAATGGGACTATCAAACAAAAAAGCCTCCACCCAGCCACAGAAACAAGTGAACAGATAACCCAGAATGGGAGAAAACATCCACATGCCACACATCTGACAAAGGGCTGAAAACACAAAGCACTCACAAGAAAGTAAATCAAACAACCCCAGGAAAAGTGGGCAAAAGATGTGACAGATGCTTTGCAAAAGAAGATACACCAATGGATAACAAACATAGAATGCTCCTCCAAATCAAAATTAGGCACCCATCACTTTTCCTCACACTCCATACAAACAGTATCACAATACAATACAGAAAAATGGTGCAAAAATTTGCAAACAATCAAACACAAACAGTGTAGGGAATTCCTAACACAAACAATCTAAAATGTTATGGCCTAATACCATTCTCTTTCCAAAGCTTTTTTCCCCAAGGGTCTTTAAGATGGAGCTTTCTAATATTGGGACAAAACTTACAATTAACAGACAAGACTGGGGACAAACACAACCCCAAATTGCTTCTCATATGGCGCCCCAAATGCCCTACAAGGCTGAAAGGTAAACCCTTCCCAAATGGTAGCAACAAAGCTTGCAAAAAACAGACAATACAGATTGTTAACACAAATGCCAGGGCCTATCAAACAAATGAGAATCCGAAGAGGACAAATGCCACTCCAAATGGCAGCTCAGTGGGTGTCCCAAATGCCCTACACAGCTGGAAGGTAAACCCTTCTCAAATGGTGGCCTAGGCACCTCAGTTCCCTGGGAACTACAAATGAGCTCCGAATTCAAAGCAGGTTCCCTAGTTCCACTCAACCTCATGACTTCCATCCCCAAAAGGTGTCTCAAAACAAACAAAATCAAAAGGAAGTTCTGAACCACCACCACTCCCCCCACCCAAAATGATGGAATCAGGGTCTCAGACCGCATGCCGGGGAACTCACCCAACAAACGGCCTGGTGTATAGATACTTTACAAATCCATTTTCCTCTCCTCAGCTCAGTTCAAGGTGCAGGAATGGTATCTTCTTTGGGGAGATGAAGACGGGAGTTCCCCAGCGCTAAAACAGGCTCTGGCAGCTACTGGGGCTGTTCTTTGCTCTCACACCTCAAAAAAGAAGTTGTTTTTATCTGAAAAGACCCATGGCTTTGACCTGGGGCAGCTCCCTGCCATTCCACCAGGGTACCAGTGGGCCCACCCGGGATGCCAAAATCTGTTACCTAAAGCTTAGTACTTGTGCCCCAAAGCCACATCAGAAAAAGAGGGACAAGCAGTTTGAGGAGAAGGAAAAAGACCATTGTCTGCCATTTTCCTCCTTTGTTGGCAAAGGCAGACAAGTGTCTCAAAATACAAATTCCTCCGTTTGTATTTTTTTGAGACAGAATCTCACTCTCTTGCCTAGGCTACAATACCATGGCTTCATCATAGCTCACTGTAACCTCAAACTCCTGGGCCCAAGTGATCCTGCTGCTTCAGCCTCCTGAGTAGCTGGGACTACAGAGCCCACCAGCACACCAGCTAATTTTTCTATTTCTTATAGAGGGTCTCACTCTTGCTCAGGCTGGTCTGTAACTCCTAAGCTTAAATGATCCTCCCAGGCTCATTTGAGTACTAGGATTACAGGCTGAACCATTGACACAGCCTTTATGCTTCCATCCTTGTCCTCATCTTTTTAATTTTATTATTATTATTATTATTTTTTGGAGACAGAGTCTCACTTTATCACCCTCAGTAGAGCGCTGTGGCATTAGCTCACAGCAATCTCAAACTCTTGGGCTCAGGCAATTCTCTTGCCTCAGTCTCCCAAGTAGCTGGGACTACAGGTGCCAGCCACAATGCCTGGCTGTTTTTAGAGACCAGGTCTCACTGTGGCTCAGGCTGGTCTGGAACCCATGAGCTCAGGCAGCCCACCCACCTTGGCCTCCAAGAGTGCTATGATTACAGGCATGAGCAACTGCGCCCGGCCCCTCATCTTAACTTAAAATAAAACAGACACTATTAAACACCACCTACACGCCAGGCTTGCTTCATAAAACCCCAAAGGCCTATAAGCAAGGACTCTAATAGGCAATTTCATGCATCAAACCAACCAGAGAGCTATTTTGGGGTGACAGGGAGAGGCTACGCAGATGATTGGCTTTCCTGATGGAGTTAAAGTGTCTTGAGGCTCCTGTTTTCTTCAGTACAATCCCTAATTCTGATCCTTCAGTCCACTGAAAAGTTACAGGATTCCACAAGAATGAGGAAAGTTATAAGAGTACAAGCCTTTCTAGAAGTTTAAAGAGAAAATAGAGCATGTATTCTTTGCCTTTAAGATTTTTACAGAAACTTTCCAAGGACTGAAACTGCTAGGGAAGCCTTCAGAACTTTTTTTTTTTTTTTTAGAGAGACAGATTCTCATTTTATCACCCTCAGTAGAGTGCTGTAGTGTCACAGCTCACAGCAACCTCCAACTCCTGGGCTTGGGCAATTCTCTTGCCTCAGCCTCCCAAGTAGCTGGGACTACAGGCGCCCACCACAATGCCCAGCTATTTTTTGTAACAGTTTGGCCGGGGCTGGGTTCGAACCCACCACCCTCAGTATATGAGGCCGGCGCCCTACCCACTGAGCAACAGGCACTGCCCCAGAACTCTTGATCTTAAGTAAATGAGGAAATTTCCCACCTCTCCCCCACCTTATTCTACACCTCATCATTCTTTCCCAGTCCCCCAGAAGGGCTATTGCCTATACTCTGTATTCAAGTCTTTTCTGATTTCTCATCAAAGTTGACCAGTCTCTAGAATGAGATAAACCAATCTATTCTAAGGTATTAATGCTTGATCATGCAGTATTTCAAAGAGAGTTTGCATTGAAATAAGGTACTCCAAAAGGTATATGAAGTACATACAAAAGGAATTGGTGGGGTGAATTCAACAAAACTGATCAGGGTAAATCAGATTGTATGTTTCAGTACACTTATAGGTGGGACAGGCCCTGGAAACACTGGGCTTAATTAGATCATTCTTGCATGAATTTCTTCAAGTTACTGCCTTGTTGAAACTTTCTTGTTAACTCTAAGCTCTTCCATAGCCACTACTGTCTTCATGGTATTGGATAAGGTAAAACAAATGTAAGTATGCAACTGCACCATTAGTAAACGGGACCATGAAAGAAAAAATAAGAAGTAAGTTTTAATTATAGACATGAACTCCATTAGAACTTAATATCTGTACTACTTGGAATTTAATATTATATTCTCCTATAGATTTGGTTTATTTTCTCATAGATCCATCTCCCTAACTCAGGTGAGTAATTAGACCATATCTTTTGCTTCTTTTCTGCCCTTGGTACTTAGCTGAAGTAAACATTCAATATTTGTTGAGATATTAAAGCAACATCTGATGATTGACAGATATTCAGTATCACGTGGTTGGTCTACTTTTATGTGTTTTACACAAAAATAAATTCTCTCCTTTCTTCTCTATATTTTAGTTACCATCATCTTGAAACCACCCTCACAGTTAATGAGAATTACAAGGTAGGGGGGCAGGGTGCAGTGACTCACGCCTGTAATCTTAGCATTCTGGGAGGCCTAGGCAGGTGGATTGTCTGAGCTCACAGGTTCAAGACCAGCCTGAGCAAATGCAAAACCCTGTCTCTAAAAAATAGCCAGGCGTTGTGGCAGGTGTCTGTAGTCCCAGCTTCTCCAGAGGCTGAGATAAGAGGATTGCTTGAGCCCAAGAGTTTGAGGTTGCTGTGAGCTATGACATCATCGCACTCTACTGAGGGTGACAAGGTGAGGCTCTGTCTCAAAAAAAAAAAAAAAGAGAGAGAGAGAGAGAATTACAAGGTAGAGTTTAGGCAGAATTATAGTTGGCATTATCCAGGGTGCACTGGAGCACATTGACCCACTTCCCTGTAGCTGTTAACCAATCCAGAATCATGGACCCTGCCTGACCACTTGCTACCTGTCCCACCTTATTCTTATTAGACTCTCCAGTACCAGAATCATAAGACCTTTTGGCTGAATAATTGCTTAAGATGTTTTTCAGATCCTGAATTCCAGTGGAATGGCTGATACCAACTAACCTGAAGACCTCCCCCCCCCAACTAAGGAATCAACTCAGCACAAGAATGCAGTTTCTTCATCTCCCTGTCCCATGACTTTAATACTCTTCAACCAATCATACACCCACACTTCAGCCAATCACCTATCAAGATCCCTTAAAAACCCTATGCTTAAACCTCTTGAGGTGGCATATTTGAGGTTTCCTTGTCTTCCCTACAATTATTAAACTCTTTCTCTGCTGCACCCCCAGAATCTAGTATATTGAATCACTGCACATGGGGAAAATGAACCTATTACGGTTATATGTTGTTGTTCTGCTCCTAGGGATGAAACCAGAAGGGGACAGCTCAAAAAGTAAACTCTTACATTCAGTTATTTTCAAATAAGTAACTGACGAGGCTCATATAGGCAAGCCACTTCACATACCAAGTGTAGGAAGGAAGTGCTTCCCAGAACAAAAGCTTCAAGGGTCTTTTATTGAACCAAGAAAAATCCATAAGTGCAAGATGTAGGGAACATACAAAGTTACTTGCTGGGTCACCTCCCATACAAAGGAGGGTCCATTATCTTTCTGTAAGGAATCTATGAAGATCTCAGTGACCTATGGTATCATTGAGTTTATACCATTTCCAGTTCCCTTAAAAATGGTTCACCAAGGGCAGTGCCTGTGACTCAGTGAGTAGGGCGCCAGCCACATATACCGAGAGTGGTGGGTTCTAACTCAGCCCCGGCCAAATTGCAACAACAACAAAAAATAGCCAGGTGTTGTGGCGGGCACCTAAAGTCCCAGCTACTCGGGAGGCTGAGGCAAAAGAATTACCTAAGCCCAAGAGCTGGAGGTTGCTGTGAGCTATGATGCCACAGCACTCTATCAAGTGCGACAAAGTGAGACCTCTGTCTCTACAAAAAAAACATTTTTTGTTTTTGTTTCACCAAGTTCCTACTGGGACTTCACTCAAAGAAGCTCATGAGTGACCACAGGTATATACAGGTATAGCATATACAGGTGAAGATGGTGGAAAGCAAGTTTTTCCCTACGGACACCACTGTGGAGTAGCCAAATATGGTGATTCCTTGAGGAGAATTTGCTAAGCTGCCTCTGCAGCTGCCTGCCCACAGCATCAATCATTAGCATGCCATTCTCCATCTGCCTGGCCTCTGGACCACTGCCAGTCATCATTCCATCATACTCTGAGGCCTCTTCCTGCTCTGTGCTGGTATATGTGCACGGGAACACAGAGAAGGCCTTCTCAGGCCAGCAGATCCTGGTAGGAGCCTATCCTAGTGTGAGTACCTTCAGAAGGGTCCTGGTAACTTCAGATGCTCCTTTGTTCTTTTTGGGTAGGACAAGTTTCTACCCAGCCTGTCTACTCACATAAGCCTAGGCATCTGAGTGAAACCATTAACTATGAAAAAGGCAGACACCCACATGTCGGGCCTCCTGTGTACTGAGCTATCTTTCTGTCTTTGATCTACATAAACAGTTACAAACAGAGTCTTCTGTAATGAGGTTCCACCAAATCCATCAAGGCATCATGCCTTCTGGGTATTCATGCAGGTGTTTCACAAGTGGCTGAACCAAGGCTTTGGGTAACAAATGAGTCTATGAGAATTCTGTCTCCATTTCATTGTGCCATCCCATGTATCAGAGCCCAAGTCTTTAGTTTTACAGAGGATCTAAATGTAGGTCTGTTGAGGCCTGAACTCTAAAGCGAACTTCTCTGCAATGACAGTCTCCTACATGCTTCATCAGGCTCCAGCATTCATCCAGCAGGAGCTTAGCAGTGCCCTCAGAGGCGAATTTCTGTTACTTTTGGAATTGCCCCTAGTATTCTTGCTGCTTACCTACATCTGTCCCCGGGGCCCACCGCAGAGAGTTCTCAGTTGCCGCCTGCAGACTGCTACCTGGCTTGGGAATGCCATGCATAGCTGGTGCTGGGGGGTGGGCTACGGCAGGAAGGTGGGGTCCCCCCTTTCTCTGGACTGCTTCTGCCCATGTGGCCTGGCAGCAATCAGATCCCCATTGTCAATTTGCATCTGGGGCTTCAGTGGGGAGGCATGGAGCCCTGTGCCACTTCAATTTGGACACCACCATCAATTTTCACCCAGGGCTTCCATGAGGATATTCGGGTTTGAGTTGCTATTGAGGCAGGAGGCCCCTGGGCCCCCTCCTTTTTTATCTGAGTTGTGGACTTGAAAGAACCATTTGCTTTGCTGAGGGTTTCTTGTTACCCGGAGCCCTTTGCAATTTCGGGCAGAGTTCTTTCTAATGTCCTTCTTATTTTTTTCCAAAAAAGCACACTGATTGTACCCTACCCTGGGGCAGCCTTTCCTTTCAACTACGTCAAAGGATCCTTAGCTGGCATAGCTAGCAAAATGTGTAGTTTTTAGTTTATTTTAAAGGCTATGTTAACCAGCTGTGAAGGATTCATGCTAATTGCCTTGTCCTGGCCTTTGGTGCCCTCTGGCCAAATTGAACTCCCTATTGGGTAAGGACAGACCATTCCCAACTCTAAATCTAACCTAATGGCTGTGGGATTAAAGAATTAGTTCAGCAGCGCCTTCTCCAGCCCTTCCATGGTGCCAAGATGATAGTGGCAGTAGGTTTACTTTGCTGTGAACCACTTGTCAGGTGATGGGCCACATGTGACGGTCCTCCCCACAACTGGGTCTGCTCTCAGGCTGGGGCCCCTCCTGGCCTCTCACCCCAGCTGGCTGTGGAGTGTGGGTGGGAGGACGTTATCAAAAACCATAAACAGTGAGTTTATCTCAAACAATACCATAAACGATAAGTTTATGTCAAGCAAAGAGCTTGAAACTCAACATTGTAAATCTATAGTGGAAGGCCAACCATTTGAGCTCTGAATTTTCTTTGATATAGCTAGCCCTTTAATAAAAACTTGTGCAGAAGAATTGGCCATCCTAGAAAACCTGGAATGCCTTTGATCCAAATACTTGCAAGTAGAGGTGCCATAAACCAGCTGAGGTGCCTGAAGGGGGTCATTCTCCTTGTCTTTCCTTATTTTCAAAGGATTTGTTTCCCATTCTTTCTTTAAAAGAAGCAGCTGGGCTGTGGTCTAGGGTTAGGGTACTGGGTCAGAGCCTGCTGATTGTGGATGGGACACCACAGTATTTTACTACTATGTCTCTCCTTCATCTAAAAGTGAGGCAATTCTGTTTCCTCTTTTGCAAAAGCACAGAAAGGCCAAATTGAGACTAATTTGGGGAGGAAGAGGGAATACAGAAGACCTTTTAGAATGCACACACAAATCAAAATTAGGATCCAAACAACAAATCCCTTGGAAAAGAACCAACAGCTCAGAACAAACTAAAGATCATCAACCACCACATTTCCTCACACTTCATACAAATGGTACCAGCCACCACTTTTCCTCACACTCCAGACAAATATTATCACAATACACAAACTCACCAGACAAGTGGTACTAAAATTTGTAAACAATCAAAAAAGAAATAATATAAGGAATTCTCAACACAATCTAAAATGTTACAGTCTATCAATCAAATGGTAATTTTCATTTCACAGCCACTTCTCACATTCCAGAAATACATTGGATTTCTCTTTACACATAGGTTCATAGAAATAGCTATACAAGGGCTTACAATTAAGTTTGCAAACTCATCCTAGAAAAAGTGCTACATACCTCATCGCTAATATCACTATGGTCACCTTCAAAGTCCTCCCCTTGGGAACCTCTGCACTGATGGCAGTGCCTAGTCCACCCTTCAAAGCAATTTTGAAAGTCTTTTTTCTGGAAATGGCCATCAGAGCTGTCATTGTATTACCTGTGATGTTCTGAATGTCATCAAAATGTTTTCCTCTCAATATTTCCTTTATCTTTGGGTAAAGAAAAAAGTCATTGGAGGCCAGATCAGGTGAGTAGGGAGATTGTTCCAATACAGTTATTTTAAACAAAAACAAAAAATTGGCTAAAACTCCCTCATAGACTGTTGTGGGAGCTAGCGCCTTGTCATTATGCAAGAGCCATGACTTGGTGAAAAGTTCAGGTGATTTTCATTTAACTTTTCACTCAGCCTTTTCAGCACTTCTAAATAGTAAACTTGGTTAACTGTCCAGTTGGTATGAATTCATAATGTATCATCCTTCTAATATCAAAAAGGGTTAACAACATTGTTTTAACTCTTGATTCGGACTGATGGAATTATTTTGGTTGTGCAGAATGGGCTGACTTCCATTGTGCACTTTTATGTTTTATTTCAGGGTCATATTGGTATATCCTAGTTTCATTACCAGTGATAATGTAGCCCAAAACATCATCTTGCCTCTCCTAAAGGTCTTGGCAAACTTTGACTCTCTTTTTCTTTTGTTCATCAGCGAACTCCTTTAGGACCATTTTGCATACAACTTTCTCATGCCAAGATTTTCAGTTAAGATTTTCCTGTTTCTCTATAGATGTTTACTTGCTCTGCTACACTTCTCATAGTCAGCTGATGATTTTGAGGCACAATTTGATGAATTTTTGCAATGTTTTCATCATGCTATTCATTACTGGCCACCGTGACCTCTAATCATCAGTGATTCTTTCTCTCCCCTTGGAAAAAATGTTCAATCCATTTGTACACTTCTGTTTTCTTCTTGTGTATCCCTATAAACTTGGACTAACATGTCCATGATTTCACTTCCACTCTTGCCAAATTTAATAAGAAATGTAATGTTGTTGCTGTAATTCAAGTTCTGACATTCTTGTAGTGGGACACAAAAACACACACAAACAATAATGAATGCCACTCAGTAAGACACTGACACACATAGACACAAACCCAGCTATGAGACACTGATATACTGAGGTTATGAAATCTTATTGAGCTGTTTGTAAATGCTACCAATATAAGCGCATGATGGAAAGTTTGCCAACTTGTCAGACTTTATAAGTTCCAAAGTTTTTCCCAAGGGACTTTGAGATGGAGCTCCTAATGTTTTAATGAGACTCACATATAACAAACAGACTACACAGGGGATCATCAACACGAAAATCCCAGGGACTATCAAACAAATGGGAATCCAAAGAGGATGAACACTAACCCCAAGTGGCACCTCAGACAGGGACTCAAATGCCCTACCTCAGGACTGGAGAGTTCACAAATGGGAATCCAAAGATGATAAATATACCCCAAACAGCAATAGGAATCCAAAAGGGGCTAAATGCCACCCCATATATCTGGAAGGTTTGAAATCATGTCCAAATAGGTGGCCTAATGCCCCTATTCCATGGGCCTTACATGGATAGCCTAATCCCCCGATTCCCTGGGAAATGCTCTCCCAGTTGTGGCCTACTCCCCTTGTTCCCTGGGAACTACAAATGAGCTCCAAATTCAATCCATGTTTCCTAGTTCCACTCAACCTCATGACTTCAACTCCCAAAAGGCATCTCAAAACAACCCAAAGCAACAGGAAATCTGAAAACTCTTCATGTGGGTGGAATCAGAATCTCAGCATGAATGGCAGAAATTTACCCAACAAAAGGCCTGGTGTCTGGAACTTTCCAAATCCATTTCCTTTACTCTAACTCAGTTCAGGTTGTGAGGAGTTGTATCTACTTCAGGGAGATAAAGATAGAAGTCCCCCAAAGATAAAACAGGCTCTGGAAGCTTCTAGGACTGTTCTTTGCTCTCTCACCTTGAAAAGATGTGCTCCTACCTGTGAAGACCCACGGCATTGAACTAGGACTTCTCCCTGCCTCTTCAAGCAGTTGTAGGGTTCTATTACACTGGAGTGCTGACGGCTCCACCCAGGGATGCCCCAAATTCTCCTACCAAAAGTTTAGTATTTGTCCCTGAGGCCACATAAGAAGAATGATAACAAGTGGTTTCAGAAGAAGAAAAGAGAAGTTTATTAATTTGCTGGGAAATAAAGAGGCTGGCAGACTCCTATCTCAAAGTACCAACATCTTCTCAAGCATCTTTTATAAGGGCACTAATACCATTCATTAAATCTACTCCCCAGTGAAAATTCCTAATGGAAATATTATCACATTATGGATTAGGTTTCAACATATTAAATTGGGGGGGCACATTCAGACCATAGTTCCTCTTATCAGATATATAGTTTGCAAATATTTTCTCCCATTCTGTGGTTGCCTTTTCATTTTGCTGATCATTTGCTTTGTTATGCATTATTTGTTAATTTGATATAATCCTACATATTTTTTAATCTGCTTAATTTTTTAAATTCTTATTTACTTATTTATTTATTTTTTGCAGTTGTGGCCAGGGCCAGGCTTGAACCCACCACCCCCGGTATATGGGGCTGGCGCCCTACTCCTTGAGCTACAGGTGCCGCCCATTGTTTAATTTTTTAACACATAATTTGAAACCATATAACAACATGATAAGAAAAATAATTGAGGCCGGGTGACGTGGCTCACACCTGTAATCCTAGCACTCTGGGAGGCCAAGGCAGGTGGATTGCCTGAGATCACAGGTTCAAGACCAGCCTGAGCCAGAGTGAGACCCCCCCTGTCTCTAAAAATAGCTGGGCATTGTATCAGGCACCTATAGTCCCAGCTACTTGGGAGGCTGAGGCAAGAGAATCACTTAAGCCAAAGAGTTGGAGGTTGCTGTGAGCTGTGACACCATGGCACTCTACCAAAAGTGACAAACTGAGACTCTGTCTCAAAAAAAAAAAAAAAAAAAGAAAGAAAGAAAGAAAAGAAAAGGGAAAAATAATTGAGCCATCTCACTGCAAAACTACGGTTGTTTTTGTTTGTTTCTCTGTTTTTTGAGGCAAAGTCTCATGCTGTTGCCCTAGATAGAGTGC
This sequence comes from Nycticebus coucang, assembly GCF_027406575.1. Taxonomy (NCBI): domain Eukaryota; kingdom Metazoa; phylum Chordata; class Mammalia; order Primates; family Lorisidae; genus Nycticebus; species Nycticebus coucang. The sequence goes on along the minus strand of NC_069804.1, from coordinate 149,632,452 downwards.
CATGGCATCATCATAGCTCACTGAAGCTTCAAACTCCTGGGCTTAAGTGACCCTATTGTCTCAGCCTCCTGAGTAGCTGGGACTAAAGGCACTTGCCACAATGCCCAGCTAATTTTTCTATTTTCAGTAGAGATGGGGTATTACTCTTGGCTCAGGTTGATCTCAAACATCTGAGCTCAACAAACTTCCAACCTTTGCCTCCCAGAGTGGTAGGATTATAGGCATAAACCACTGCACGTGGCCCCAAACTATCCAGCAGTTCTCAATCTGTGGGCTGCAAGCCACAGGAACTGTATTAAAGGGCCATCACATTAGAAAGGTTGAGAACCACTGGAACCACAGCTCATGTCTGCATGGAAGAAAGGGAAAAAATATCTGATTTCTTGTAACTCTCACACAAGTGTCAGATGTCCATTCCATGTGAATTTAACATTGGCTAAAAACTAAAAGAACACTCGTTAGTGAATGAGTTTTTATTAGATCACTGCCATTTCATTACTATGCACGTTACTACTGAGGCCATTTCCTCAACATTTACAATAAGTATATTATGTGAGTCTATCCTCTACTTTTCCTTCAGTTGTGTTTCATTACCTTACTTTCTAGTCCACATTTGGAGCAGTCCTTGCATTCTTCCAATTTGACTTTGTATGGTCTGCATTGCCTTCAGGGCAACACCTCTGTTAAAAATACACCAGCCAAAGCCTGGCACGGGGGCTCACGCTGTAATCCTACCACTCTGGGAGATGGAGTGGATGGATTGCCTGAGCTCAGGAGTTCAAGACCAGCCTGAGCAAGAGCAAGACTAAAAAAAAAAAAAAAAAAAAAATCAGGCATTGTGGCAAGCACCTGTAGTCCCAGCTACTCAGGAGGCTGAGGTAAGAGGATCACTTGAGCTCAAGAGGTTGCTATGAGCTATGATGCCACAAAACTCTATCCAGGGTGACAAAGTGAAACTCTGTCTCAAAAAAAAAAAAAAATCCACTAGCCAATGTTCAAATCTGGCATTTTTATTTTCCCTCAGCTTTAGGTGTTTTCTTTCTTTCTTTCCTTTTTTTTACTTTTGGAATAATTTTAGATTTTCAGAAAATTTGCAAAGAAAATACAGAGAATTCTTCTATATCTGTACCAAGTTTTTCCCAAGGTTAACACTTTATATGACCTGGGTATATTTCTCAAAACCAATAAACCAGCAGTATTCAATAACTCCAATGATGCTTCACCTCTGTGACCTCTTCTTCTCTAAAGAAAACCATAGTTCTCCCTGGTTCTCACAGTATCTTATCTCCTGGTAAAATTCTTTCATATTTTTCACTGGTATGTCTCTTTGCTCAGTACAGGTGCACTCTCCACTTACTTGTCCACCCTAGTAATCTTAAAAGACCCCAGATCACAAAAGATAGATATCTGTGTCTCCTGGGGTAGGGGTTGAGGTAGTATTAGTGAAGGCACAGGATACTATGTGGAAGTGGAGTCAAACAAAGCAGGATGTTATGACATTCCTCTCTGTGTTATTAGGGATTAAAATTGTCCCAGCACTTTTCCAAGTCACGTCATACAGGATAGTTCTGGAGTAGAGGAAAAAATAAAGGTTACCTGTAGGGATGTTCTGACTTTTAGCTTTGGCCTCAGTATTTGGCCAAAATGTGCTCTCTTCTTTAACCTAACCCTTTGGAAGGCTGAATGTCAACAACACTTCTGCTATCCCAGAACTTGTGCTGAATGTGATCATGTATGTTACCTTCATATATAATCAGAACCAAAATGTCATTATATGAACTAAGAATATTTAAATTTTTTAAATATATTTTCAAATACAGCTAAGCATTCTACATACTAATTGTAATAAGTATCTCCCTACATGCTTTATATGTGAAATCTTTCAGTTCTTTGAAGTAGAAATGCATATTTATTGTGGCAGGAGTGAAATGCTACATATGACACTTGCTGGTGATTATGAAGGCTTCTAATTTTATGTGCAAAAATAATTATTAGGAGCTTGTGAAAAGTTAAATGGGGAAGTAGATGAACAGTGAATACAAATATCAAGATAATACACTGTGGCCAAATAAATTTAAGATAATCATATTCTTTGGTGCTACTAACATTTTAAATTATAGAAAAATTTGGATATCATAATTCTTTGTAGAATTGTTTTATATTAGCTTTTATAATAATAAATGAAATTACCCTTAAGAACTGTATTTAATTTTTAATTTTTTAATTATAATAAGACTGAATCCTACTTATTTTTCTTCATATCTACTCTTTTGTTAATTTCAGAATACTTGGGGGGTACAAATGTTTTGGGTACATGAATTGTGTTTGTACCGTTTGAGTCAAAGTTGTAAGTGTGTCTATTACTCAGATAGTATGCATTGTACCCATTAGGTGTGATTTTACCCCACCCTGGAAACGTCTTCTTTGGAAATTCTTCATAGCTTATGATGATGAAATAAAAGCTGAATGTCAACTTTTCCACCTCGGAATTTCATGAGGCGGAAGAACTCCAAAATCATATGCCATGATAAAATATGTTTCATAAAAATGTAGTAACAAGGGGCGGCGCCTGTGGCTCAAAGGAGTAGGGCGCCGGCCCCATATGCCAGAGGTGGTGGGTTCAAACCCAGCCCCGGCCAAAATCTGAAAAAAAAAAAAATATATATATATATATATACACATATATGTATATGTATATATATACAAAGCCTGAAATGAGTATAAAGAGAAGATGATGTTAGAGACAAGTAAGATAGCCAAAGCTACTTTGATTCTCATGAATCAAGCTTCAAAACAATGGACTTTACAGGAATACTATAAGGTACTTCCTTATACGGAGTTCTAAATCTATGTTCTAATCTATGGGTTCTACTCTATGGAGTTCTAAAATCTATGTTCTATGGAGTTCTAAATCTATGTTCTAATCTATGAGTTCTAATCTATGGAGTTCAAAATTCTAAACAAAACTTGTTAAAATAGGGAGGAGGGAGAGGGGAGGAGAGAGGAGGATTGGTGTGCTGTCAACTAATGGGTTCACTGCAAGGATGTACAGCACACGTCCTGGGTGAGAGGCACAATTACAACTTGGACACAGTACAATTAGACATGCAAAAACAACCAGAAATATTTTTAACAATTAGACAGCATTGGGTGGTGCCTGTGGCTCAGTGGGTAGGGTGCCAGCCCATATACCGAGGGTGGCAGGTTCAAACCCAGCCCTGGCCAAATTGCAACAACAAAAAATAGCCAGGTGCTGTGGCGGGCCCTATAGTCCCAGCTACTCCGGAGGCTGAGGCAAGAGAATCACCTAAGCCCAGGAGTTGGAGGTTGCTGTGAGCTGTGTGACACCACGGCACTCTACCGAGGGCAATAAAGTGAGACTCTGTCTCTAAAAAAAAAAAAAAAAAAATTAGCACAATGGATTAGATTGATTCCTTTGTTTTATTTGCTTGCAAGTACCAGTTAGCTATTGCTGTGTTTTAAAACTTAGTGGTTTAAGGTGGTGCCTGTGGCTCAGTGAGTAGGGCACTGGCCCCATATACCAACGGTGGCAGGTTCAAACCCAGCCCCAGCCAAACTACAACAAAAAACAGCTGTATGTTGTGGCAGGCACTACTCGGGAGTCTGAGGCAAGAGAATCGCCTAAGCCTAAGAGCCGGAGGTTGCTGTGAGTTATGACGCCATGGCACTCTCCCCAGGGTGACAAAGTGAGAAACTCTGTCTCTAAAAACAACAACAACAAAAGAAAAAACTTAGTGTTTTAAAAGAATAACCTTTTATTTCATTCACCATTCCACAGGTTGGGATTTATTCTGGTTTCAAATGGGCTCTTTCATGTCTGTCCTCAACCGGCGAGGGTCAGTTAGACAAATCTGCTTCTGATGGTAGACTGGCTATACACATGTACATGCAATTAATGCTTAGATATGGGTGGAAATTCATAGATGACTTTCATATCTTAAGAGTCTACTACAAGGTAGGCATGGTGGTACACATCCCAGATTTTTGGAAGGCTGAGGCAGGAAGATCACTTGAGACAAGGAGTTTGAGACTAGCTTGGGCAACATAGCAAGACCATCTCAAAAAATAAAAGTTTTTTAAAGTTAAAAAATAGTCTGTTTTTTGCTCCATTATCACATTTCTAGGCCCATAGTTTAAAGACAATCTTTCTCTCAAAAGACAGTATAAAACAGCAAGGGCTGGTTTACATTCCAGTTAAGATTCTAATCTCTTCCACTAAATGGATACATGGAGCAGCTATGTGAGGACTCTGTAAAGGTAGCAGACATCTTGGAAAAGAAGACAATTCCAAGTGCCACCAAACTGGCTCCCATAAGCAATCCTGTCATGGCAGCGCAGCGGCAATGGCTACAGCAATAGCAGGGGCCCACAGTGGCCTAAAACTCTAAGGAGATGTGGTAACAAGAGGGTGTGGTAAACACCCATTGCTTTGTTTCCCTCTCACTCTTCTCTTCCAGAAATGAGCACCATCGCAGGAAGTACACAACAGAACAGGATAACTGCCCCCTAGCTTCCTGGTCAGAAAAATGAGCATGGTAGCCCTAGAAACCTGAAAGTACTAGGGAGATACCAGAGATGGAGGAGTTCAAGAGATGATCCCATGAAGTTATTTATGAACTCCTTAGAGAAATGTACACCAGAAAGAGTCGATCTTACTTTCGTCGCATTAAGAAAGGAAATAAAAATGAGATAAACACAATTTAAAAATTAAAATTCATCAAAAGAAAGAAAAACACCAATGACATATAAACTATCAGCAATAAAAACAGAAATGAGGACAACTGCCTTAAAACTGCTTCTGAAAATATTCAGAAAGCATTTTCTTTTTTTTTTTTTTTTTTGCAGTTTTTGGCTGGAGCTGGGTTTGAACCTGACACCTCTGGCATATGGGGCTGAGAAAGCATTTTCTTAAAGCAATGCACAAAAGTGACAGTACTGAGAAGTTAATGTTCATACACGGTAATGTTAATTAGCTTGATTTAATCATTAACACCATATACATGTATAAAATATCACATAAATGTATACAATTATTTGTCAATTCAAAATAATACTAATAAAAGTTTTAAATGTGGGGGAAGGAAAAGCAGAAAGAGGGACGGAGGGAGGGGTGTGGGGCTTTGGTATGTGTCACACTTTATGGGGGCAGGACATAATTGCAAGAGGGACTTTGCTAACAATTGCAATCAATGTAACCTGGCTTATTGTACCCTCAATGAATCCCCAACAATAAAAAAATAAATAAATAAATAAAAAAGTTTTAAATGTGCATAATATTCCATGGTGTACATATACCACAATTTACTAATCCATTCGTGGATGGATGGGCACTTGGGCTTTTTCCATGACTTAGCAATTATGAATTGGGCTGCAATAAACATTCTGGTACAAATATCTTTGTTATGTTGTGATTTTTGGTCTTCTGGGTATATGCCCAGCAGAGGAATTACAGGGGTATTTGCGAAACTTGGTAAATATAGAATGTAAATGTCTTGGCACAGTAACTGAGATAATGCCAGGAAGGCTATGTTAACCATCGTGATGAAAATGTGTCAAATGGTCTATGAATCGAGTGAATGATGCCCCATGATCATATCAATGTACACAGCTATGATTTAATAAAAAAAAAAGTTTTAAATGTGAAAACCTCATTTTCTAAAAAGAGTTAATGATTTCTCAATACTATCTTGAATTTACTTATTTTTTTAATTAAATCATAGCTATATACTTTAATGCATTTACGGGGTACAATGTACTGATTTTATATACAATTTGGAATGTTTACATCAAACTGGTCAACATAGCCTTCACCTCACTTTCTTAATTATTGTGTTAAGACATTTATACACTACACTTAATAGATTTGACATGTACCCTTGCAAAATGCACCATAGGTGTGGTCCCATGGATTACCCTCCTTCCATCCAATCTCCTCCTCCCCTCCCCCCTCCTCTTCCTCCTTTCATCCTGGGCTATACTTGTGTTTTACCTTTTGTATGGAAGTGTGGGTGATTAGATATTGGTCTCATAATAGTACTGAGTACATTGGATACTTTTTCTTCCATTCTAGAGATACTTTACTAAGAAGACTATGTTCCAGCTCCATCCATACAAACATAAAAGAGGTAAAGTCTTCCATCTTTTTTTAAGGCTGCATAATATTCCATGGTATACATATAACAATTTATTAATCCATTCATGAGTCAATGAGCACTTGGGCTTCTTCCATGACTTGGCAATTATGAATTGGGCTACAATAAACATTCTGGTGCAAATATCTTTGTTGTAAAGTTATTTTTGGTCTTCTGGATACATACCTAGTAAAGGAATTGCAGAATTGAACAGCAGGTCTACTTTTAGATCCCAAGTGTTCTCCAAACATCTTTCCAAAAGGAATGTATTAGCTTGTATTCTCACTAGCAGTGCAGAAGTGTTCCCTTTTCTCCACATGCACACCAACATCTGTAGTTTTGGGATTTTGTTATGTGGGTGACTCTTACTGGAGTTAGATGATATCTCAAAGTGGTTTTGATTTGCATTTCTCTGATGATTAAAGATGATGAGCATTTTTTTCATGTGTCTATAGGCCATGTGCCTGTCTTCTTCAGAGAAGCTTCCGTTCAAGTCTCTTGCCCACAATGAGATGGGATCACTTGTTCTTTTCTTGTTAATAAGTCTGAGTTCTCTGTGGATTCTGGTTATCAAACTTTTGTCAGAAACATAACCTGCAAATCTTCTCCCATTATGAGGGCTGACTGCTTGCTTTACTTACTGTGTCCTTGGCTGTGCAGAAGCTTTTTAGTTTGATCAGATCTCAGTAATGTATTTTTGGTATTGCTTCAATTTCCTGGGGGAGTCTCCTCATAAAGTATTTTCCCAGGCCAATTTTTTCAAGTGTTTCCCTTACACTCTCTCCAAGTATCTTTATAGTTTGATGTCTTAAGTTTAAATCTTTTATCCAGTGACAGTCAATTTTTGTTAATGGTGAAAGGTGGGAGTCCAGTTTCATTCTTCTACAAGTCACCAGCCAATTCACCCAACACCATTTGTTAAATAGGGAATATTTCCCCCAATTTATGTTTCTGATAGGCTTATCAAAGATCAAATGTTAAGTGTCTGGGTTCATCTCTTGGTTCTCTATTCCATTCCATACATCCACCTCTCTGTTTTTGTGCCAGTACCATGCTGTTTTGATCACTATTGATTTATAGTATAGTCTGAGGTCTGGTAGCGTGATTCCTCCTGCTTCGTTTTTATTTCTGAGTAATGTCTTGGTTATTTGAGGTTTTTTCTGATTCCATATAAAATGAAGTATTATTTTTTCGAGATCTTTAAAGTATGACAGTGGAGTTTTCATAGGGATTGCATTAAAATTGTATATTGCTTTGGGTAGTATGGACATTTTAACAATGTTGATTCTTCCCAGCCATGAGCATGGTATGTTTTTCCATTTGTTAACATTTTTAGCTATTTCTTTTCTTAGAGTTTCATAGTTCTCTTTATAGAGATCTTTCACATCCTTTGTTAGATAAACGCCCAAATATTTCATCTTCTTTGGCACTACTGTAAAAGGAATAGAGTCCTTGACTGTTTTTTCAGCTTACTATTGTTGGTATATATAAAAGCTACTGATTTGTGAGTACTGATTTTGTATCCTGGGATGCTGCTGTATTCCATGATCACTTCTAGGAGTTTTGTAGTTCAGAGCCTTGGTTTTTCCAGGTATAAAATCATATCATCTGTGAAGAGTGAAAGTTTGATCTCCTATGACCCTATTTGAATACCCTTGATCACCTTCTCTTACCAGATTGTGATGTCTAAGGCTTCCCTTACAATGTTAAATAGCAGTGAAGACAATGGTCAATCTTGCTTCGTTTCTGATCTGGTTGGAAATGTTTTCAAATTTACTCCATTCAATATGGTATTGGCTGTGGGTTTGCTGTAGATGGCCTCTATCAATTTAAGAAATGTCCCTTCTGTGCCTATTTTCTTATGAGTTTTGATCATGAAAGGATGCTGGATATTATCAAAAGCCTTTTCTGCATCTACTGAGAGAATCATATGGTCTTTGTTTTTTGTTTTGTTTATGTGATGTATTATATTTACTGCATCTACTGAGAGAATCATATGGTCTTTGTTTTTTGTTTTGTTTATGTGATGTATTATATTTATAGATTTACGAATGTTGAACCAACCTTGAGACCCTGGGATAAAACCCACTTGGTCATGGTGTATAATTTGTTTGATGTGTTGCTGGATTCTGTCTGACAGGTTCTTATTAAATATTTTTGCATGTATATTCATTAAAGCTATTGGTCTATAATTTTCTTTTTTTTATTGGGTCTTTTCCTGGTTTGGGGATCAGGGTGATATTTGCTTCATAGAATGTGTTGGGGAGTATTCTTTCTTTTTCTATGTTTTGGAAAGGGTTATGTAATGTAGGTACTAGTTCCTCTTTAAAGGTTTGGTAGAATTCTGATGTGAAGCCATCTGGTCCCTGACTTTTCTTTTTTGGGAGATTTTGTATAGTTGATGCTACTTTGGTACTTGATACAGGTCTATTCAACATTTCCTTTCTGGCTGAGTCTAGGAAGGTGGTGTGTTTCCAGGTATTGGTCTATTTCCTCCATATTTTCATATTTCTGAGAATATAATGTTTTATAGTATTCATTGAGAATTTTTTGAATTTCTTTTTTTAAATTATTATTAATTTTACTTTATTATTAAATCATAGCTGTGTACATTAATGCGATCATGGGGCACCATACACTGGTTTTATAGACCATTTAACGTATTTTCATCACACTGGTTAACATAGCCTTCCTGGCGTTTTCTTAGTTATTGTGTTAAGGCATTTATATTCTACATTTACTAAGTTTCACATGTACCCTTGTAAGATGCACCACAGGTGTGATCCCACCAATCACCCTCCCTACGTCCATCCTCCCCCCTCCCGCCCCTCTCTCTCCCCCTTCCCCATATTCTTAGGTTATAACTGTGGTATAGCTTTCATATAAAAGCCACAAATTAGTTTCATAGTAGGGCTGCGTACATTGGATACTTTTTCTCCCATTCTTGAGATACTTTACTAAGAAGAATATGTTCCAGCTCCATCCATGTAAATACGAAAGAGGTAAAGTCTCCATATTTCTTTAAGACTGCATAATATTCCATGGTGTACATATACCACAACTTATTACTCCATTTGTGGATCGATGGGCACTTGGGCTTTTTCCATGACTTAGCAGATTTTTTTTTTTTTTTAATTTCTGAGGTGTTTGTTGTTATTTCACTTTTATCTTTTTCTTTTTTTTTTTTTTTTTGCAGTTTTTGGCCATGGCTGGGTTGGAACCCACCACCTCCACCATATGGAGCCAGCGCCCTACTCCTTTGAGCCACAGGCACCACCCATCCTTTATCATTTCTGATTGATGATATTAGGGATTTTACTTTTCTTTTTTCTTTTTCTTTTTTCCTTTATTTTATTTTATTTTTTGCAGTTTTTGGCCAGGGCTGTGTTTCAACCTGCCACCTCTGGTATATGGGGCTGGCACCCTAATTCTTTGAGCCACAGGTGCCACCCTGGGATTTTACTTTTCTGTTTCTGGTTAGGTTATCCAAAGGTTTATCAATTTTGTTAATCTTTTCAAAAAACACACTTTTTGATTCGTTGATCTTTTGAATGATTCTTTTGTTTTCAATTTCACTTAATTCTGCTCTAATTTTGGTTACTTCTTTTCTTCTGCTGGGTTTGGGGTTGGAATGTTCTTCCTTTTCCAGTTGCTTGAGATGTCCCATTAAGTTGTTGACTTCCTCTCTTTCTATTCTCTTGAGGAAAGCTTGCAACGCTATGAAGTCCTCTTAGGACTGCCTTTGCAGTATCCCATAGATTCTGATATTTCGTGTCTTCATTGTTGTTTTCCATAAATTTGGTAATTTCCTTCTTAATCTCATCTATGACCCAGCTATCATTCAGCATAAGGTTATTTAGCTTCCATTTGTTTGAGTATAAAGATTCCTGTTGTTGTTGAGTTCAACTTTAACTCTGTGGAGGTCCAAGAAAATACAAGGAATAATTTCTATTCTTTTAAATTTGCTGAAGTTAGACTTGGGACCTAAGATGTATCAATTTTGGAGGATGTTTCATGGGCTGATGAGAAGAATGTGTATTCAGTTTTATTAGGATGAAATGTTCTATAGATGTCTGTTAAGTCCATTTGTTGTAAGGTCACGTTTAAGTCCAAAGTATCTTTACTTAGTTTAATCTTGGAGGATCTATCCAACACTGCCAAAGGGGTGTTAAAATCTCTGACTATGGGTGGCACTTGTGGCTCAGTGAGTAGGGCGCCGGTCCCATATGCTGGAGGTGGCGGGTTCAAACCCAGCCCCGGCCAAAAACCACAAAAAAAAAAAAAAAAATCTCTGACTATTATGGTGTAGGAAGTTATTAAATTGTTCATGTCTGTTAGGGTCTCCTTTATAAATTGAGGAGCATTCTGGTTGGGTGCATAAATGTTAATAATTGAAATCTATTCATGTTCAGTGTTTCCCTTGACAAATATGAAGTGACCATACTTATCTTTCCTTACCTTTGTTGGTTTAAAGCATACATATGTATTTCTGTGAATAAAATTGCAACACCTGCTTTTTTATGATTTCCATTTGCCTGAATTATAGATGTCCATCCCTTCACCTTGAGTCTATTTTTATCCTTTGAGGTAAGGTGAGACTCTTATATGCAACAGATATCTGGTCTGAGTGTATGTATCCAGTTAGCCAACCTATGCCTCTTTAGAGGACAATTTAAGCCATTCACATTAATTGAGAGAAGTGAAAAGCATGATGGTGTTTGGGGTGTCATGTTTTTCGAATGTCTAATGTACATTTTTAGTCCTCTCCCTACTGTGGAAGTTAGGTTTTGTTCAAAAGTTTCTGGGTGAGTTTACTTTGGCTGTGTATCATTCTGCTGATCATTATGGAGGATGGGCCTGAGAATATCCTGGAGAGCTGGTTTAGTTATGCAAAATTTCTTCAACATCTTTATGTCAGTAAAGTATTTTATTTCTCCATCATAGATGAAGCTTAGTTTAGCTGGATGCAAGATCTTGGGCTGGAAGTTATTTTGTTTTAAGAGACTGAAGGTCAATTACCAACCTCGTCTGACTTGGAAGTTTTGGCTGAGAGATCTGCAGTCATTCTGATATTTCTCCCTTTGTTTGTAATGCTTTTCTTATGCCTGGCTGCTTGCAGAACTTTCTCCTTTGTCTTAATTTTGGTGAAGTTAATTACAATGTGCCTAGAAGATGCTTTATTTGTATTGAGTCGTGCTTGGGTTCTAAAACTGTCTGCTATCTGAATTTCGGTATCCCTTGCAATTCTTGGGAAATTCTCTTCCATAAACTCTTGGATTACAGTATCTATGCCTGTAGCACCATCCTCTTCTCCTTCAGGAATTCCTGTAAGATGAATGTTTGATCTTTTGGAGTGGTCCCACAACTCTCTCAGGGAAAGATCAGTTTTTACTCTGTGTCTGCCTCTTTGAGCGTTTGGGCACGTTCAAAACCTTTGTCTTCAATTTCAGAAATCTGTTCTTCTGCCTGCTCCACTCTATCACTGAGGGATTCAACTGTATTTCAGAGCTCCTTGAATAATTTTTCAATTTCACTGAGCTCTGCTATCTGCTTTCTCATTATGTCCATATCCTTGGTAAATTTGTCTTTAAATTCATTTACTTCTTTTTTTTTTTTTTTTTTTTTTTGTAGAGACAGAGTCTCACTTTATGGCCCTCAGTAGAGTGCCGTGGCCTCACACAGCTCACAGCAACCTCCAACTCCTGGGCTTAAGCGATTCTCCTGCCTCAGCCTCCCTTAAATTCATTTACTTCTTGAGACAACTTTTGCTCAACTTTTTGGATTTTAATATCCATATTTTCCTCCAATTTATTCATCATATTTGCAATCCATATTCTGAATTCTATTTCTGACATTTTGGCCATTTGTTTATGAATGGCAGCTTCTGACATATTCCTTTTGTCATTCCTTGGGGGAGTTGATTTACCCTGATTATTAATGTTGCCAGAGTTCTTCCTGTGTTTCTGCCCCGTGTTTATTTTCTGTAGTTTGGCTATTAATACTGGAAGGGTGTGATTGAATTGGGGGTTCCAGGAATGTAGTTAACTAGCCCTTTACCAAAGAGCAGGGATAGTGATTGTGGCTTTTTCCTTACATCCTTACAAAGGTCCCTTTCAGACCTGCAGCTAGAGACTCTGAGGACCAAATTGCTGTGATAGGGCTAGCTGGTGCTGACTTGTAGTCATCCAGCCTCTATACAATCCCATTGAGTTGCAAGATAAGGCTAAAATCTCTGCTAGGGGGGATATATAGGTAACTGAGATCCCCCACCCTTCCCCAGCAACTATTGCATGAGGAGTCAGTCCCTCCCAGTTCAACGCAATCTTGGTTCAAACTTGGAGGGTCCCTGGGTGGACAGCCCAAGTCAATAGTTCCAAAGCAATTATCTTGGGCAGTACAAATCACTGCTTAACTGTGAGAGTTCGATGGGTGACCAGCAACCTGGCAGTAGGGTTCCTCAGGCAGCTCGCACCCAGAAACCCAAGATGCTAGAGTTTGGCTCTCTATGGTGGTCAAGGGCTCAAGGAGGCTCACCCAGGCCAAGAGTCAGGCCAGAGAAATTGGTGCCTCCTTCCCCACCCTATGCTGCAGTCTTGCCTCACCCCTGCTAACACCAATGGGCTGTGGCCTGGCTGCCCTCAGTGGGTGGAAGTGATAGGGATATGGGCCTGCCTGAGACAAGTGCCTCCTCTGTGCAATACTCTGCCACCACAGCATTCTCGTGGGTCTAAAGCCTGGCTCCCTCTAGTGTTCAACAGCTTCTGGGGAGCGCAGGAGCAGTCACAGTCCCTGGGTGTGTTCACCTCCATCCATGGGTGGGTACTGCCATAGGGTACACCTGATACCACTACCAGGTGTACCAGGCGTCTTTTGTGCTCACAGTTGTTGCAGCTCACTCCCAGCCCCACCCCACCCGGGGGTGGGTGCTGCTGCCAAGCATACTCTTGTAGAGTCTGCATCTCTGTCCCAGCTGCACTCCTTGGTTGGCTGGGTGTAATTAGAGCTCACAGAGGGTGCGTCTCTGTCCCACCCCGCCCAGGGCTGGTGCCACCACTGTCCACATACTCTCATGGAGTCTAGGTCTCTGTCCTAGCCGTGGTCCACAGTGGGGCAGGTACCTCCGCATGTATTTTGAGTTTTCAGAGGCTGAGCCTCTGTCCCAGCTCTGTCCCATTGCGGGCAGGTGCACAGTTGCACTCTTGGGGGTCAGATCTCAGTCCCAGACACACCAGGTACCACCACAGGCATACCCCAAGCTCATGGAGCCTGTGCTTCTGTCCCAGTTCTGCTCCACCCACAGCTTCCCCTGGGGTAGAAGCTTGGCTCCCTTTGGTTGCCAAGAGAAATGGGAACTGTCTTTGTAAAATACCACCCAAGGTGTGAGCCCCATTGCTGCCACCGCTGCCGTGACTCTCTGCCGTGGGCCATGTTGCTGCCTCTCCCACTTAGCTCCCTTGCTCCACAATCCCCATCCTACACCCATGCTGCTGTTTCAGCACAGACTTGTAGCAGCCCATGTAATGCCCATACCTCTCAAGAAATTGCCTAACACTCTGGACTCTGCGGTGGACCACAGGGTGGGGGGGCAAGGGGTGGGCTAGAAGTTCAGAATTGCAGCTAGAATATTTGTTCAGTTTTATGCCTGGCAGAAGAACGCCTAGGCTCACAAGTGGGATCTTTCTGGAGGAGTTCCGGTTTTTAGTGGCTCTCTCCTGTGGGATAAAATAAGAGGAGATCTGAACTCTGCTTGCTTGTTTGTAGAAAGCTCACAGTGAGCCACTTTCATGGGGGAGGGGACCCTTGTCCGCTTGGAGATGGGTTTTGTTCCTATAGTTTGTTTCCTTGGGGTCACAGCTCACCTCAACAGGGATGATGCGCACTCCTCAGTTTTCTCTCTTAGCTCAGCTCCTAACCATCAGCTTTCTTAAGAAACTTCTGTCCTTTATCTCTCCTTCTGGACAGGAGCCTCTGTGGAAAGCTGGCTCCAGTCGGCCATCTTGCCCCCTCCTCCCTGGATTTATTTATTTTTATAGTGACAGGGTCTCTCAACTCTGTCACTTAGGCTGGAGTACAGTGGCATGACCATAGTTCACTACAATCTCAAACTCCTGAGTTCAAGGGATCCTTCTACATCAGCCTCTCAGTACCTGGAATTATAGGCACAAGCCACTGTACTTGACTGATTTACTCTTGTACTCTAGAAGATTTTTTATGAGAGCATTATTTAATTTTGTCCTTGCCTTCAGGTAAATATTGATTTTTTTATACTTGATCATTTAGCATTTTGCCTAAATGTATATTTGGTCACCACTAGTCACAAATTAACCAAGGCAGAATCAGTAGTACTCCGTTTAACCTGCTGGACATTTTCTGATTCATCCAATAGGCATGTGTTCTGCCACCTCCTCAATTTTAGCAGTGTCCTTCTAACTTAATATCACTTTGAAGTAAGAAGATAGATGCTTTATCTATCCTAATATGCAGGTTTTGTAGTCACAAACTAGTGATAGCTATAAAGAGAGGCTTCAAACCAACCTTTAAAAAATCTAAGTCACCATTTTGGGTAGACATTCTCCAACATTTATCACATTCATAAATAACAATCCTATTCAGTAAGTCATACAACTAGTTTCTCTTTGGTGGATGGCTCATCAGAAAGTGACATTGTTCAAACAGAAATCTTTCCTGACCTTTTTCATGACTGAGATTTGGTTATTGTTTTAATTTTTCTAGCCTAAAATCATTATGGTGATGCTCTCTAGTTAGAATTTTGGGATCTGATTTATCTCTATGCTAAAGCACACCACTACTTGCCCTGACAAAGAGTACTCCCTTGGCATGCCTCCTTGTAGAAGGGCAGTGGCTTTCTATTCAAGGATTTGTTTGGCTGATCTTTCACTTGAGCTGACTTTTATTTACTTTTTTTGGCCAGGGCTAGGTTCAAACCCACCACCCTCGGCACCCTACTCACTGAGCCACAAGTGCCACCCTTGGGTTGACTTTTAAAACACGTGGCTCTGTAGATATTTTTTCCTGGTATTTCTGATTTCATTTATTTATTTATTTTTTAGAGACAGAGTCTTACTTTATCACCCTCAGTACAGTGCCATGGTGTCACAGCTCACAGCAACCTTCAGCTCTTGGGCTTAGGCAATTCTCTTGCCTCTCGCCTTTTTTTGTTGCAGTTTGGCCAGGGCTGGATTCGAACCCGCCACCCTTGGTATATGAGGCTAGTGCCCTACCCACTGAACCACAGGTGCCACCCTCATTTATTTAATTTTTAAAGTAAATTTAAAAATTCTGAATTAATATTTCTGCAAAAGAAAAAAAAAAGGATAAAGAAAACAAACAACAAAGAAAACCACCCAGAGAATTACCACATGCAGAGAATCTTTATGTTAACAGTTAAGAAAAAATTATACATGCATGAAGTTTAAAAAAAATTAACAGTACAGAATGTAAATATTAATTAGTGTCTCTCTTTATTATCTATACGGTATTTCTCCACCATATCTCTTCCAAGAGGTTTACTAATCACCAATTTCTTATATCTTTTCAAAGAAAAAATTAAAGTGTATGGCTTACATGTAGTATAGATCCTTTGAAAATATACACCATACTGTCATTCTACATCTTTCCTTAGAAATACAATAAATAATCATTAAAATAAAGTGAATAGTTACATTAAACATTTTCTCTGGAGTTTATTTTGGTATAGGAAATGAAGTAGGGTAGCACCTGTGGCTCAAGGAGTAGGGCGCCGGTCCCATATGCCGGAGGTGGTGGGTTCAAACCTAGCCCCGGCAAAAAAAAAAAAAAGGAAATGAAGTAGAAATCTACCGTAATTTTCTTTTCTAAAGTTGCTAGGGCGGCGCCTGTGGCTCAAAGGAGTAGATGCTGGCCCCATATGCTGGAGGTGGCAGGTTCAAACCCAGCCCCGGCCAAAAGCTGCTAAATAAATAAATAAATAAATAAAGTTGCTAGCTGGCTATTCCAATGCTATTTATTGACTAGTCTATCTTTTTCCTTGCTGACTTAAAATGCCTCATTTTTCATATAACAAAAGGTCTTAATCTTTCTACCTAGGATATCTGGGTCTTGTCCCTAGTTCAGCCACTGATTTCTACTAATAAGTATGTATTTTTTTGTGAGATAGTGTCTCATTCTGTCACTCAGGCTAGAGTGTAGTGGCAAGATCATAACTCAATGAACCCTCAAACTCATGGGCTCACCCTCCTGAGTAGTTGGGACTACAGGTATGCCACCATGCCTAGCTAATCTTTTTTCATTTTTTGTAGAGATGGGGTCTTTCCATGTTGCCCAGGCTGATCTCAAACTCCCAGGCTCAAGTGGGAGTGCTAGGATCACAGGGTATATGTGTGTTTAGCTTAATAAAAAACTGCCAGATCTTTTCCAAAGCAAAATGAGAGTTTTCACTTGTTCCATATCCTTGTATTATCAGTCTTTTTTTATTTTAGCCATTCTGGTAGATGTGTAGTGGTATGTCATTTTTCTTTTTAATTTCCATGCCTTTTATGAGTAATACTGTCAAACATGTTTCTTTCTGAAGCGGTCCAGAGCAAGTGGAGGGTTCATCAGGGTGGTCAGTATTTTGCGAGTCTTCAAGCGTTAAGTCTTTCTCTAAGTCAAGATGAGTGATAAGCCAGACTTGTTGGAAGTGGAGAAGTTTGATGAGTCAAAACTGAAGAAAACTAATACTGAAGAAAAAAATACTCTCCCTTCTCAGGAAACTATTCACCAGGAGAAAGAGGCTGTCCACAAATCATAAAATGGAGATCTTCTCTTAAGAAGTTGTTAGTTCTTTATATATTTTGGATACTAGCCATTTTTCAGATATATGTTTTGTGATTTTTTTTTACTCATTCTGTGGCTTGCCTAAATAATATTTTCTTCCTTTTTTTTTTTTCTTTTTTTTTTTTTTAGACAGAGCCTCAAGCTGTCACCCTGGGTAGAGTGCCCTGCCATCACAGCTCCTAGCAACCTCCAACTCCTGGGCTCAAGCGATTCTCCTGCCTCCGCCTCCCAAGTAGCTGGGACTACAGGCACCCGCCACAACACCCTGCTATTTTTTGGTTGCAGCCATCATTGTTGTTTGGCGGCCCCGGCTGGATTCGAACCCACCAGCTCACATGTATGTGGCTGGCACCTTAGCCGCTTGAGCCACAGGTGCCAACCCAGTATTTTCCTCTTTTGTTCTCAAGATAATGTCTCACTACGTTGCCCATGCTGGTCTAAAAGTAATTCTTTTGCCTCAGCCTCCCAAGTAGCTGGCATTACAAGTGAATGCCACCAAGCTTGGCTGCCTATCTCTCTATATATTTTAATGGTGTCATTTTAATAACAGAAGTTTTGAGTTTTGATAAAGTCTATTTGATCACTTTTTCCTTTGAATGATATCTATGTCCTAATTTTTTTGCCTAATACCAAATCATTAAGACATTCTCTTATATTTTCTTTGATAATAACAGCTTTATAATTTTAACTTTTACATTTATATCCATAATTCACTTCAAATTGATTTTGTGCATAGAATGAGACAGGGGTTGAGTTTAATTTTTTATGGAGTTATCTAGTTGTTCTAACACCATTTTACTCAGTAAGGTAGCAGAATATAAAATTAAGATACAGAAATCAGGGCCGCGCCTGTGGCTCAGTGAGTAGGGTGCCGGCCCCATATGCCGAGGGTGGCGGGTTCAAACCCAGCCCCGGCCAAACTGCAACAAAAAAATAGCCGGGCGTTGTGGCGGGCGCCTGTAGTCCCAGCTGCTCGGGAGGCTGAGGCAAGAGAATCGCGGAAGCCCAAGAGTTAGAGGTTGCTGTGAGCCGTGTGACGCCACGGCACTCTACCCAAGGGCGGTACAGTGAGACTCTGTCTCTACAAAAAAAAAAAAAAAAAGATACAGAAATCAATAGCCTTCATATACACAAATAATAACTAGTTGGAAAATACAATAGTAGAGGAAAACTATACTCAAATAGCAATAATGAAGACAAACTAAATAAGAATCATGTAAAATTTATGTGTGGAAAATTGTAAAACACTACTGGAGTATACAAAGTAAACTTGAACAAATGGAACTATAGCTCCCCCCCTTCTTCAATAGAGCAACTCATCATCATCGGTCCTCTGGTGAGGAGGAAATATCAGTCCTCCTGAATTTAATTTATAAATTTAACACAATTTCAGTAAAATACTAACAAGGGGGTTTTATGGATCTAGACAAGTTGATATGGTCTATATGAAAAATAAGCATGCAACAATAACTTGCAAAAGACTAAAAAGGAAATCCTATGTGGAACATTAAAGCACGCTAAAAAGTCTTTGTGAATAAAACAGTGTAACTGTGAATAAACCAGTAAAACTCCTTGTATAAACTGACAGATTAGTGAAACAGAAAAGAAAGTCCAGAAATATATACCAAGTACGAAGGGAAAGTTAATGTCCGATAAATGTTATATTTCAAATCACTGGGGCAAAAATGACATTTTTATTAATAATAAACAGTGCTGGATAGCTATTTGGAAAAAGATAAAATGAAATTCATACTTCACACCTTACACAAGAATAAATTTCAAATGCATCAGAGATCTGAATAAATTAAACCATATAAATCCTAGAAGAAAATCCGAGTGAATTCCTATGTAAACTGGGAGTGGAGAAAGGTTTTATAACTATGACACAAAGTCCAGATGTACTAAAAACTTGATACATTTGATCACATAACGGTTTTTTTAAACTTTTCCATGGCAAGAAAAGTGGCATAAGCAAAATCAGACAAATGACAACCTGGGAGAAAATACTTGTAATATACATATCACAGATAAAAAGCAAATAGCTCTAATATTTAAGGAACTCTTAAAAATTAAGGAGAAAAAACATTAAGGAGGAAAACATCAAAAACTTGATAGAAAAATAAGCAAAAAACATGAACAGAAAATTCACAGAAAAGGTATAAAAATGGCTTTAAATAATATTAAAACGCTTGGCCTCGTTTACATCAGCAAAGGTGCAAGTTAAAACCATATGGCAGGGCCAGGTGCGGTGGCTCATGCCTGTAATCCCAGCACTCTGGGAGGCTGAGGCAGGTGAATTGCTTGAGCTCAGGAGTTTGAAACAACCCTGAGCCAGAGCGAGACCCTGTCTCTAAAAAATATCCAGGGTTGTGACGGGTACCTGCAGTCCCAGCTACTTGGGAGGCTGAGACAAGAGAATCACTTGAGCCCAAGAATTTGAGGTTACTGTGAGCTATGAGACCATGGCACTCAAAACCCCAGGGCAACTGAGCGAGACTGTCTCCAAAAACAGACAAACAAACAAACAAATAAACAAATAAAAATAAACTACATGACATATTGTTTCTCAATAAGCAGATTGGCAAAAATTAAAAAAATATATATAACACATTAAGTCAGTGAGGGTGTGGAGAAACAGGTACTCATATATTCAGCACCATATGCTGGTGGTAATGCAAATTGGTACCATCCTTCCAGAGGGGGAATTTGACAATATCTCATAGAAATACACAGGCAGGTGGCGCCTGTGGCTCAAGGAGTAGGGCGCCGGTCCCATATGCCGGAGGTGGCGGGTTCAAACCTAGCCCTGGCCAAAAACCACAGAAAAAAAAAAAAAAAAGAAAAGAAAAAAGAAATACACAGGCATTTACCATTTGAAATAGCGGTTCCATTTCTAGGAATTTGCCCTGAAGATACACCTTTAACAAAAGAAAAATACAGGCTCGGCACCTGTGGTTCAAGCAGCTAAGGCGCCAGCCACATACACCTGAGCTAGCGGGTTCGAATCTCACCCAGGCCCGCCAAACAACAATAGCAGCTGCAACCAAAAAATAGCCAGGCGTTGTGGTGGGCACCTGTAGTCCCAGCTACTTGGGAGGCGGAAGCAGGAGAATCGCTTTGAGCCCAGGAATTGGAGGTTGCTGTGAGCTGTGATGCCAGGGCCCTTTACCCAGGGTGACAGCTTGAGGCTCTGTCTCAAAAAGAAAAAAAGAAACATACATACATATATAGTCACTATAGGATATTTTTGTATGTGCAAAACAATGAAAACAACCTAAAAGTCCACATATAGAAATGTGGTTAAACCGTAGTAAACCCCCACACAATGATGTAATAGAAACTGCAAGAAAGAATGACAAAGAATATATGAATGATATGAAGTGAGTTCTAGGACATATTAAGTGAAAGAAAAAGAGTGCAAAAGAGGAATAAAGGAAAATAAGAAAATATACACACATCTGCTCATTGTGCAGGAAGAAACACACAAAATATTAATCAGGAACTAAAAAGATTGGTTCCCTACAGGGAGTGGTGAGTAGGAACAGGATGGAAAGAATGTAGGTTAAGAATGGAATAGAAGAAATCAGGGGTGGGTGGGAGTAAGACTTCTCCAAATATATATTTCTATATAATTTTGGCTTTTATAGCCTTGGTAATGATGTTTCACATGTTCAAAAATAAATAAAATCAACAAGGATGGGGGAGGACTCTAAAATGTAATATAAGTAGAGCAAATAAACCTAACTGTATGTCAAATGAAAAACGTAACTGCATTGTGGTGGAGGTGCAGGGGGTGGCGATGACACAGACAGAACATATAGACAGATAAGACAGACAGATACAGAAGTATGCATACACACACACACATATTTCCTGGCTCTGTCCTCTAATAAGTCCTCTAGAAGTGATCACAACCCAGTACCAATAAACATACGTAGTTCCCAAATCCTGGTTTCTAAATACCATTCTCCAATAAAGGAAACTGCAGCTTCATGGAAAAATAGCTCATCTCAGGGCTGGGCAAGGAAAGTACAAGATGAGCATAGAGTATCTTGTGGTACCAAAAAGTAATGAAATGATCAAGGAATGATGGGAGAAAAAGACACAGAAGGCAGCTTGAAAGGACTCCCACTGGCCACAACTGGGACAATATGATCAACAAAATAGACAATGATACTAGGAATGATAGCCATGAAATAAAACAAATTAACTATAAATCCATACCGATACAAATAACTAGCAATAATTGATTCAGGCAAGAATCATCAAAGGTGAAAGGCAGAAGAGTTACAAGATATTTACATAAACTTAAAATATCTCCCCACAAAATACTTACTAATTACAACGTTAAAAACGTTAACTTCACAGTAGAGAAACTTAGCAATACCTCTATTAGGTAATCAAAGTTAAAATCACCAGTAATAGGACAAATCAACATCCTGTGCCACTTGATATAATGCACTGAGAGCACAATATCACTTTTGTAGTATTCCTGCCAAAAGTCCATAGCCTTTTATCTAATCACGAGGGAATATTAGGGAAGCTCAATATGAGGAACATTTTACAAAATAATTACCTGTACTGTACAAAAATACCAATATCGTGAAATACAAAGACTTCAAAAATGGTTTTAGATTAAGATAAACCAAAGAGACATGACAATTAAATTCAATATATCATCATGAATTAGTTTCTAGACCAGAAATTTTTTTCTCTTAAAGACAGTAGGAAAAAATTGAATAAGGTCTGCAAATCAAATAATAGTATTGTGTCAATGTTAATTTCCTGATTTAGTTAATGTTAGTGTGGTTCTGCAAGTAAACATTCTACTATATTAGGAAATACACATTAAAGTATTTAGGGATAATGGGACATGTCTTTGACATATTTCTAAACTGTTTGGAAAAAAAAGTTGTACATATTGAGAATGATAATTGCTATAAAATGTTAACACATGGTCAGCGTCTGTGGCTCAATGGGTAGGGCACTGGCCCCATATACTGAGGGTGATGGGTTCGAACCCAGCCCTGGCTAGCTAAAACAGCAGTGGCAACTGCAACAAAAATAGCTGGGTGTTGTGGTGGGCACCTGTACTCCAAGGTACTTGGGAGGCTGAAGCAAGAGGATCACCCTAGCCCAAGAGCTGGAGGTTGCTGTGAGCTGTGATGTGTGATGCCACAGCACTCTGAGGGTGACAAAAAAAAAAATGTTAGCACATAAGGAAATCTGGATGAAGGATATATAGAAAATCTTTGTACTAATTCTTACAACTCTTTGGTAAGTCTGAAATTATCTCAAAATAAAACATCCCATATAAAAATTTTATAACAAAAAAACTGTAAGTAAACATTAAACTCTAGTCAGCTATATACCTACTGCAAAAATTGCTCTAATACGGGTTGGATAGTAACCACAGTTACATCTACACCAACTAATACAGGTTGGAACATTGACAAACAAAATAAACTATTTGGTACAGCTCAATTCATAGGGGGCAATGAAGAATAACAGACAAGGAAAAACTTCCAGACGGAGGATAAGAAAACAGAGAATAATCTCGGCTGATCAAGGAAGCTAAGCAGGATCGGGCCTTGGTTAGTACGTGGATGGGAGAAAACAGAGAATAAGGAAATCTCATGCAGGAAGCAGAACAAGAATGTGAGAAAAAGACTTTCTTCACCACCACGGCAGGAAGTTTTCACAATTTCTTACTTTCCTATAAACCAGTGACTGTTTTGCATTCTTCTCTTTTCTGAATATGAGCCATCATGGTTATTTTGTTCCTTCTATACCAGTCTATGTGGGTTGTGCTATGGTTTCAATGTTTGTCCTTTCCAAAACTGACACTGAAATTTAATAGCCATTGTGGGGTTTGGGGGCCAAGATGGTGGACTAGAAGGAACATGTACAAATCACTGTCACAGAGGGGATTGCAAATGACAAGTAGATATCCACCTTTGGATCAATTATCTAATAGAGATTATTTGGAACCAACAGAAGTTACAAGAGGGTCCCAAAGTGAAGGAGAAGGAAGTGGGGTGACCCACCAGGCAGGATCACCTGCGTGTGGTAAAAGGACAGAGAACCCCTGGGCTCCTCACTTCCACCACAGATACTGCAATCAGAGCTGCAGGAGAGCCCTTTTACTGCAGCAGGCCATTGGACTGAAACAGGGAGCTGACTGAGGACTGTGAAGTGGCACTGCTCCAGGGAGAAGGCGCAATCGAGTCCTGCTGGCTTACAAACCCTGGGTGCTTAGGCTGGTGCCATTTTGAGATCCCAGTCCCAAAGCACTGTGTTTACCCAGGGGTCAAATCTGTTGTTGCTACCTCCCTACTACTCCTGCCAGGCTGGAGAGGGAGTGGAGAAGCTGGATACTCTTGTGTGCCCCGTGGGTTCATGCCATATACCACCACCACCACTAGGGAAAACAGAGTGGGTGCCTAGGGAGCCAGTACCCACTGCAGCCATGTTGGCAGCCCTGCCAGCCATAGCTTCTGTGGGACTGGGATGGAGAGAATACCTGCAGCCCCAGGCAACTGCCTCTGCCATCTGCATGGCACAGGCACTACCACCATTGCCTGGGTAATGCTGCCACCAACAGACAGGGGTGGGGGCCAACAATCACACCATCACATGCCAATACTCCACTACTGTGAACATTAGGGAAGTTAAGATTATGAAAATATAGTTGGATTGATATCATAATAAAATGATTATATGAAAAGTTTTATGATCAGTGTCGGGTATGCAGGATAATGAGAGAGGACATAAGCCTCCACAAACATACTATACTGGGGGCTTCATTAGACAGTTTGGCACAAATATCAAAGGACTTTAGGAAAAAGGCCTGCCAGGTCTTGCCTGGAGCCAGAGAGTACCCCAGAAAAAGATCCATAAGGACCTAGCTGGGACCTGAAAGGGTTTGGGAAGCCATTTTAGGATAGCACATACAGCTGACTCACTAAGCAAGAAAGACTAATTCTTACGGGTGTGAGATAAGAAGGTTTAGCTTTTTTCCTCCCCAGCTCCTGAGATGAGTAGGGTGTCAACTAATCTGCCTTGCAGGAACACAGAGGATTAACTAGGTGGCATCTACCCATGTTCCCTTTTCCTTTGTTTCAGTAATCCTGTTAGTGACTGTTAAGTATCTTAAGAAGTAAAAATAATAAAAATAGGTAAAGGGTAATCAGGTGGGTAATGGAAAATTAGGACATGAGAAACCACAAAGATGACGTATGCTGTGGATATGGACCAATCAATGTCAACACTGCCAGACCAGGAGAGGGTGTTGCTATAACACTGTTGCTCCTCTGCATCTCCCATTCCTCATGGTTGTTACAGGCAATTGGTAACAACCATGAGGAATGGGGAGATGCAGAGGAGCAACAGTGTTACAGGCTTATAGTGCATCAAGCCCTCTCCTGGCTGGTCAATATTCTGAAGCAGGACTCAGGTATGCCATGCAGGGACTTCTCCCTCTCATCACTATGCAAGAGTTCTTAGGGTGGGCACAGTGGCTCACACCTGTAATCCCAGCACTCTGGGAGGCTGAGGTGGGTGGATTGCTTGAGGTCACAAGTTCAAGACCAGCCTGAGCTACAGTGAGACCCTGTCTCTACTAAAAGTAGAAAAACCAAGGCAAGAGGATCACTTGAGTCCAAGAGGTTGCTGTGAGCTATGATGATGCCATGGCACTCTACCCAGGGTGACAGCTTGAGACTCTGTCTCAAAAAAAAAAAAAAAAAAAAAAAAGAGTTCTTAGCAGAGGAAAATAGGTCTACTGAAAAGCTATCCATCTTGAGGTAAGAGAAGAGGTTTCAGGTAAAAAGCAAACCAGGCATATAAACTCTGGCAACATGAAAAAACAGGCTATTTTGACACTCCCAAAGGTCACAATAGTTCTACATAAACAGACTCCAAACAAAAGGAAATTGTTGAAATGTCACATAAGGAATTTCAAATATGGAAGGCAAGTAAGATCAATGAGGTTGATGAGAAAGTTGAAAACACACACACACAAAATTCAGAACATGAATGAAAAATTCACTAAAGAGATACATAATGTAAGAAAAATATAACAGCACTTCTAGAAATGAGAATAGTCATTTAGGGAATGTCAAAATACATTAGAAAGTTTAAACAACAAACTAAATGTAGCAGAAGAAAGAATCTTAGAGCTTAAGGACAAGGTTTTAGAATTAACCTACTTAGTGTAAAATAAAAAAAAAAAAGAATCAAGAAGAATAAACACCCTCTCCAAGAAATATGGGACTATATAAAGCAAAGGAATATAGGTATCATAGGTATCCCTGACAAAGAAGAGGAAAAAACAAAAAGTATGGAAAAACTATTTGAGGGGGGAGGAAAGAAGGAGGGTCACACCACTTGGGGGGCAGGACACAATTATAAGAGAGACTTTACCTAACAAATGCAATCAGTGTAACCTAATTCTTTGTACCCTCTATGAATCCCAAACAATAAAAAAAAAAAAAAAAAAACGATTTGAGGGAATAATTGAGTAAAACATCCCTTGTATCACTAAAGATTCAGACAGCCAAATATAAGAAGAGCATCGAACACCTGGAAGATTCAAGGCAAATAGAACATCATCAAGGCACACTATCATCAGTCTGGCCAAAGTCAAAGTGAAGGAGAAAATCCTCTATACTGCAATATAAAAGCATAAATAACTTACAAATAAAACCCCATAAGACTAATAGCAGACATCTCAGCAGAAACGACATTAAGTCAGAATATTGGAGTTCCATTTTTATTTATTTTTGTTATTTATTTATTTATTTTATTTGAGACAGTCTCATTATGTTTCCCTCGGTAGAGTGCCATGGCTTCATAGCTCACAGCAACCTCAAACTTTTGGGATTAAGCAATTCTCTTGCTTCAGCCTCCCAAGTAGCTGGGACTACAGGTATCCGCCACAACACCCGGCTATTTTTTGGTTGTAGTTGTCATTGTTGTTTGGCAGGACTGGGCTGGATTCGAACCCACCAGCTCCAGTGTATGTGGCTGGCACCCTAGCCACTGAGCTACAGCCATCCCATTTTTATTTTTATTTACTTATTGGAGACAGAGTCTCACTTTGTCACCCTTGGTAGAGTGCCATAGCATCATAGCTCACAGCAACCTCAAACTCTTGGGCTCAAGCAATTCTCTTGGCTCAGGCTCGTGAGTAGCTGGGACTACAGGTATCCCCTGCAATGCCTGGCTATTTTTAGAGATGAGGTCTCACTCTTGCTCAGGCTGGTCTTGAACCCATAAGCTCAGGCAATCCACCCACACTGGCCTCCCAGAGTGCTAGGATTACAGGCGTGAGCCACTGAGCCTGACCTTGGAATCCCATTTTTCATCTCCATAAACAGAATAATCACTAGCCAAGAATTCTGTATTCCCTAAAACTAAGTTTTATAAATGGAAAAGAACTAAAGTCTTTCCCAGATAAGCAAACAGCAAGGGAATTTGTTACCAGTAGATCTGGCCTACAGAAAGGCTTAAAAGTGCTCTATATGTGGAACACAATAATTGATTTCTATAAAAATACTTGAAAGTTAAAACTCACAGGCAGTGCCTGTGGCTCAGTCAGTAAGGCGCTGGCCCCATATTACCGAGGGTGACGGGTTCAAACCCGGCCCCGGCCAAACTGCAACCAAAAAATAGCCGGGCGTTGTGGCAGGCGCCTGTAGTCCCAGCTACTCAGGAGGCTGAGGCAAGAGAATCGCTTAAGCCCAGGAGTTGGAGGTTGCTGTGAGCTGATTGATGCCAGGGCACTCTACCGAGGGCCATCAAGTGAAACCAGACCCTGTCTCTACAAAAAAAAAAAAAAAAAGAAAGTTAAAACTCACAGTTTTTATAAAACAGTAACATAAGGGAGACAACAAAGCAACTAAGTAATAAGGAGTATGATGAACAGAACAGTATCTCAAATATCAATACTAACATTGAATGTAAATGGTCTCAGTGCTCCACTTAAAAGATATAGATTAGGTGAATGAATTAAAAAACAACCCAAACGGGGCGGCGCCTGTGGCTCAGTGAGTAGGGCGCCGGCCCCATATGCCGAGGGTGGCGGGTTCGGACCCAGCCCCGGCCAAACTGCAACAGAAAAATAGCTGGGTGTTGTGGCGCGCACCTGTAGTCCCAGCTGCTCGGGAGGCTGAGGCAAGAGAATCGCGTAAGCCCAAGAGTTAGAGGTTGCTGTGAGCCATGTGACGCCACGGCACTCTACCGAGGGCGGTACAGTGAGACTCTGTCTCTACAAAAAAAAAATAAAAAAAAAAAAAAAAACCCAAATGTATGCTGTCTCCAAGAAACTCACTTAACTCGCAGATTCTCATAGACTCAAAGCAAAGGGGTGGGAAAATATATTCTAGGCAAATGGAAACCAAAAGTAAGCAGAAGTAGCTATTCTTATATCAGGTAAAATAGACTTTACATCAACAATGATAAAAAAAAAGACAAAAGATGGTCATCAATGATAAAGGGAGCAATGTTTTTTTTTTGAGACAGAGTCTCATTATGTCCCCCTCAGTAGAGGGTCATGGTGTCACAGCTCATAACAACCTCAAACTCTTGGGCTTAAGCAATTCTCCTGCCTCAGCCTCCCAAAATAGCTGGGACTATAGGCACCTGCCACAACATCAGCCTATTTTTTTTGTTGCAGTTGCCATTGTTGTTTAGCTGGCCCAGGTTGGGTACGAACCTGCCAACTTTGGTGTATGTGGCCAGCGCTGTAACCACTGTGCTATGGGTGCCAAGCCAAAGGGAGCAATTCTATAAGAAGATATAACAATCTTAAATACAGAGGGTGCAAAAAAATGTATATACATTTTAAGAAAGGAAAAAAATGTTAAAATTAGAATACTCAAGACATGTTTGGCCTCTGCAATTACAAGTGATACAAGATACCATCGACAACACAACTAGTGTTATTGGTATATGTTGAATATTATAATTTTAATATAGTTTTTCTTTTCTTATAATGTGCACACATTTTAGGAGGCACCCTTTGCATATATATATGTACCAAATTCATAAAACAAATTCTACTAGATCTAAGCAAGGAAATAAACAGCAATATCATAATATTTAGGGATTTCAACACTCCACTGACAGAACTGATCATCAAGGCAGAAAATCAACAAAGAAATACCGGATTTTAATAGGACTCAAAAACAAATCGATCTAACAGACATTTACACAAGATTCTACCCCAAAACTACACAATATACATTCTTCTCATCAGTTCCTGGGACACTTTCCAAGATAGATTATATATTAGCCCACAAAACAAATCTCAGCAAATTCAGAAGAATAGAAATTATACTATCTATCTTCTCAGACCACAGTGGAATAAAACTAGAAATCAGTTCCAAGAGGAACTCTCTAAACAACACAAATACAAGGAAATTTAAAAACCTGCTGCTTTGGTCAGTGATAAAATCAAGATGGAAATCAAAAGATTTTTCAACTTGAACAACAAGATGACATAAACTTCCAAAATCTCTGGGATACAGAAAAAGCAGTGCTAAGGCAGACATTATGCCTACATCAAAAAGATAGAAAGATCACAAATTAACAACTTCATGTCACACCTGAAGGAACTAGGAAAAGAAGAATAAACCAAAACTAAAGCTAGCAGAAGAAAAGAAATTACAAACATCAGAACAGGACTAAATGAAGTGGAAACCAAAAATCAGTATGAAGGAGCAAGAAAACAAAAAGTTGGTTCTTTGAAAAGATAAAATCAATAGGCCTAGATAGCTTAACCAAAATAGAAAGGACTTAAATAACCTCAATCAGAAATGAAAAGAAGACATTACAACTGTGCCACAGAAATACAAAACATTGGGTGGCGCGTGTGGCTCAGTGGGTAGGGCGCCAGCCCCATATATAAGGGTGGTGGGTTCGAACCTGGCCCCAGCCAAACTGCAACAAAAGAATAGCTGGGTGTTGTGGCGGATGCCTGTAGTCCCAGCTACTTGGGAGGCTGAGGCAAGAGAATCGCCTAACCCCAGGAGTCGGAGGTTGTTGTGAGCTGAAACACCACTACACTCTACCGAGGGAAACATAACGAAACTCTGTCTCAGAAAAAAAAAAAAAAAAAAAAAAAGATCCAGACCAGGTGCAGGGGCTCACGCCTATAATCCTAGCATTCTGAGAGGCCAAAGCGTGTGGACTGCTTAAGCTCAGGAGCTCAAGATCAGCCTGAGAAAGAGCAAGAACTCGTCTCTAAAAACAGCCAGGTGTTGTGGTGGGCACCGGTAGTCCCATCTACTCAGGAGGCTGAGGCAAAAGGACTATTTGAGCCTAAGAGTTTTTGAGGTTGCTGTGAGCTACAATGATGCCATGACGCTCTACCCAGAGCTACGGAGTAAGACTCTGTCTCAAAAAAAAAAAAAAAGAAAGAAAGAAAAAGAGAGAATGATTCAGTTGAGGGATAAACTAATAAGTTAATAAGGGGAGGGAAGAGAGAAGAAAACTGTAGGACCCAGTATCTTAAAAACAGGAAAAGTTTATCCACTGTAACAGAACAAAAGATAGAGCATACAAATACAGATTCAAGTAGGCATGATATACTTATATAGATATTCAAAAAGTTGTCCCTAAAATGGCCATAATGTACCTTTATTTACAAAATATTCATTACAAAATTTTACAAATAGTTAGCCAACTTACCAAGAATATTTTGTAAATATTTTTTTAATTTTGTAATAAATATTTTATAAATAAAGGTACGTTTAGCTACAATTTCCCATTTTCCCTATGTATGGCTACTTTGGGGGCAACTTTGGGGACATCCTATAGTAGCAGGAAGATGAAGAAAGATGGTTAAATGCATGGACTGTGGAATCAGATGTCCTGGCTTCAAATCTAGACCTCATCACTTATACACACCCTTAGGCAAGTTAATTAAACCTGTGATCCAGTTTCATTATATGTATAATGTAGATTATATAAATTATCTCATAACTTTGCTAGGAAAACTAATACCAGTAAACACTTAGAAAAATCATTGACACACAATAAACATCCAATAAATATTACCTATCATCTCATCAAAATTAGCTACAATTTTGCTATAAATACTATAAAATTATAAAGTCTAATTGGCAAAGGTTCATTAGAATAAAATCCTCAAGCATAACCTGAGCATAAGATGGCACAGGAGTAAATAAGGCAAAGTAAAAAACAACAGAGCTAGGCTCGGTGCCTATAGCTCAGCAGCTAGAGCGCCAGCCACATATACCAGAGCTGTGGGTTCGAACCCAGCCTGGGCCTGCCAAACAACAATGACAACTACAACCAAAAAATGGCCGGTTGTTGTGGTGGGCACCTAGTCCCAGCTACTTTGGAGGCTGAGGCAAAAGAATCAGTTAAGCCCATGAGTTTGAGGTTGCTGTGAGCTGTGATGCCACAGCACTCTACCGAAAGCAACATAGTGAGACTCTGTCTCAAAAAACAAACAAAAAACTCCCCCAGAGCTACAGGTTTAGACATCAGCAAGATAGAATAGAGTCTTCCAGTGTTTTCTCAATAGAAACATCAATTTGTTTTAGATTTTTTAACTTTTATTTATTTATTTTTTTTTTTTAGACAGAGTTCCATTTTGTCAACCTAGATAGAATGCCATGGCATCATCATAGCTCACAGCAACCTCAAATTCTTGGGCTTCAGCAATCCTCTTGCCTCAGCCTCCCAAGTAGCTGGAACTACAGGTGCCCACCATAAATTTTTTAGAGACAGGGTCTTGCTCTAGCTCAGGCTGGTCTCAAATTCCTAAGCTCCAGCAATCCACCTGTCTGGGCCTCCTAGAGTTCTAGGATCACAGGTGTTAGTCACGGTGCCTGGCCCCAGAAACATCAATTTGAACAAGTGTCCATGCACAAAAATACCTTCATAAGAGCTAAGGAAACCAAGTGAGAGATTATAGCACCTGAATGTAGCACAGAAATAATAAGAAAAACTGCATTGAAGAAGATAGAAGTAGTTTTATGTTATCCCTAATACATAACATATTATAATATAAATATGATTTATATTATCTACCCTTCCCCCAACCTCAGGCAGCACAGTAAGGGGAGGAGGAGAGATACCCTATGCTTGGGGGAAAAAGAGAGAAGTGAGCACTAGACTTTGGGACCTTAACACTGGGCCCATGCCTGTAAAGCTCAGTCCTAGGCAGGCCCCCATGGCCCCAGACTCTAGGCCAGTATCTCCAGACTGAACTTCAAGGCTGCCCCAGTGCCAGATCAGAACCTGCAGCCCCAGAATCCAGGCCTTCCCAGTAGACTTAATCTTTGGGCCCACCCAGTATCAGGCCAGCCTCCATAGACTCAGACTCCAGACCCATCCTAGTATACCATATTCTGAACCAACACCATGGCCTCATGCTTCAGGCCAACCCCTGCACCAAGATGACACCTCAGCCCTAGTCATTAGGCTGGAATCCATGGACTAATCCTCTAGGGCTGCCCCTGGTCCCTTACCAGCTTACAGCCAAGTCAGCCTACACAGATCCAGGCTCTAGGTATACCACTGCCAGGCCTACAATCCCAGCCTTAGGCATCAGGACAGTACCCAAAGACAAAATTTCTAGGCCTGCACAGTGCCAACCCCACCCCCAGCAGTCCAGCTTTGTCCCAGTAGACTCCAGCATAGGGACAAACCCCATGGACCCAGGCTCCAGGTGCATTCCAGTGCCTGCACAGCCCCTGCAGACTCAAGCTCAAGGACAAGGCCACCAGTAGGTCAAGCCCTGTGAACCCAGGTGCCAGGCCCACTTACCTATTTACATATGCACCTAGCTAGCCCAGCAAGCCCACTCACAGACAACACCAAACAGCCTGCCCAGAATTGCTAGACAGGCTGAATGGTGGTGAAGGATCTTTTGAGAAAAAGGTAGTCTACAAAGACTGAAATAAGTCCCTACTTCAACTGTGCAGAAACCAATGCACAGCCATAAAGATGAAGAACAATCAGGGAAACATAATACCACCAAAAGAATAAAAAGCACCAGTAACCAATGATAAAGAAATAAAGATTTATGAACTGCCTGCCAAATAATTCAAGACAATTGTTTTAAGGAAGCTTAGTGCCTGTCAAAATACAGAGAAACAATTCAACAAAATTAGGAAAACAATAAATAATCAAAGCAAGAAATATAAGTTAAAATTTTTTCTAAAAAAAATCAAATTCTAGAACTAAAAAATACAATAAATGAAATGGAAAATGCACGCAGTGCAGTGAGTGGCTCACAACTGGAATCCTAGCACTCTGAGAGGCTGAGGTGAACTCTTTAAACTAAGAGTTCAAGAGAAGCCTGAGAAAAAGTGAGACCTCCAAAAAAAAAAAAAAAAAGAAAAGAAAAAAAGACAAGAAAGAAAAATTAGCTGGACATGGTGGCACAAGCATGTAGTCCCAACTACTTGGGAGGCTGAGGCAAGAGAATTACTTGAGCCAGGAAGTTTGAGGCTGCAATGAGCTATGATGCACCTGGGAAACAGAGGGAGACCCTGTATCAAAAAAAAGGAAAAATATAATAGAACATCAAAAGCAGAATTGATGAAGAAGAATATGTGAACTTCAAGACAGGCTATTTGAAAATATATGGTCAGAAAAAGAAAAGAAAATATATGGTCAGGAAAAATTGAAAAGAAATGAAGAAAGTTTATGGGCTGAGTGCCCACAGCTCAATGGTTAGAGTGCCCGCCACATGTTCTGGGGCTGGTAAGTTTGAACCCAGCCTGAGCCTGCCAAACAAACAAACAAACAAAATAGCCAGGCGTTGTGGTGGATGCCTGTAGCCCCAGCTACTAGGGAGGCTGAGGCAAAAAAATTGCTTGATCCCAAGAGTCTGAGGTTGCTGTGAGCTATGAGGCCATGGCACTCTACTGATGGTGACAAAGTGAGACTCTTTGTCAATTAAAAAAAAAAAATTATAGTATTTATGATACAGGACCAAAAGAACAATATTTGAATTATAGGTGTTCAAGAAGACAGAAACCTTATTTCTAAAAAAGTAATAGCAAATGGTGAACTAACAACTTTTGTAACAACCTGGATGGAACTGGAGATCATTCTCCTAAGTGAAGTAATACAGAAATGGAAAAACAATTACCACATGTACTTGCTATTTAAACTGGAACTAATCGACCAACACTCATGAGCACATATGGAAGTAAAATTTAGTGGAAGTCAAGCAAGTAAGAGGGTGGGTAAAATCACACCTATTGGATACAATGCACACTATCTGGGTGATGGGCACACCTATAGCTTTAAGTAAAACTGTACAAAAGCAATTCATGTAGCCAAAACATTTGTACCTCCCAAATATTCTGAAATAAATAAAATAAAAGCAAAAGCATTCCAAATCTAGGGAAAGGTAATCCAAGTATAGGAAGCTAAAAGTTATCAAATCAAATTCAATCCAAACAAAACTATACCAAGACATATACTGAAACTATCAAAAATCAAAGACAAATGAGGATGCTGAAAGCAGAAAAGAAAAAAAAAACAACATATCACATAGAAGGAAGATCCCACAAGGTTAGTAGTGTATTTCTCAACGCAAACCTTACAGGCCAGGATTGAGTGCTGAAAGAAAAAATCGGCTAACCAAGAACACTACACTTGGCAAAGCTGACCCCCAGAAATAAAGGGGAGATAAAGACTTCCCCAGCAAACAAAAGCTGATGGAGTTCATCACTACCAGACCTGCCCTATAAGAAATGCTAAAGGAGTTCTTCAAGATAAAAAAAGATAATGCTAATTAACATAAAAACATATGACAGTATACAACTGTCAAGAATAAGTACACAAAATTAGCCAGGCACTGTGGTGTGTGCCCATAGTTCCAGTTACTTGGGAGGCTGAGGCAGGAAAATTGCTTGAGCCCAGGAGTTTGAGCTAGGCTGATGCCATGGCACTCTAGCCTGGGCAATAGACTGAGACTCTGCCTCAAAAAATAAATACACAATTCAAAATACTTGAATAAAAATATAGAACTTTTAAATGTAATTACAGTTAAAATGTTGTTAGTTTAAAATAGCCTGTTCTAACTGTAAAATATTTAATGTAAGCCTCATAGTAACCACAAAGGAGAAAAGCTATAATAGATATACAAAAGAGAAAAAGGAAACTAGAGAAAATATCACTAGAAACTATCACTAGAGAAAATAACCCAATAACAAGGGAAGACAGCAGGAAAGCAACAAAGGATTTATAAAACAACCAGAAAACAATTAAGAAAATGGTGGTAGTAATTCCTTACCTATCAGTAATTACCTTGAATATAAGTGGATTAATTTCACCAATCAAAAAACACAATGTATGAATCCATTGAAAAAATGAGGCTCAACTATATGCTGAACTATAAGAGACTCACTTCACCTTTAAAGACACACAGACTGAAAGTGAGTAAATGAGAAAGATACTCTATGTAAGTGGAAACCAAAAGAGACCAGGGGTTAGCTATACTTGTATCAAATAGAATTTAAATAAAATCTGTAAAAAGAGACAAAGAAGGACATTATATAATGATAAAGGGATAAATTTATCAAGAGGATAGAATTGCAAATATATATGCACCCACCATTGGAACACCTAAGCATAATAAAGAAAAGATTAATAGATCTAAAGGGGAGACAGATTGTGATACAATAATACAAAGGACTTCAATACCTACCTTTCAGCAATGGACAAATCATCCACATAATTAATATAGAAACATTAAATTTAAACTACATTTCAGACCAAATGGACCTAACAGACATTTACAGAACAGTCTATGCAATAACAGCAGAATATGCATTCTTCTCAAGTGCACATGGAACATTTTCCAGGATAAATCATAATGTTAGGCCACAAAAAAGTCTTAACAAATTTAAATGATTGAAATGATATCATGTATCTTTCCTGACAGCAATGGTATGAAACTAGAAATCAGTAACATGACTAATTTCAAAAGATTCACAAATACAATGGAATTAAACAAGCAGTTTAACAACCAATGGATTAATGAAGAAATTAAAAGGGAAATTAAATATCTGAAGGCAAAAGAAAATGAATGAACATATCAAAACTTAGGGGATACAGCAAAAGCAGTTCTAAAAGGAGAGTGTTTATAAGTGTTTACATAAGTGTTTATAAGTACGTAAAAAGATCACAATAAATAACTTAATGCTACATCTCAAGGAACTGGAGAAAGAAGAGTAAGAACAAAATTAGTAGAAGAAAGAAAGTAAAAATCAAAGCAGAAATAAATTTGAGACAAAAAAAAAACAAAAGAAAAAGCTAAATAAAATTAATTTAAAAAAATTAAAAAAACAACAACATTATTTTTAGGTAGACTAAAAAGGACAAAGCTCAAGTAAATAAAATCAGGACTAAAAGACACAGTACCACAGATATCACAGAAAAACAAAGGATCATAAGAGAATACTATGGGGAGGGGAAGGATGAGGATGGATGGGTGGAGGGAGGGTAATTGGTGGGAACATACCTATGGTACATTTTACAAGGGTACATGTTAAATTTACTAAGTGTAGAGTATAAATGTCTTACTATGTTAACCAGTTTGATGAAAATATTTCAAATGGTATATAAAGCCAGCACATTATACCCCATGATTGCATTAATGTACACAGCCATGATTTAATTTAAAAAAAATTATACAACAACAAATTGGATAACCTAGAAGAAATGATCAATTCTTAGACACATACAACCTACCAAAACTGAATAATCAATAAAGAGGCCAGGCTCAGTGGCTCATGCCTATAATCTCAGCACTCTGGGAGGCCAAGATGAGGATTGATTGAGGCCAGGAATTTGAGATCACCCTGAGCAAGAGCAAGACTACATCTCTATAGAAAAGTAAAAAAGATATCCTGGACATTGTGGCACATGCCTATAGTCCTAGATACTCAGGAGGTTGTCTCTCTCATACACACAATCGAAAGTATGAGGAGACCAATAATGAGTAATAAAATTACATCAGTAATGAAAGGCTTCCTATCAAAAAAAGAAAAAAAAAATCCCAGAACACAAGGGCTTTACTGTTAAAATTCTACCAAACATTTAAAGAACTCAGCCTGGGCAACAGGAAGACCTCATCTCTACCAAAAAAACAAAAACAACTAGTCTAGCCAGGTAGGTAGAACATGTGCCTTTAATCTCAGGTACTTGGAGACTGAGACGGGAGGATCACTTGAGCCCAGGAATTTGAAGTTGCAGTGAGCTATAATCATGCCACTGCACTCTAGCCTGAATGAGAGACCCTGTCTCAAAAAGCAAACAAAAAATATGCACACACACACCCGAATCCTTCTCAAACTCTTATAAAAAATTGAAGAGGGAACATTGTTAAACTCATTTCACATAGACAAACTTTTGACTGCAGGGCACTCAGAAACAAAACATGCCAGTTGAGGTGTATAGTGATCACATCAACCATTATGATACACAGCACACTACTGGAGGTTTTTTGTTTTGTTTTGTTTTTGAGACACAGTCTCACTTTCTTGCCCCTGCTAGAGTGCCATGGCACAT
The DNA here is from genome assembly GCF_027406575.1 of Nycticebus coucang. NCBI lineage: Eukaryota > Metazoa > Chordata > Mammalia > Primates > Lorisidae > Nycticebus > Nycticebus coucang. Next base: position 149,595,919 of record NC_069804.1, on the reverse strand, counting down.
ACCTCACAGCAACCTCAAACTGTTGGGCTCAAGCAATCCTCTTGCCTCAGCCTCCTGAGTAGCTGAGACTACAGGTACCCACCCCAACACTCAGCTATTTTTTAGAGACTGGTCTCCCTCTTGTTCAGACTGGTCTTGAACTCATGAGCTCAAGCGATCCACCCACCTCAGCCTCTGAGAGTGCTGGGATTACAGTAGTGAGCCACTGCGCCTGGACAGATTTCTTACTAATAAAAATAATTCACCCTTGGGCAGCGCTGTGGGTAGGATGCTGGCCCCATATACCGAGGGTGGCGGGTTCAAACCTGGCCCCAGCCAAATTGCAACAACAACAACAAAATAGCCAGATGTTGTGGCGGGCGCCTGTAGTCCCAGCTTCTTGGGAGGCTGAGGCAAGAGAATCGCCTAAGCCCAGGAGTTGGAGGTTGCTGTGAGCTGATTGATGCCACGGCACTCTACCGAAGGCAATAAAATAAAATAATTCACCCAAGTTGGTCTCAGTTATTTCAGGCACAACTGTGAAAAATATTGAGAACAAAGAATATTATGCTTATAGACTCAAATCAGGTAACAAAGCAGTTAATATGTATTGTCAAGTTTTTGTTTGTAAATGTGTTCACACCAAACAAACATATTATTTCAATGCCTATAGCATTATTTGCAGCCCAAAGATCAAAGGCTAATGCTCCTGATGAACATAGATGCAAAAATACTCAACAAAATATTATACTTGCAATCTAAATTTGGCACATTAATAGAATCATTCAACACAACCAAGTAGGATTTATCCAAGGGATGCAAGGATGGTTCAACATGCAAAACTATAAATGTGGTGTACCACATTAAAAGAATGAAGGGGAGGGCGGCGCCTGTGGCTCAGTGAGTAGGGCGCCGGTCCCATATGCCGAGGGTGGTGGGTTCAAGCCCAGCCCCGGCGAAAACTGCAACAAAAAATAGCCGGGCATTGTGGCGGGCGCCTGTAGTCCCAGCTGCTCGGGAGGCTGAGGCAAGAGAATCGCGGAAGCCCAAGAGTTAGAGGTTGCTGTGAGCCATGTGACGTCACGGCACTCTACCGAGGGCGGTACAGTGAGACTCTGTCTCTACAAAAAAAAAAAAAAAAAAAAGAATGAAGGGGAAAAAAACCATAATTATCATCTCAATAAAGAACATTTGACGAAATTAAACACCTTTTCATGCATGCACCTTATCCCAGTTATAAGGGCTTTTGTGAAAATTTAGTCCAAAAACATAAAGAAAAAAAAAGTCCAAGAACAATAGATGTTGGTATGGATATAGAGAGAAAGGAATGCTTATACATTGGTAATACTGCAAATTAGTACTACCAATTGCATTAATGTACACAGCCGTGATTTTTTGTAGTCTAACATTATGATTTATCCTGGAAAAATTTTTTTAAAAATTTTATGGCAAAGAGTATGGCAATTCCTAAAATAACTAAAAGTAGACCTACCATTTGATCCAGAAATCCCACCACTGGATATTTACTCAAAAAAAAAAAAAAAAATGAAGTCATTTTGTTGAAAAGACATCTGCACTCAAGTGTTACTGCAGCACAATTCACAATTACAAAGATGTGGAAAGAACCCAACTATTCATCAATTCATGAATGCATTAACAAAATGGGGTATATGCACATATGTATATACTATGGAATACTACTCAGCCATGAACAAGGATGAATTAAGGTCTTTTGCAACAATTTGGATGGAACTGGAGACCATTTTCCAAACTAAAGTAACTAAAGAATGGAAAAGCAAACACCGCATGTACTCACTATTAAATTGGAACTAACCAGTGAGCACACATGTACACAGAGGGAAGTAAAACTCAATGGAAATAAAGTAGGGGGGTAGGCAAAAACCTACCTAACAGGTACAATGAACACTATCTGGGTTATGGACACACTTAGAACCTTGCCTGAAGAATAACAATCCATGTAATAAAAAATAATTGTACCCCCTACCATGTTTCAAAATTAAAAAGAAAACTCTCAACTAAGTTAGGTATACAAGGAATGTACCAAAAAATAAAGAACATGTTATGTATGACAAGCCCACAGCTAACGCCATACTCAAGGGCGAACAGGTGGAAACTTTTCCTCTATGATCAGGAAAAAGACAAGAATGCCAACTCTCATCATTTCTATTCAACAGTACTGAAACTCTTAGCCAGAGCAATTAGACAAGAAACATAAATAAAAGGTATCCAAGCCAGATGCAGTGATACACATTGGTAGTCCCAATTACTTGGGAGGCTGAGACAGGTGATCACATGAGCACAGGAATTTGAGTCCAGCCAGGGCAACACAGTGAGACTGTTTCTATAAGGAAAAGAAAGAAAGACAGCCAATTTGAAGAAAAAGTTAAATTGTCCCTCTTTGCAGATGACATGATCCTATATTTAGAGAAAACCCTAACAACTCCATAAAAAAGCTGTTAGAGCTAATAAACAAGGTTCAGTAAAGTTGCAGGATACAACATCAATATATCAGTTTCATTTCTATACACTAACAATAAACAATTCATAAAAGGATCAAGAAAATCACATTTATGTTAACTACAAAAAATAAAATACTTAGGTATAAATTTAACCAAGGAGGTGAAGGACCTGTACACTGAAAACAATAAAATGTTGATTAAAGAAATTGAGATGATACAAAGAAATAGAAAAATATACTGTGTTCATGGATTGGAAAAATTAATATTATTTAAAAATCTACACTACCCCAAATAATCTATAGATCAATGCAATCTCTACCAAATTCCCAATGACACTTTTCACAGAAATAGAAAAAATTTCCTAAAATTCATATGGGAACCACAAAAGACCCCAAATAGCCAAAGAAATCTTGAGCAAAACTGGCAGCGCCCGTAGCGCAGTGGTTACGGCGCTGACCACATGCACCAAGGGTGGCGGGTTTGAACCCGGCCCGGGCCAGATAAACATCAATGAAAACTGCAACAAAAAAAAAGCCAGGCGTTGTGGCGGGTGCCTGTAGTCCCAGCTACTTGGGAGGCTGAGGCAAGAGAATCGCTTAAGCCCAAGAGCTGGAGGTTGCTGTGAGCTGTGATGCCAAAGCACTCCACTGAGGACAACATAGTGAGACTCTGTCTCAAAAAAAAAAAAAAAAGAGCAAAACTAAGGCATCATACTACCTGACTTCAATATATACTACAAAGCTATAGTAATGAAAATAGCATAATACTGGCATAAAATCAGACACATAGACTAATGGAACAGAACAGAGACCCCCCCAAATAAACCTGCATATTTAAAGATAGTTGATTTTCTATAAAGGTACCTGAATACATAATGGAGAAAGGACAGAATATTCAATACATGTTGTCAGGGAAAGTGGCTATCCCATGAAAAAGAATGTGATTAGACCCTTATCTCATATTATATATAAAAATTTACTCAAAATGGAGTAAAGACTTAAACCTAAGACCTAGAACAACAAAACCACTAGAAGTAATAGGGCATAAGGTCTATGACATTTGCTTGGGCAATGATTGTTTAGGCATGACCCCAAAAGCAAAGGCAATAAAAGCAAACCTAAATGAATGAGATTATATCAAAGGCAACCTATGGAGCAGGAGAAAATATTTGCAAGCCATACACCTACTTGATAAGAAGTTAATATCCAAAATATATAAGGAATCAATACAAATGAATAGCAGAAAAACCACCTGATTTTAAAATGGGCAAAGAACCTGAATAGACATTTCAAGATGTCGAACAGGTATATGAAAATAGACTCAACATCACTATTCATCAAGCAAATGGAAATTACCCCATACATGTTAGAATGTCTATTATCAAAAAGATTTTTTTTAAGTTGTGACAATATGGCTAAAAAGGCACCCTTATACACAATTGGTAGAAATGTAAACTAGTACAATCATTATGAAAAACAGTATGGAGGTTCAATTTCTGAAAAAAGTGTAACTATCAAAAGATCCAGCAATCCCACTACTAGGTATGTACGGGATTTTCAAAGAAAATGAAATCAGTATGTTGAAGAGATAGCTACATTCACATGTTCATTGTGCCATTATTCACAACAGCCAAAAAAAGAACCATAAATAGTTCTTGCATCTCAGATAGTTATATTCTCTTCCTTTGCCTGAAATTTTCAAGTTTGGCCACCTTGCCCATCTTTCACCCAGCCAAACTTTTAAAAAGCAACTCAAGTAGCAGCTGTATTCCTAATAGCCACAAAAGTAGAAACAATTTAAATGTCCACCAACCACTGAATGGATAACCAATTGTAGTGTATCAGCTTGGTACCTGTAGCTCAAGTAGGGCACTGGCCACATACACCAAAGCTGGTGGGTTCAAGCCTGACCCGGGTCTGCCAAACCGTGACAATTGTAACCAAAAAACATCCGGGTGTTGTGATGGGCGCCTGTAGTCCCAGCTACTTGGGAGGTTGAGGCAAGACAATCACTTGAGCCCAAGAGTTTGAGGTAGCTGTGAGTTGTGATGCCATGGTACTCTGAGGGTAACATAGTGCAACTGTCTCAAAAAAAAAAAAATGTAGTATATCTTTACAATGTAACACTACTCAGGAATAAAAAGCTTAACTACTGGTACACATAATGTGAATAAATCTCAAAAACAGTATGCTGAAAGTAACCTTACACTAAAAGAATACTGTATGATTCCATTTATATGAAGTTCCAGAACAGCCAAATTTAGTCTATAAAGGAAAAGAATGTAACAGCTTGAGGAAGGATGGAAGCACAGATTGATGAAGGGACATAAAGGAACTTTCTGAGTTGACGGTAATGTTCAGTGTCTTTGAATGGAATTTGTGTTAAACAGCTGTAAGCATCTGTCAAAACAGCAAATGCAGTCTGTATACTCACTGCATATAAATTTTACACTAAAACAAAAAATACTAAACAAGTATTAAACTCTTGATATGCACACTGATGTACTTAGGAAATATTGCCCATGTTTGAAATTTACTTTGAAATACATAAATAAGACAGACTGATAGATGGTTATGTGGTAAAACCAAGTCAAGTATGCTTACTTTAAAATTAACTTTGTTGTGTATGTGAAATTTTTCATAATAAAATGTTTGGGGAGGATTCAGCAAGTCTCACTATTAAAAGCCCCCCAAGCGGCGGCGCCTGTGGCTCAGTGAGTAGGGCGCTGGCCCCATATGCCGAGGGTGGCGGGTTCAAACCCAGTCCTGGCCAAACTGCAACAAAAAAAAATAGCCGGGCGTTGTGGCGGGTGCCTGTAGTCCCAGCTGCTCGGGAGGCTGAGGCAAGAGAATCGTGTAAGCCCAAGAGTTAGAGGTTGCTGTGAGCCGTGTGACACCACGGCACTCTACCCGAGGGCGGTACAGTGAGACTCTGTCTCTACAAAAAAAAAAAAAGCCCCCCAAGCACACCCACTGTTTGTGCCTCTCACCTGTGCTCCCATCACACCCAATAAAAACATTTAACTTACTTCATTTTATTAGTTTTGCAAATGCATCCCAACACCCAGCAGACCCATATATAAGCTATTTCAAAAGAAGTCTGTCTTGTTGGTGTTTGCCTTCTCAGCAGCTAGCCCAAGGCCAGGCACATGGTACATAGTAAGATTTGCTTTTTTTTTTTTTTTTTGAGATAAGAGTCTCACTCTGTCACCCTGGGTAGAGTGGTATGTTATCCTAGCTCACAGCAACCTCATCAACTCTTGGGCTCAAGCCATTCTCTTGCCTCAGCCTGCCAAGTAGCTGGGACCACACTAGTTCTTCCATTTTTAGTAGAGACAGGGTCTCTCTCTTGGCTCATGCTAGTTTCAAACTCTACCCACCTCAGCTAGGACCACAGGCAAGATTTGCAAACTGTTATGCTTGAACTTCATTATCTGATTTCCCCCAAAGGGCTTCCTTGTGCTGCTTTATCTGCTCATTTTCTTCTGCTGAATCATTACAACTACCAGGGATAGACTATCTGATATGGTGCCCACCCATGTGAATCCTTACAAATTCCCTTTGTGGAAAAACACTAGACATCTCTTCAAGGTTATCTTACTCTTCTTCCCCAGTCTCCCAACTTTAAAAACTATTAACATGTAATTACTGATGGGCTCAGGTTCAGATTTAATTCATTTTTTTTTTTAAGAGACAGTCTCACTTTGTTGCCTTCAGTAGAGTGCCATTGTGTCACAACTCACAGAAACCTCCAGCTCCTGGGCTTAGGCGATTCTCTTGTCTCAGCCTCCTGAGTAGCTGAGACTATTGGTGTCCACCACAACGCCCGGCTTTTTTTTGTTTTGAAACAGAGCCCCAAGCTGTCGACCTGGGTAGAGTGCTGTAACATCACAGCTCACAGCAACCTCCAACTCCTGGGATCAAGCGATTCTCCTGCCTCTGCCTCCCAAGTAGCTGGGACTACAGGCGCCTATCACAACGCCCAGCTATTCTTTGGTTGCAGCCATCATTGTTTGGCAGGCCCAGGCTGGATTTGAACGTGCCAGCTCAGGTGTATGTGGCTGGCACCTTAGCCACTTGAGCCACAGGTGCGGAGCCCCAGCTATTTTTTTGTTGCAGTTTGGCAGGGGCCAAGCCTGAATCTGCCACCCTCAGTATATGGGGCTGGTGCCCTACTCACTGAGTCACAGGCGGTGCCCTAATTCATTCTTTCTTCATAGAAGCCAGTTGGGTAGCACATTAAGGACAATGTTTACTCATAACTCTCAATTCAATAGCCAGCTGGACTCTAACTTAAAGTTAAAAAATATATATATGCACTATAGTACAATGAACAATGTGCCATTTTATCTATGTGCAATTATGGATGTTATGTCTATATACCAAATAGTTTCAATACTTCCTGGGATTTAATGTAGCCAGATTGCCTGGGCTTGAATACCAGAGTTATTATTTACTGGCTATGTAACCTTGCCTAAGGTATTTTAACTTCTCTGTGCCTCATTTTCCTCATCTCCTCCTGCATTACTAAAACGGGGGTGGGGGGATTCAAGAGCGAAAAATAACATGCATCTTAATGAGTTACGACATGTGAATTGTTTAAACTTAGTGTTCAGCTATTAGGTACCATTTCAGTTTTGAAAACCAATGACAGAAGACAACACTTCTAAACATGATATACAAATAAGCTCAAATGAATAATGTGCTAGAGTTACACTAATGTGCATTTCTTTTAAAAAGTACAGTGCAAATTATTGATTACACATTGCAGGAAGAATTTTCAGTATGAATTCAATTAGTAAATTCTATTTCATATCTTGGCTTTTGCCTTCATGTCAAAAACCCCTTCTCTCTCTCTCATTCTCTTAACTCAGTACACCCTGTTAGTTTCCTTCCTGGCACTTATTACAAGTTTAATTATTTTATGTTTTACCCCACTGATCTATGAGAAAGGGATCTCTAATACATGCCTAGCACATAGGAAGCACTCAAATGTATATCCTACATGAAGAATGCAGACATTTCAAAATGTGTTTAACTCATACCAAATAAAAATTAAATAGTTACAGGAATAGCCCAATTAGGGATTTAGTCTTATTTGAAAATACATGATTTATTAAAAATAGTATATGATGGTGTTCTCTATAAATTATTATCAAACACATTAAAATATGTAATAATAGATATAATCTGCAAAACATTTATAGCCACCCTCCCCCCAAGATTACAAGAGATAAAAACATACAACATACTGTAGGTTTATTTTTATTCAAAAAGTTACTGTCTCAAGACATAAATACAAATCAGAAAACAGTACAATTAGGACAATAGAATGTGGAGGACAACAGGTTAGAGTAATATATAAAACATTTTTAGCTGGTTGAAAACAAAGCTGTAAGAACTGCTTTCACAAAGAAGTACTCCTTTCAAGAGTGAGAAAAAAATCAACTTAGGTTTAAAATCATATATACAGTCCTCTCAGCAGTTCTAGTAAATGCAGTGGTGTGTAAAACAACATAGGCAATACTTTTGCACATAACAATATTTGTTGATGGAAAATATGTTAGACAAGTCTGGTTTCATTTTTTATTAACCATGATTTAATAAAATAATTGTTTTTATCATGATCTTTTAGCTAACCTATGGTTTTTGGCTACCACAGCCCAATGCTTGTTGATTTCTGACTCTAAAAACTGAAAGCCTTTTGGTATTCACCCATCTGAAGATATTCTTGTATTGCAAGCATATTAAGGCATGGAATGATTGAAATAATATACCTCAAGAACTGAGAGACGACTGACAAAAGATAGATACACATGTAATATAAGTTAATATTTTGTTTTAAACGATGTCTAGCTGCCTAAGCCTCGCAAAATGAGTTGATGTCAAAATGGCAAGTAGCCACTTTCTGTTTTAAACTAATTTATTTGTGAAAGGACATAAAATGAAGTTTAAAGCTTAGCTTTCAAAGAATATTATGGGTTATGAATTCTATTATCCCATCTAATTTACATACAGAGGAAATGTACTGTAACCTGTTAGAAGTATCTTTAACCTGAAGACTGCTTGCAAAGACAGATAGATAAAACAATATAAAATACAAATTTAAAAATCATTTTAAAGCATGAACACTCATGCTTTTCTATTTTTAAACATTGTTAAACTTTCAATATATTTCTGAAACCTCATAATTTTAAGTTGGAATTTAAAAGTAAGAAAAAACTAAACAAACTGCGCAATTATAAAATCAGCACCAATTTATATATATATATAATTTTATTTAAAATTTAGATCCCTATTCCCACACTCTAATAAGCTGTATAATTTTTGTTTAGAATTTTTCTGCAAACATACTACAATAAGCTTCTTTTATTTGGAGACAAAATACAGTGGCACTACTGGAAGGAGTATCACAACATTACATTTTTATCTTAAAGGACAAGCAAACTTTCAGGGTTGATAATGGGATAAGCATGTTTGAGACGGGTTACCTTCTGGCAGTTCACTGCATCTGGATATTTCTGAAAAGTATAGAGAAGCTCTTGGATTTTAAAAATATCTTAAAATACTTTTAGATGAAAAAATTGTAAAAGTTCTGCTTATAAGTTTACTTTTCTCCACAATTACAATATTTAAAACAAAGTTTTGTTGATTGATGTTTTAAGCATTTAAATTTAGAATGCTAAAAACAATTCTATCCTACAATTTCAGGGTGGAGGGATAAATTCATTCTTAACATTGTTTCTTGGATGTAAACAAAAATCCAGCAGAGGCCATCATTATTTAGTACAACCAGTAAATAAATGTGAGAATTCATATCTGTACCAAATGCCTCTTCAGATTGTTATTTTTTTTTAAAAAAAGCATGAAATAATTGATTTAAAAGCCAACTAACAGCGCATAAATAAAATATTTACTTTCTAAGAAAAACTGTAGCTTATCATCAAATTGTTTACTTGTCCTTTACTTTTTCAGGCAAACAAAACTGCCCCTCAATACACTTGATCTTGGAAAGCATAAGCATGTCATATTCTCCTTAGAGAAAAATCTGTACAGAATTTCACTGTATCAACCACACTTTATTTTAAAATTTCCTCTTCCACTTAGAAAATGATTCCATCACAGATTTAATTATGTACTGGTATTAAAACATTGACACTCCAAGAACCTAATGAGAGAGAGAAAGGGGAGGAATATCATTAAAACAGCCATTTATTTATTTGTAATACAGATCTGTAAATACCACATTAATACTTTATTAAGTCAAATAACATGCTAATAAAACCACTTTGAAAACTTTCCCTCTCTTCAGATACCTAAAATTGACTATTAATAAATAATAAAATAACTTTAGGACTAATCAAGATGCTACTTACAAAAAAAAAAAAAAAAGATGCTACTTACCTCACAAATATAACTAAACATAGCAACCTTGACCTGATTGTTTATATAAAACCCTTATATTACCCTAATGCATAGATAATACATTCAATATAGGCATTTGCACAGGTTCACTGGAAAGAGTTTAAGAAAGTCTTGCAATCTTGGCCATTTGCACTCTGAAGTGGGTATAGTTTTTAGAAAGGTATTTGAACACGCAGACCAAAAAAAAAAAAAAAATCCTAGAACAGTATAAGTATATATAAAGCAGAAATATTTCTTTATAAAATCTAGCCCAAGAGAATATGCATAACTACAAAGTTTAAGAAATCAAACAGCAAGGTGAAATCTCGGAAAATGACTTATATTGATGTTTTTCTATACATTCAAACTGGGAAAAGAAATGTTAGGTAAAATCTAATAATTACTTATCACTAAAAGTAAAAGCAGATGATGAATGGAATATTTCCTCCTTATTCATCAAGTAAAAGTGAATAAATTTTAGTGTATATACTAAAAGTTAGATTGTTTAATTAAAATTCTAGCACTTATTATGCCAATTAAATAATATTTTAGAGTACTATAATAAGCTAGTAAAAGCTGAATCAAACCTATATGTGAGCTGAGATTGAGATCATAAAGGGCTCCCTAACTTGTAGGTTAAATCCCATTTGAACCAAAGTCACAGAACTCAAATTGTTTTGATCCAAAGGAACTGTGTATTTTCAGACCAAGAAATAAGCATCTAATTGAAACCTCTTTGTAAGTAAATAAACAAAGTATCCCTTCTAGCCATAACACTGAATCAGGGTAAGGAAAGGTCTGATGATGAATGAAAGGATAAACTCTTAATTAGCATTTCTTGGTATAGAGTGTGGCATGAAGATGAATTCAAGTTCTTTCCACAGTCCTGACTAGAAAGCACCTGAACAACTATAAAAATGAACTGGGAAGATGGGGCCCACTACTTTGTACAGACTAGGTTATAACTGGATTCTTCTACTAAAACATTATATATTAGGTCCATTATATTGAATTCTTTTTTTTTTTTTTTTTGAGACAGACAGACAGAGTCTCAAGCTGTCACTGTAGGCAGTGTCCTGGCGTCATAGCTCACAGCAACCTCAAATTCTTGGGCTCAAGCGATTCTCTTGCCTCAGCCTCCCAAGTAGCTGGGACTATAGGCACAATGCTGGGCTATTTTTGTTAGAGACAAGGTCTCACTCTGGCTCAGGCTGGTCTTGAACCTGTGAGCTCAGGCAATCCACCTACCTCCGCCTCCCTGAGTGCTGGGATTACAGGCATGAGCCACCACACCCAGCCTATACTGAGCTCTTCTTTACCAATTTTATAGTACAGATAATTAAGAGAATTTCAACACAGAAGAATGACATTAGTGACACACTCTGTGCTAAAACAAAGTGTACCTGTTTCTGATGTTAACATTAATAAACATCTAAACATATATTTAAAAGTACACGTATCAAGCTTTGGTGGGTTGTGGAAAAACTGAAAATGACCATTAGCACAATGAGATAAAGCAATTTTATTTAAAAATATAAAACCATTATACCATAAATCTGTAATTCTATGTATTATATCTCAAAAATGATAGGCTCAGAGTTCTTATATTACCTCTCCTGGGTGATGTGAAAATCATGTTTTAAAAGACATACTTAGCATTTATTTAGTATGCCAGAGGTGGTGGGTTCAAACCCAGCCCTGGCCAAAAACTGTAAAAAAAAAAAAAAAAAAAAAAAAAGACAGTATCTTTTAGAAGATACCCAAGCCTTTAAATATTATCAACCATTCAGTTATGTGACTGCTGCCATCAAGTGGTAATACTATAAAACTTCATTTATAAGTACATGCGCTCATTTTCTTAATTTGAGCAGCAGAAGCAGCTACACTGTTATTAAATTAAGAATAAATGCCTCTCAGTTATAACATATTCAATATGCATGAGAATGCCATAAAGTTGCTATAAATAAAAAATAATTATTAGGGACACTATTTTTGGCTTCATTTAGATTACAGTTCTAAATGTTAAATGTCAAGAATAAATATATACAGTTTACATTGCTATTTCATTCTTTTAGTTATCCGAGGTGAAGAACACCCTTTTGCAAATTTAATGTGACTCATGAAACAAATGCTTAAAGTTCTCCCGATGGTTAGATAAATACATGCAGACCTCTAAATGCCTGTATCAATTTTGATTATAATCATTTCAGTTTCCTAATTACCTGTGTTGGTGTTTTACCCAAATGAGGTCTGATTTTAGTTTCAGAAAGTACAACAGTAGAGACAGCATAAGATTATTAATTAAAAGGAACTGGCATCAAATTACTACTCTGACATTCACAAGTTGTATAACTCTTGAGTAAGTCACTAAATTACCTTTTTTAGTCTCAGTTTGCTTGGGAATTCTACCACCTTTCTCACAAAATTGCTAAAGAGGATCAAAATAAATCATGCCTAGCATAGTATCTGAAATATAAGCTCTTAAATACTAGCTTTTATACTTGTCATTTCAAAGTGACAGTCAAGGTGCACTAGATTATGAATTCCTTAAGGATAAGGAAAGTGTCTTATTTAGTTTAGCACCAACTTCCAGCTTAATTGAATGTATGCATTTCTTCATACCTGCTTGAAAAATTCTCTTTTATCCTTCATCACTACCTTCATGTTTTAATTAACTAATTAGGAAGATACATACTCCTAGAGTAATTATCAGGGAAAGCATATACTTTTTTTTTTTTTTTCTTGGTTGCAGTTTGGCTGGGGTCGAGTTCAAACCTGCCACTTTGGAATATGGGGCCGGTGCCCTACTTACTGAGCCACAGGCGCCGTCCCAGAAAGCATATACTTTTAATATGCACTTAAACTATATAACTTAGACTATATAGGTACAATAGGTCACCTATGTACTATAAAGACTTGCTACTCATTGGTCTGCACACCTGAAGCATCAACAGCATTTGTTACAGATGCAGAATCTCAGTCCACACTCCAGACCAACTGAAACAGAATCTACATTTTAATAAGCTCTCCAGATGATTAAAATGCACGTTAGACATTAAGAAATACTGATTTAAAAATACAAAGAAAAAAACTAAAACAAAAAAAAAATAAAAAAATTACAACCCTCCCCCAAAAAGAAAAAACAAAAGTAATACTGATTTGAAAGATCCCAACATGTATCATCCAAAGATATTTCTTTTTTTTTTTTTGGCCGGGGCTGGGTTTGAACCCACCACCTCCGGCATATGGGACCGGTGCCCTACCCGCTGAGCCACAGGCACCGCCCTCCAAAGATATTTCAATACCTATTGCCCTACAAACTATCTTTTGGAGTCTAACAATTAGCCTTATTAATACGTTAGTGTGAATTAGTTTGTCAAAGTAGTTCTAAGAGCTATCTGAAAGCAGATTACAAGGTGGGAGAGGGCAAGGAGGGAATGGTAGAAAGTAGGGCATAGAAAGCAGGTCTTATGTATGGTATGGTTTAAGTTGACGTTATGAGTTAGACATTAGAATAGAGTAGCATAAATGGGTAGATAATAAAAAGGGACATGGAAGGTTACTTAAATGATTTATTCATGAGACAAAACTAAACACCCACTATACTAGGCAGAATTCAAAATGAATAAAATCATCACTGCTTCCAAGAGTTCAGTCCAGTAAAGGACCAGTATGTGTAGTATCTTATCTCACTACACCAGTCTGATAATTACCACAATGGAAATATGAAGGAAGAAGAGAATAAAACATCTATCTAGAGATGTCAGTTAAACTTGCACAGTAACTAAGTATTAAAGAAAGAATTCACCAGGAAGGGAAAAGGTGGGGTACTTCCAGAATAGAGAAAAGCTTACAGAAAAGTCATGGAGTAATTAAAGAGCACAGTACAACTGAGAAGAACTGTAAGTTTTGGTATGGCTAACAAGAATACACTTAAGGAGGCAGCGCCTGTGGCTCAAAGGAGTAGGGCGCTGGCCCCATATGCCAGAGGTGGCAGGTTCAAACCCAGCGCTGGCCAAAAACTGCAAAAAAAAAAAAAAAAAAAAAAAAAAAAAAAAAAATACACGTAAGGAAAAGACCAAGGTTAAGGTGGCAAAGAAACCAAATCATAAAATGCTAACTATGTATGCCACGCTGAGGAGTAAGAATTTTTTTTCTAATGGCAATGGAGAAAAAAATCTTGGTCTGTGAAAAGATCTGATCTGCATTTTAGAAAGATGACACCAGAAGAGATATAAAGTAGGAGTAGGGCAGCAAGATCAGCTCAGAGGCTTTACAGTGGCCCAAATGAAAACCAAGGACTCAGACCAAGGCATCGTCAGGGAGAAAAAGCACAGGCAACTGATGAGAGATACTTACAAAAAGTAACTGACAAAGCCTAACAATAACCAATTAAAGGTTAGGTTAGAAGAGGAAAACTGACTCTTCATTCTAGATATCTCAATACCCTCTTCTTCATTACCAAAGCCTTTGTTCAAGTTCTCCTTACTTTTCACCATGCTTTTTTATATTACAATTATTGCCCTCATCCTGTCTATCCATAAATGCCAAGGAAATCTTTCTGAAACACAATTCTGATCATGCCATTCCCTCATTCAGTTGGTAACCCAAACCTACAGGAAAAGTCTAAATTCTTTAACGTAACATTTAAGTCCTATTCAGCCAGGGATTTGAAAGTACTTTTTTTTTTATTAATATTAAATCATAGCTGTGTACATTAATGCAATCATGGGGCACCATACATTGGTTTTATAAACAGTTTGACACATTTTCATCACACTGGTTAACATAGCCAATTTTTGGCTTTCATATGAAAGCTATAACCCAGTTATAACCTAAGAATATGGGGAGTGGGAAGAGGGGGGAGGATGGGCAGAGGGAGGGTGATAGGTGGGATTACACCTGCGGTGCATCTTACAAGGGTACATGTGAAACTTAGTAAATGTAGAAAGTACCTTTCTAACATGTCACCACTATTGCATTACCCTCTCCCCTATCCTACTACTGAAATCCTACCTGCCTGCCTCTGCCTGCCTCTTTTTCTCCAACTGTTTTCATCCATTCTCAGCACGCTGCCCTAACTTTTCAACCTCAAACTTAGGGATAGCCTATATTTTTGATTTTGCAATCCTAGGGTACATTTTAAATTAAACCTACTGATTCATCCATAATTGAAGCTGGATCAAAGAAATCAGGCTTCAGTTCTGTTCTCTCTCGTCTGTTCTTTGATGGTGGCTAAGGAAAAAAGGGAAGTAAGTTGACATTTGCTGTATCTATAAATCAGATAGTAACTGAAAATATCCAAGTTAAATGTTCACATGGCTTATGTGATTGCAAGTGTACTTTACAATACTTAAAACTATAGAATGATAAAAAGTACAAAAGCAATTCATTTGCAGAAAATTATTATGACGATAAAACTAGAAAACTCATTTTTTTAATTTTCCTTTAAAAATCCATCTCTCAAATCATTTTCCCTTCAAGGAGCCAAATTACATTATGCCAGTGGTTCTCAACCTGTTGGTTGTGACCCACAGGAACTGTACTAAAGGGTTGCAGCATTCGGAAGGTTGAGAACCACTGCATTACACTAAAGATTTAATTATTTCTTGAGAATACACCATAGTATACTAAAAAGGAGAATCAAAAGACTGGCTTACACTAAGCCGCAGCTTTACTGCTTACTAGTTTTATCTCCTTGGATAGGCTAACTGTCCAAACTTCAATATATTCAATTTTCTCAATCTACCTCACAAAGTTAATGATATACGTAGTAAAATGAAATATGCATAAACAGTTTATATACGATAAACCTCAATCATATAATTATTAATAAATATACTCATATATATTTGAGCTTCCTCCCAAGTTTAAGTAATGTTGCTTTGTTATCTGATAATGCAATTTGTCAATAATAGGGTAGTATCAAGTTCATGTATTGTTCTAAAAATGGTAAACAAATGGAAAATTATAATACTTATTCTAATTCATAAAACTTTAAAAAAATTAATAAATAACTTTAAATACCCTTTGATTTTCATAGTCAAATTAATGTTAAGCAAAATAGAATAGAACCTCCCTACATTGACCACCTGTTTAACTTGACCTACTATTCATAGACTAGGCATGCAGCACGTTACATATCAGTACAGTAGCTCTAGTTCCTTATGTTGACCACCACTGTATGTTGACCACTGACCACTTTGTTACAGTCCCTTGGGTAGTCAATATACAGAAAATTCTACTGTAATACCCTTTATATATTCCTAAACTAATCTCAAAAACAAACAGCCAATTTTTATTATCTTAAACTAAGATCTAACATCCTAACCAAACAACTTCTCCTCAATCCCTTCTCATATAGCTAACCCCCGGCACTATTTTACTTATTATTTCTATAAAACTTATTTTTCATGGTGTTTCTTTAATAAATATCCAACATAATTTCCGAGATATCTAAATTGAAAATCTTATAGAAATTGTTAAGTCTCTTACCAAGTCTATATCCATGGTGTCAAAATCCATTCCCTCATTAAGATCCTCAATCCTTCCTTCTGAGGACATCATAACATCTTCAACAATTGGTTCTTCATCATCTTCCATTAGGCTAGTGCCACGCCGACTAGAGAAATATAAAACAAAGTCAAGATCTGAACCAATATTGTGACTATTAAAATAGAGGTAGCAGTAAGTGGCTCTCTATATTCAAGTATAATGGAAAATGATGAAATTAAAAGTCAGGGAGAATGATTAGGCATTGATCATGTCATCGATGATGTCAAACCCCCAATTTTCACTTGTCTAAAAATGCTAAGGAGTTATGTTTATTCTATATTGTTTCAATACATTTAGCTTTACAAGTCTGATATCCCATATACAAGGTTCAATAAGAATTTCCCACATGGGAACATATAAGATACCTCAAATCCTTTTTGAAAGTAGGCAGGGTACAAATTAATAAATAAACATAAAACAGAGACCAAAGAAATAACATTTTCAGAATACATATATTTTCATCAATACATAATGCTAATTTTAGCCATCACTCACTTATTCATTACCTAAGTGTACCAGGCTAACACTCATTCACAGTGTCTATTATGCGAAAGGCTTCTACTGTGTGCTATGGATGTTAAAAAAGATGAATAAGACATGGTTCCTGCCCTCAAGGAGCGTACAGTCTACTACGGGAAACAGAGATAAACAAATTAATCATGGTGAAATGTGATAAATATTATAATACAACTATGCATCAACTGCTATAAAGATATACTGAAAGAAGAGATTAATTCTGCCTCAGGAAGAAATGAACAACACTTATGCCAACACATGAATTCTTGTGCCCTATGAAACTCAAACTTAAGAAACATATATAAATGTAAAATAGAAAATTAATACCAAAAGCTCTGTATGTTATCATATAATTATGGAGAATATTTATGTGATAACATACAAAGTTCACAAATTAGCTAAGATCAGCATAAAGTAGCCAACATAATAGTGAAATTGAGAATGATGTTTTCCAGTTTGGCCAACATTAACTTCTTTTCGTATCCAAAGATACCTCCCCCTAAATAAGACCACCAAAACCCCATTGATTATTTACTGAATGCTTACAATTTATTTACATAATACTGTGCTGTGTCTTTAAACAATTTTTTTTTCTTGTAAAGACAAGAGTCTCACTATGTTGCCCAGGCTGTTCTCAAACTCCTGGGCTCAAGTGATCCCCCTGCCTCAGACTCAAGAAGTGCTGGGAATATAAGCATCAGCCATTATAACCAGCCTGTGCTGGGTCTTAAAACATATAAAGGTAACAAGACATGATGTATTTCTTATCCAGACTAACTGAACAAATATATTGATAATGGTCCTTATTTCCTAGCAGTTCTGGATAATAAAAGACAACCTTACTATATTTAACAAAGGCAACTGTAAAGGGAAACGATGTTATAGAAAACCAAAAATCTATTTTACATTTTGTGGAAGATATAGGATATATGATATAAACTATGAAAAATGAGAAAGATTAAGTTGGGAGTATTTTCAGTTATAAGGCAGACACCATTATAGAAAAATCATTATAAAATAAAACTATTTTAAATTCCCAGGCAACAAACTACTTATGGTTATGACTACTCCAAAAATCCACTGGTAAATTATTTCACTAAATAATCCCTTATAGTTTTGTAGGGGAGATTATCTGTAGCTGGTAATTGAAACAAACTGCAAACAAAGGAATACTGAAGTGATAAATTGTACTGAGTGATAAGATTCTATAAAGGATCTTGGGAACAGGTACAATGTTTTCAGGGGAGAGATATACATCAAATGATTGCATGGCACAATTCTGGAATATATGAATTTGTGACTGGTTGAAAGCTAAGAAATTAGCTGTAGAATCCAGTCATGAATTAAGAACATATATTAGGGGAATGTGGCCACAGAAACAGAGAAAAGGGGATGGAATCAAGTGATAATATAGATGATGACCTTATTAACCAAGTTAGAATCAGTATTTATGTACAGAGAACACCTCATATCTCTAGAGGTTCATAAGACCACTATGAAAATAACTAAAGTGAATTTATGTAGGCCACTACTAATATGGTAAATAATAATTTCTTAAGAAAATAGGTGAAATTCCTACCATTTAAAAACCAACAGAACAAAACAAGATATAAATTTTAAAAAGAGGGCAACAATTACTATCTCCCAATTTTAAATATACATCACATTATGACTTAAGTACAATGCTTTCAAACTAAAAAATGTAACCAGAGTTGTTAACACTTTACTCTGAATACCAATCAACACATGAAAAACATTATCTGAAGACAGCTTGTCTGCTGTTTCTTTTAGAGTCAAAGCTAATGAAGATTTCACAAAGTTTTATCAAGTTCTCATACAGAATCCAGTAAAAATGAAGTATTTAAAAGGTAAACTACAATTTTCTTAGCACTGAACATTTATTCATTCAATGAACATTTACCTAGCACCTTTATGTGCCAAGCACTGACAGGCAATGAACACGTGGTCCCTGCCCTTGAGGAGCTCACAGTCTAGACAAAGGGACAAACTCATAAACAAATAATTATAATACAATATGGTAGTTGCTGTAAGAAATATGAATATACATAGTGTTATGGGAGCATAGATGACAGAAGCTTTACTTAAGATGACAATTAAGCTTGTTCTTTTGTGATTATTTTACAGTTGCCAGGGAATGTGAAATGATACTAAACTGTAGGCAGGGGCCATATATTTTAAAATCTTTGCATGCCATGAGCTAAGGAGTTTGGACTTTATCCAGCAGGAAATGGGGAAACATGAAAAGTTTTTTTATTAAATCATATACACATAGATCATGTATACATTAATGCATTTATGGGGTACAATGTGCTGAATTCATATAGAATTAAGAGTGTTTACACCACACTGGTTAATATATACCTTCTCTCATTTACTTAATTATTAAGACATTTATACTCTACACTTAATAGACCTGACATGTACCCTTGCATTATGCACCACAGGTGTGATCCCGCCATTCACCCTTAAGGTAAGAGTTACATGGTAAGATTTTTATTCTAGAATAGTAATTTCTGATGGCAGGGTGAATGATGGAGTGGTGGGGGAGTGTGAAAGGAGGGGTTTGGTGAGAGGATAAATGGGAGATTTGAGGGAAGAAAACCAGTTAGAAAGCTAATGTAATAGTTCAGGTGAGAGATGAGGGCCTGAACTAAGGTGGGGAAATCAATTAAGATGTAACAAAACTATATTTTTAATTCTGTGTACCAAAATAAACAAGGATTCAGATTTAAAGTTTTCCAACAGATCAACCTAAGAGTAGGCCTTTGGCTAACTAGTTAATATTTAATTTAAAATGTTTGTTTCCTGTTGGAAAAACCAAGTTTTAATTCCTTGATTATTTCAGCTTAAGTTACTCTAGAGAGTCTGCTGAAATTTTAAATAAGGCACACATTAAAATATGTTAAAATGAATTAGTGAACTTCCTAGACTCAGACAATAAGGCACTCTCACTTACATGGCATGCTGAAGATTAGTTCGCAGTTTAACATAGCTCATTGCTGCTCTCTCCTGCTGTTGCCTTGCTTCCTCTTGTTGTCTTTGAGCTAACATCCATGTTACCTGCGTGCTTCAAGGAGAATTTTATTCTTCTTTTAACTTAACTTTTTTCTATGTAATTAATAAAGTTATAGTACAGAAAATGATCAAATGTACTTACTTATAATCAAGAGGAGGTTGATGATGTTCAGGCTGCATTGGATAGACACTCATGAAGCTGTCCTCAGGCCGTAATCTTTTAGGCTCTCTCATAATGGTGGAGGTGAGTTGTGGTGTCTGCATCATAACAGGGGTATGCAGTGTTTGTTCTCTGCTTAACCACATACTGTCACTACTACTGCTTTCTTCAGCTGGAAAATAAAAGTAACTGCAATGAAGTTCACTTAGTAATTTTGACTAATCAGATATCTTAATATAACCCATTCAAATCAACAAACATCCGTTGCTTTCCACATGCTAGTGCTAAGAACAGGGCCACATAAAGATCTGTGAGGCACAGTATTCTCTGCCTGCCATTTACAGTCTAATTGCAAACAAAGAACCAACTAGACCAGTAAGTAGAGGAAAGAAAGAAATACAGGGGGAAGAGGAGCAGCACTGAAAGGGGCCAGAGGCAGCTGCTCAGAAACAACTTCTAACTAAAGTATTGAGTGGGCTGTGAAGGCTTTTCTAAGCAGGGAGAAAAACATAACCAAGAGCACTGAGGCATGAAACAACAAGGACTGAACCATATTAATCTGCTGATATCTGACCTACACAAAGGGCAATTTCATATGCTTCAGTCTAATACTTTGCTACTTCTGAGGCATAAAGATTTTTGAAAGAGTGGCAAAAGATAAAGGCTGGATAAAGAAGCAGGAATCAATTTGTGGAAAGTCCTGTAATCTGTGCTACGGTGACAGGGAACCACTGCTGAAGGTTTTAAGGAAAGGAAACAATTTGGTGAATTACGTGTTTTAGTGTGTGGAGGGCTTACTTAAGAACAGGAAGACTGGTGAGCAAATAGGCCAATTAGAAGGCTAATTACACAGCCCAAGTGAGAGAGAAGTGGTAACAGGGTCAGAAACAATAGGAAATCAGCTCCCAATCTAATAGGATACAGATTGCTTATCAGGAAATAAGAAGCAATTGGAAGGGGGAGCAACAAATCCATATGCATATTAAATGATGGAATGAAAAATATTTTTAAAAACCAGGTTTCACCTGCAAACACTATATAAAAGTCAAACACACATACAAGTGTTAGTGATGACAGTATTTTAAAAATCACTTAGGGGGTAAAACTGATAGCACTTGGGTGATTGATTTTTGAGTTTGGAAGAAAACTTAATTATTTTATTAGAATATTACATATGTGTACACAATACATATATATAAGTTTTGAAGGGAAGAGTGAAAAGAAAATGTGGCAATAGTTTATAGCCTTGTAATAGAAGGATTTGACATAAATTCCCCATTTCGATGTAATTACATCAGCCTTTAAATTGTACTACATTTAGGATCCAATATTGTCTTCGAAATTGCATTGACCTGGCCAACCAATCAGTATTTAAACTTCTTTCTTCTAATTTATTAATGCCTCAATTGCTATGGCACTCAAAAAAATATCAAAAAAGAGAGCATGAACTCTTCCTATAAAAACTGAAATATGTGGTTTAAAAATTTATTTGTAAGATGTTATATAAATACCAATTCATATGTGTCCCATGAGGTCTAAGAAAAGAGATATTTGATGGCTCAACACAAATCAGTAACTATTACCAGTTCAGATGAGAAAACCCCTTTAAAATTTACAGTAATATGCAAGAAATCACCTTTTGATTTGATAAAATTTTCTATTTCACATAAGAGAAAAATGTTTTACTTCTGAAAAACCATCAGTCCTAACTATTTTGACTGGTCAATACTATAATTTTCTCATCAATCAGGATAACGGGACTATAAAACCAATCAAGTCTAGGGTGGCAACTGTGGCTCAGTGGGTAGGGTGCCAGCCCCATAAACTGAGGGTGGCGGGTTCGAACCCTGCCCGGACCAAACTGCAACAAAAATTGCCAGGCATTGTGGCCCGTGCCTATAGTTCCAGCTACTCGGGAGGCTGAGGCAAGAGAATCACCTAAGCCCAAGAGCTGGAGGTTGCTGTGAGCTGTGACGCCACAGCACTCTACTGAGGGCAATAAAGTGAGACTCTGTCTCTTAAAAAAAAAATAGAAGTATAAGATTTTGTCTTTACACTACTGGACAAAAGATACTAAAACCATTAATCTGTGGGGGCAATCCAGTTTTAAACCTGATAAGTAATAGTTATGTGGCAATTTTAAAACATGGCCCCCAAATTCTTTGACATCTCTCATATTAAGAAGTGGAGGTTTATGTTCCCTTCCCCAGAATCTCTGTGGTCTCTTGGCCAATAGAATAGTGTAGAAGTTATGCTATTTCTAGGACTGAAGAAATTGGTAGTGTTCACTTCCTGTCTCTTGGAACACTTTCTGTTGGAGCCCAGAAACATGCTGAGATGGAGAGGTCAGATGTAGACATTCTGGTAGAGTACAGCTGAGGTCCTCGCCAGCATCAGATATATAAGTGAAGATGCTTACATATGATTTGCATTCCTACGTCTACTATGATAGGTAATACTTTGTATTTCTATCAGTTTCTTCATGATTAATGGCCTCTTCATAGAAATTCAGTTTCTTTGTTCCACTTAAACTAGATAATCCAATACCCTGGGTAATAACTAGGTCTATAATACTGTGTCCATTTCCCTGGGAACACAGTATAGCATAGTGGTTAGAAAAGCAAGTGTTCTACGTTGCGAGTGCTTGTATCTCCTACTTAAATATTAATACCTGTGTGAAATTGGCTAAGTTATTTAACCTCCCTGTACTGAGTTTTCTCATCTGAAAAATGAGGATATATTCAAGAGTTGTGAGAACTAAATTTATGAATGTAAAATGCTTAAAACATCACATTTAAACCTGACACATTATGTAAGCTATTACTGAACAACACATATCTCAAATAGAAAATAAGGTGAACTTTAATGACAAATGAAAATTTAGTTGATAAACACTGTGGATAAACATAATGAGAATAAACTATGTCCTTACGGAGTGCAAGCTGCATGCCCTCAACCACTTTCCGTTTTCCTGTGGATGGTTTTGATTTTTTAGTCCGTACAGTTGATCCCCGACTGCTGATTCCACTAATGACTGACATAGTGTCGTCATCACCACCAGCTAGCAAAGAATTTCGATAAGACATCAGAGGAAGCCACACATCTTCTCTTCGGAGTGACATCTGAAAGGTCATGAACTTTTCCAAGTAAACATACCTGTAAAAAAGAAGTAGAAACTATTAACTTTGATACAGAAAACTACTACCCTGTTTCCCCGAAAATAAAACAGTGTCTTATTTTAAGGTGTGCTCCCAAAGCTGCACTAGGTCTTATTTTCAGGGGATGCCTTACCTTTCCTGTATGTACGTCTTATTTTCGGAGGGTGTCTTATTTTCGGGGAAACAGGGTAGTTCTATTAACCCCTAGTCCCCTAGTTGTGTGAGCATGAGCATATTATGTACTACTCAATCTCAGACTCTTCAGAACACTGATATGCAATTTTGTCTCTACCAAGACTCTTACACTGAATGAAATAATTCAGAATATTTCAGATTAACATTTGTTGAATACCTACTACTTGTTGAGTTTCTTCCAGGCACCAGGGACAGATATGAAGATGAATCAGATTACGGTCCTTACCAACAAGTACCAGCCTGATAGAAACCATAAACCTACCCATGGATCTAAGCACCATAAGGCTTATATGTAGTTCTGTAATAAAAATGTAACTTTCATATGATTACTATGTGATAAGTATAATATTTTTCTCTGCGGTTAACTATTCTTACAATTCAGGGAGTGAACTGTCCTCCCCATTTTACAGACAAGGAAAGAAAGAACAGAGCATATTAAGAAGTAATGTGCCCATAATAATAAAAATGAATAACTATGACTCAAGTCCCAGGCCCTGATGCTAAGAGTTTAATAAGGCTAAATTATGCTTTGAAAAAATAATTGTCAACTACCTACAAAGTGCAATTCAAATATTGTTTATCATAATAACCAATTCCAATCAGTTCAGATTTACCAGTTCTGAATAGTGTTAAAGGGAACAGTAGACATCAGTTACAAAACATACTGCTTTGTGTTAGCTGTTCTGTACATCTAATTACAATGTACTTCAGTCATATATAAAATAGTACTCCCCTAATCATGGCACAAGAACAGGCTCCCAGTCCAAGATCTGCTACCATTCTGTGACAAGATACACAGCTTGAGCCAAAATATGCTCACTGGTATACAGATTTACAACTATGTACCCATCACATACCTAAATAGAACATTACAGATAAGTAGCCCTCACTTGAAGCTATGCCCATTTCTCCTCCTCCTTTGTCCCAGAGGTTTACCACTATGCTGAATTTGCAATTTATCATCCCCATGCATATTTACTACACTTTTAATACATAGGTGTCAGTAAACACCACGATATAGTTTTGTATTTTGCTATTTGTACTCAACATTATGTTTTAAAATCTAGCCATTTTAATTGCCTTATGGTAATCCATCATATATCAGTCTGTTGATGCATTTCTAGTTGACAGATGTTTAGGCTGTTTTGAGTTTTTCCTTATTTAAATAATTCAAAAGCTGACATTCTTTTATCATTCTCCTCATGTATGTGTTCAAGAGTTTCAGTAGGTTATCTACTTAGGAGTAAAATAACTGGATCAAGAGGAAGGGAGAATCTTAAAACTTTACTAGACATTGACAAATTGCTCCACAAAGTAGTCTTGTACCAATTTACACCATCATCAGCAATGTATAAAAGGCTTTACTGCTCCACATCCTTGGCTATATTTATTTGACAATATTAGACATCTTAATTTTTGCTAATCTGCTAGGTGAGAAATAGTATTTCATTGTTTGTATTTATCTGATTAATGCTGTCTACACACTTTTTAATTGTGTTAAATTTATACATAACAGAATGTAAAGAAATTGAGTGCAGATGGATCAGTTTTACAAAATAAATCTACTTGTGTAACCCACACGCATATTAAGATATAGAATGTTCCCGTACCTTAGTATTCCCAATCACTCTAACATTAGAAGTAACCACTACCGTGATTTCAATCACCATATAGCTTTAACTGCTTTAGACTTTCATATAAAATTCTACACTCTTTAAATATAAAATATTTAGAGATTATCTATACTATGTGATATTCATATTCTTCTGCCCTTTTATAGCCCAAAGACAAGAGGAAAGGTGGGAAAATATTTTGAAGATTTAAACCCATTTTTGAGCTCTTGTTAAGTCACCATATTGAGGACTAAACCAGAAAAGTGTCCTGTGTATTAAATGGTCTGTTGAGAACAGAATAGTTGTTAAACTAAAAATATAACAACTTCAACTTTCCAATGTATCCACAGCTCAAGGCACAGATAAAGTAGGATGCTCCTGATGGGTAACCAATATTATTGCATTTTAAATAATCCCTCCTAGTTGGGTTAAGATAAGAATGCAAATAAGAATACATAAAGGGGCTCAGTGCCTGTAGCTCAAGCTGCTAAGGTGCTAGCCACATACACCAAAGGTGGTAGGTTTGAATCCAGCCCGGGCCTGCAAAACAACAATGACAGCTATAATCAAAAAATATCTGGGCGTTGGGGCGTGTGCCTGTAGTCCCAGCTACTTGGGAGGCCAAGGCAAGAGAATCGCTTAAGCCCAGGAGTTGGAGGCTATGGTGAACAGTGATACCACTGCACTCAACCCAGGGCAACAGCTTGAGGCTCTGTCGCAAAAAAAAAATAAATAAATAAATAAAGAACACATAAAGGCCTCAGTGGCTACGGTGCCAGCCACATACACCAGAGCTGGCTAGCAGGTTCGAATCCAGCCCTGGCCGGCCAAACAACAATGACAACTGCAACCAAAACATAGCTGGGCATTGTGGTGGGTGCCCGTAGTTCTAGCTACTTGGGAGGCTGAGACAAGAGAATTGCTTAAGCCCAAGAGTTTGAGTGCTGTGAGCTATGACATAACAGCACTCTACCAAGGACAACAAAGTAAGACTCGGTCTCCTCCAAAAAAAAAAAAAAAACTGAATACATAAAGCAGGCTCAGCGTCCATAGCTCATTGGTTAGGGCACCGGCCACGTATACCGGGGTTGGTGGGTTCAAAACTCAGCCTGAGCCTGCTAAACAAACAAACAATGACAACTGCAACCAAAAATAGCTGGGCATTGTGAGGGGGGCACATGTAGATCTACCTATTATAGAGGCTGAAGCAAGAGAATCACTGGAGCCCAAGAGTTTGAGGTTGCTGTGAGCTATGACCCCAAAACACTCTATAGAAGGCAACGAAGTGAGACTCTGTCTCAAAAAAATAAAAAGAATACATAAAGCAGCTGCATGTCTGGTTGAGCAAGAGAACTGTTTGAGCCCAGAGTTTGAGGCAACATAGCTAGACTCCACGTTCACATTACATCTGAAAAGCCACAGCTGTACTAGGAAGGGAACTCACAATATTAAAATGGAGTATTATGCATAGAATATAGTTATAATCCTCAATTTATAAAGTTGCTGAAATATAAAGTTTTTCGTGCATTAATCTAACCTATAATTCTAATCTGTGCATGTACAAGGGGAATCCCAAGTATAACAATTCATAACAATTCTAAAATGAAATTAAATAGGACATCTCCAACAAATACATACACTGTTCTTTTGTCTTGTCGGAGTAGTTTAGAAGAAAATTCACTCAGAATATCAAGAAATGCCAAATTTAAAGGTGGATGACTCTCCCCTTGTGGATTAGGCTCTTTAAAAGCAAATTCTATGCCATCTCTGCAAAGAAAAAAATTATTGAAGTAAATATTTGAGAGAGTATAATAAAACATTTAATAACTTAGAAAAGAAATTACATTTTACTTCCTTTGCCATGCTTTTAATATCAGTAATAGAAAATAAGGAAGCTTTAAGTATAAGAATGAATGTATTTATGTCACTGTTATTTCTTTAAAACCAAACACCCCTACTTGTTTGCTTTTAGGTCAATGTGGTTTAGTATATCTACATTATTTACTCAGTACTTTTTTCCCATAGAAAACACACAAATTTTCTCACGTAATGATAAATCATTATCTGTACTTTTCAAGATATAAAGGAATAACTATTTATAATGATCCATTTAAGAGTATAGTTTTAAAGTTAAATTCCATTCAAGGCCCATTTAAACTATATTTATGTGGTACTAAAGACCTTTATTAATCAAGAAAACAACCCAACATTATGTTCTAAGGAAAAATGTAACTGGAAAAAAAATTAAAAAATAAATTGAAATGTAATTGGGTATAGAATAATTCAGATGGAATTGAGGAAGAAAAGAATGAAGGCTATTACAGGAAGAAAATGATGTATTACTACTCAAAATAATTACATGTGTGATCCTTAAATATTAGCTAAAAAGGCTATCCAATGTATTAAAAGGCATAAAAATGAATTTGAGAGTTTTCAAATGATGTTACAGGATAAAGTAAATTAACACTGAAGGCAGTATGGAGAAACTTAAGAACAGAAAATTTTCTTGAAGGAAAATTAACCAAACTTAAGTAGGCAAGAAGAGTAAGAGAGAAAAAAAAAAACAGGAATCTTTCAAAAGAGTCCAGGCCTCTTGATTTTCCTGAAGTGAAGTTCTTAAACCCAGTTAAGACATAAAGGGTCTTAATATGCAAACATTGGTTATGCTACACAGCTCTAAAATGTACCCATACTTAAAAAGTGTAACTTATCACTGAACTACATGCTGAATATAAAATAAAACGCTTTCTAATTTGAATAAGGAAAAGAAAACATATAGACAAAAAGAAAGTTGTGGCTAAAAACAAGGGGAAAAACATCTATAAAATAAGAGAACAGAACCAGAAAGAGAAAACATGAGATGAAGAAATCAAACCTCAAAGATTTCTCTATCAATGTGACTGTGACAATAGCTAATTCAGATTTTGTAATGCCTTATAAATTTATCCTGCTTTGCTTCACATAATTTATAAAGACTCTGTACAGTTTTCAGTTAAAAAGACCTACTTATAAAGGAAGTTTTATTTTCAACTCAGTTCCTACTTGATATAGCACTCGTTACTATAGCTCTTAAAGTTAAGAAAGCTGAGAAAGGAGGTATGGTACAGATTTATAAACTAATAATAAAGCATATATTTAATTGGTTTATTCCAAATGCAAGGACTAAATACCCCCACAAAGGTTCATAACTAAAAATAAAATATCTGAAGATTACTTGTGTAGCATAGCAATGGCTTCTCTTGTTTTCAATTGATCAAGTCCAAAAGTTAAAGCAAAACGTCGAGCAAGTTCTTTTATGCCACTAAATGTAGAAGATGATCTATCAAAATTATAGCCATTTTCTTGTATCATTTCATTAAAAAGCTGTTTGAAAGTAAAGAACGCATGTTAGAGAATTTTTAAAAAAAACTAAGGATTAACCTCTTTTATAATATGACATTTTCTACATAAAATACAAAAGGTATTCAATAAACAAAACACTGAATTTTACTCTAACACATGGATTTTTAAAAACATGATACAAATGACTAAAATTATTGCATTTCATACATAAAACTAGAAGTTCTTTATTGACATTAGGAACTCTTGGGTGGCACCTGTGGGTCTGTGAGTAGGGTGCCGGTCCACATACGGAGGGTGGTGGGTTCAAACCCGGCCCTGGCCAAACTGCAACAAAAAAATAGATGGGCATTGTGGCGGGTGCCTGCAGTCCCAGCTACTCGGGAGGCTGAGGCAAGAGAATTGCTTAAGCCCAAGAGCTGGAGGTTGCTGTGAGCTGTGACGCCACAGCACTCTACCAAGGGCGACAAAGTGAGACCTGGCTAAATAATGAGTGAGGCTGGTTAAATAATAATATAGTGTAACATTACACCTACTAAAAATGAGGGATATGCTAATCACCCTGACCTAATAATACATGGTATTGAAACTTTACTATGTACTCTATAAATACATAATGTGTCAGTTTTTATTGGAGACAAGAGTCTCAATCTGTCCCCCTGGGTGGAGTGTCAAGGCATCATAGCTCACAGCAACCTCAAACAACTAGGCTCAAGCCCTCCTCTTGCCTCAGCTTCCTGACTAGCTAGGACTATAGGCACCCACCACAACATCTGGCTAGTTTTTTTTTTTTTTTCTATTGTTAGTAGAGATGGGGTCTTGCTCTTGCTCAGGCTGGTCTCCAACTCCTGAGCTCAAGCAAACCCACCTCAGTCTCCCAGAGTGTTAGGATTACAGGTGTGAGCCACCACAACCAGCCCTATGTGTCAATTTTAAAAATGATGGAAGATTTTGGGTACATATAAAAACAAATGAAATTGATATGTTGACAAGCTTGCTGCACGCTCATGTGAGTTCATTCCACTACCATTCACAATAGTCAGGCCATGGAATCAACCCAACTAATAAATGGATAAAGAAATAATGTTCTACTGTGTGCACACGTATATTATTCAGCATTTAAAAAGGAAGGAAATCCTGTCACTTGTGAAAACAGGAACCCGGAGAACATCATGTAATACGAAATATGCCAGGCCCAGAAGGACAATTACCAAATAATCTCACTCTTATGTAACGCCAAAAATGTTGAACTCATAGAAGAGAATGGTAGTTGCCAGGCACTGGAGGTGTGGGATAGGAGCTGTTGGTCATTTCAGTAGAACAGGACATTAATTAATGGCATGGATAAGTTCTGAAGATCTACTATATAAAATGTGGTGACTATAGTTACTAATGGACTTAAGTGTTGTGCCTCACACCTATAATCCTAGCACTATGGGAGGTCAAGACAGGAGGATTGCTTGAGGCTAGGAGTTTAAGCCCAGTCTGAGAAACAGAGGAAGACCCTTTTGCTACAAAACTATAGAAAAATTAGCTGGGCAGGGTGGCATGCACCTGCAGTCCTGGCTATCCAGAAGGCTAGGAATTGCTAGAGCCCAGATATTTCAGGTTACAGTGAGCTATGATGATGTCACTGCACTCTAGCCCAAGTGACAAAACAAGACCCTGTCCCCCTCCCAAAAAGTATATACTGTATTATATATTCGAAACTTAAGAATCTTAAATGTTTTTAAGTGAGGCAATATACATGTTAATTAGCTTAATTTAGACACTTCACAATGTATACATGTATAAAAACATCGCCTTATATATTGTAAATATATACAATTTTCACTTGTCTGATATACCGAAATAAAGATGGAAGAAAACAATATAAAATACTGAGGACATTATTTAATGCCATGAATATGTTCAGGGTTTATTAATATTAAAATGCAGACTTGAAAAATAGAATATACAATATAATTTTCATAAAAATAAGATTTCATGGGCGGCGCCTGTGGCTCAGTGAGTAGGGCGCCAACCCCATATACCGAGGGTGGTGGGTTCAAACCCAGCCCCGGCCAAACTGCAACAAAAAAATAAATAAATAAGATTTCATGTAGGCATAAAAAAGACTGAGGTTATTAAGAAACAAAAAGGTTATTGTTAAGTGAAAACACTAAGGATAACTTGTATTTGTTCCAAGTCTTATATTTTCTAAATTTCGTATAGCTAGCAGCCATTATTTTATAGCAAACGTTATTTAAATGCTACCTTTAAAATCTTTTTTTTTTTTTGGTAGAGACAGTCTCACTTTATCATCCTCGGTAGAGTGCCATGGCATCACACAGCTCACAGCAACCTCCAACTCCTGGGCTTAGGAGATTCTCTTGCCTCAGCCTGCTGAGTAGCTGGGACTACAGGTGCCGGCCACAACGCCCAGCTATTTTTTTGTTGCAGTTTGGCCGGGGCTGGGTTTGAACCCACTAACCTCGGTATATGGGGCCAGCGCCCTACTCACTGAGCCACAGGCGCTGCCCACCTTTAAAATCTTTTAAATTTTATTAATTTTAACATGAATATTCAACTTTGCAAATTAAATTAACTTTCATAACTACATTTCTGAAAAGCAAAAAGGTTTATCACATTGTAATAGGCTGGATTATGTTTTACATGCAAATTTGCTGTCCAAAGACAAAAGCACACTAAGCAAATAATTTTAGTTAATTAACCTTCTTTGCCACTGACAAAATGAAAAGGATGACTGCATTTTAATTATTAAAAATTCATATATGCGCTGTGGCTCATGCCTATAATCTCAGCACTTCAGAGCCCGAGGCAGGTGCATTACCTGAGCTCACAGGTTTGAGACCAGCCTGAGCCAGAGCGAGACCCTGTCTCTAAAAAGTAGCCAGGCGTTGTGGTGGGCGCCTGTAGTCCCAGCTACTTGGGAGGCTGAGGCAAGAGGATCACTTGAAACCTGGAGTTTCAGGTTGCTATGAGCTAAGATGCCATGGCACTCTACCAAGGGTAACCAAGTAAGCCTCTGTCTCAAAAAAAAAAAAAAAAAAAAAATCACATATTCTCATTAAAGTAAGTTTCAAAATGGAGAAAAAAAGTAAAATTCACATGAGATCTACCAAAGTAAGCTTACTACTACCAACATGGTAGACATACTATAAATTTTGGCATATATTGCTGAACTACCTACCGTATCTATTTCCTCCATACTTCAGACAGATATAGGTTTCACCAATCCTGAAATGATCTCACCTGTACTTCTTTGTGTACTAGTGAGGTTGAATATTTTATATTTCTACTTTTTTTTTTTGGTAGAGACAGGGTCTCACTATATGGCCCTCGGTAGAGTGCCGTGGCCTCACACAGCTCACAGCAACCTCCATCTCCTGGGCTTAAGCGATTCTCTTGCCTCAGCCTCCCGAGTAGCTGGGACTACAGGCACCCACCGCAACGCCTGACTATTTTTTTTGGTTGCAGTTTGCCCGGGGCCGGGTTTGAACCTGCCACCCTCGGTATATGGGGCCGGCGCCCTACCGACTGAGCCACAGGCGCCGCCCTATATTTCTACTTTTATAAATTATCCATTGCATCCTTTCCCCCATTCCAGCTGCTATCTTATTCTGCTAATTATTAAGTGATTAGATATGTTAGCTAAATCTGGTACACTTCTTAATGTCTTACCTGTTGCAGACTGAGAATGAGAGTCTTAGCACACTGAATTTTGTCTATCTGCCTTGTTTTGCTCATTGTTTCTTTGATGATATCTCCATAGTCATTATAATACTAGAAAAGAAATTTAGATAAATTAGAGAGTTACATATTAAAACCATTAGATAATAAGAATAATCTTAGGTTAGCAATGCAAGCATTTCACAAAGTATATATTTGGTTGAAATTATGCCTTCCAAGTGGGAACGAAATATTACTGAATTTTTAAGATCCCTTCTAAGCATATAATCCCTCATTTCAGTAAATTCAGACATACCAAAAAGTTAACAGCCAATCAACTTAAGCTGCAGACTTGGTTTTAAATAAAACAAGTATGGAGGCTCAGCACCTATAGCTCAGTGGCTAGGGCATCAGCCACATACACCAAGGCTGGCGGGTTCAAACCCAGCCCGTGCCTGCCAAACAACAACAATTACAACAAGAAAGTAGCTGGGTGTTGTGGCGGGCACCTGTAGTCCCAGCTACTTGGGAGGCTGAGGCAAGAGAATTGCTTAAGCCCAAGAGTTTGAGGTTGCTGTTAGCTGTGACGCCATAGCACTCCACCAAGGGCAAAATAGTGAGACTCTGTCTCAAAAAAAAAAAAAGGGTATGGAATATAACAATAATCGGGTTAGATACTCAAAAGTAAAATAAAGGATATAAACAAAGTTCTCCTTGTCAACTTTTAAAACAATGAATATAATAGTTACTCATAACTTTTTGTAGAGACAGGATCTAACTGTGTGATTCAGAGTGGTCTCAAACTATTGGCCTCAAGAAATTCTCCCGCCTTAGCCTCTCAAAGTGCTAGATTACAGGTATGAGCCACTGAACCAAACCATAAAGCCCTTTTGAAAGAAACTTATTTATGCATAATAATTATATGAGGCACAGCACATGAACTTTTTATCTAATTTAAGATAGTATTTTAGCCAGGCGTGGTGACTCATGCCTATAATCCTAGCACTGTGGGAAGCTGAAGTGCGTGGATTGCTTGAGCTCAGGAGCTCAGGAGTTCAAGACCAGTCTGAACAAAAGCGAGACCCCATCTCTACTAAAAAGAGAAAAACTAGCTGAGCATTGTGACACATGCCTATAGTCCCATCACTCTGAGAGGCCAAGGCAGGCAGACTGCTTGAGCTCAGGAATTCAAGACCGGCCTGAGCAACAATGAGACTGAAAATCTCTACAAAGAATAGAGAACCCATAGCTCAGTGGTTAGGGCGCCACCCTCATGCTCCAGGGCTGGTGGGTTCAAACAGGGCTTGGGCCTGCTAAACAAAAAACAAACAAACAAAAAAGCTGGGCGTTGTGGTGGGCGCTTGTAGTCCCAGCTACTAGGGAGGCTGAGGCAAGAGAATCGCTTAAGCCCAAGAGTTTGAGGTTGCTATGAGCTACGACGTCACAGCACTCTACCAAGGGTGACAAACTAACACCGTCTCAAACAAAAAAAATAATAAATTAATAGAAAAACTGAGGCAGAAGGATCACTTGAGCATAGGAGTTTGAGGTTGCTGTGAGCTATGATGATGCCATGGCATTCTACCCAGGGTGACAGAGTGAGAGAGACTCTCTCTCAAAAAAAAAAAAAACAAAAAGAGAGAGAGAGAAAAAAGCAAAGAAAGAAGGAAAAAAAAAAGCAATTGATTGGGGTAGGTCCAAAAACAAAAAGTAATTTATTATTGGAAAAATTCATGGTAACAGGATTTAGAGTTAAACCAAAGAAACAAAAAAAGCCAGTTCAATAGCAACCAAGAACAAAACCCATTATTATATTATCTTTTACGTATTTTAAAGGTATCTTGTCCGTTTTTCAACTTTACCTTCATATACTGCTTGAAGATATCTGCAGCTGTATTCATCTCCACCACAGTATATACAATAAGCTTACAAAATGCTGCAAGTAAATTTCTCCTCTTGTGCAGAGCTTCAATTTTACTGGCTTCATCCTCCTGCTGACCATCTGGGAAAAAAATCCCAAACATTAAGCCATCTTGTACTTTACTTCTATCATATATTATTATTATTATTTTTTTTTGAGACAGAGTCTCATTATGACGCCCTCGGTAGAGTGCCATGGCATTATAGCTCACAGCAACCTCAAACTCTTGGGCTTAAGCGATTCTCTTGCCTCAGCCTCCCAAGTAGCTGGGACTGCAGGCACCCACCACAATGCCCGGCTATTTTTTGTTGCCATTGTTGTTTAGCTGGCCCAGGATGGGTTCGAATCTGCCAACTTTGGTGTATGTGGCTGGTGCCGTAACCACTGTGCTACAAGCACTGAGCCCATATATTAAATTCCCACCATAGAATAACCTTTCATTGGAGAATTTTTAAAAGGAAAAACATTTAAATTAAAAATTATACCCATTTGCAATTTATTCCAATAGACCAAATTCTTGTGACATTGGATAATAATCAGAAGATTGGTAAATATGGAACAGGAACAAATGGAATGAGTCAGAAGAACTGATGCTTAGTGAAGTCAGGCTAAGCTTGCTTAATACATTCATATACTTTCCTAACTTGATAGTTTGTCAATGAATTCTACATATTCAATGTTCATTGGTTAAGACTCCTTCTTTCCAGCATGTAACCAACCTCCGAAATTTTCTTATCCCTGCCAAGGATGATGCCACCTTACCTCACCCATCTTCTGCTAACACATTCTTCCTTTATACATAATAAATATATCAGTTAGACCAGCTTAAAAACCATTCTGTCTTTTTTGGATAACTTGCATATTATTACTCTGACCCATCATGTGAGATCTTGACATTCAGTTTTCAAAAGAACAGACGTATTTCTAAATTCCTTGTCTGTGAAGCCCCACTGCAGCCTTTGAGTACTGCAAAGGATTGTTTCTAATTATTTGATGCTGTAAATAAAACTGTGATGAAGACTTCTTACATGAAAAGCCGTGTAAGACTTTTCCTTTGGATAGATTTCACAAATGAAATTACTAAAAAAAAAAAAAATCATATTAATTTAAATTTCTTTGACTATCAGTGAAGTTAAAGTTTCTCCATATGTGGTGGTGCCCATAGCTCAGTGGGTAGGTCACCGGCACGTACATACACCAAGGCTGGTGGGTTTGAACCCAGCCTGGGCCAAATAAAATAACAATGACAACTGCAACAACAACAACAACAAAAAAGCTGGGTGTTGTGGCGGGTGCCTGTAGTCCCAGCTACTTGGGAGGCTGAGGCAAGAGAATCACTTAAGCCCAAGAGTTTGGGGTTGCTGTGAGTTGTGACGCAATGGCACTCTAACAAGGGCGACAGCTTAAGACTCTGTCTCAGAAAAACAGTTTCTCCATATGTTTATTAGCCAATTATAATTCATCTTTTGTGAATAGTCTGTGCATGTACAATCATACCTTCAATGTAAGGTCTCTAATATTAAAAATATTTTGTGCAAAACATGAATGCTTATTTTTTTAATTAATTGATTAATTGTTTAGCTTACTCTGGTAATCCTACATAACTGTTAGGAAATTCAAACCAAATTTTAAGAATAAGAATTTGTTTAAGACAGACCACAGAAAATTTTAGCACGGGTAGATGTCCCAGGATGTCAAGGTCATTTGCTTAGAAACCTGAAACATATTATTCACTTTTTAAAGGGGTTACGCTGACTATATATGCTAACTTTTTTCAATGACTGTCATTATAATGGATGATTTTTACATGATATTGTTTCCAATCAGTATTTTGTACTGCTCACAGGAACTAGAGGTACACAGACCTTTCCTCCTACAGACAAAATCATTTGATGATAGTAAGAGGTTTTAAAGCCCTAGTTTTGATTTTTCTCCACTTCTTACTTACCAAAAATTAGCCACTTTTTCTCTTGTAAGCATTAAGGAATATAAAAGGTGTCCAAATCACTGGGCCTTTTGCAAAGTGCCAGCTGTCATATTATTATGTATTGTCAATGTACCACCTCTGGAAGCATTCCCTATTTTACTCTCTCTTTCTAATCTGATGTGAGCTAACAAATGAAAGGTCTGTAATACCAGGCATGAGATGACGATGTATAGCAATGGATAGTGTTATATGTTAATGGTAGGAAGATAAAAAAATAATACAATCACTTTGGCAACGTGTGATGTACATAATACAGTGATTCCAATCTTGGATATATACAATAGGAAAGTGCTTGCTATTTTTCTATTTTTAGTGCCAGCTACTCACAGGGCTAAGGCAAGAGGATCACTTGAGCACAGGAGTTATTGAGGTTGCTATGAACTAGGCTGAAGCCACAACACTCTAGCCTAGGACAACAGAGTGAGACTTTGTCTCAAAAATAAAAAAATAAATAAAATAAACAAAAGTACTTGCATATGTGCTCAAGGAGCTAAGTATTAGAGTAATTGTTGTAATATTCACTACTTTAATTGGGTAAAAAGTAGAAACACCTAAGTGTTCAACACAATAGGAAAATGGATAAATTGTGGTTAATTCATATCACATAATATTTAGCACTTAAGATGAATTAACTATAACCACATGTCAACACTGAAAGATCTCAAAAATGTTAACTCAAAAGCAAATCACAAAAGTTTCAACATGATTATTATTTATGTGGCAGTTAGCAACAGAAAATTTATAATGTTAAGAGATAAATTACTAGTAAAATTAAAATAAAATGCAAAGGTACAATAAACAGCTCATTTAGGATAGCAGTTATCTTTAGGGAAAAGACAAAATGAGGGCTTTTTAAAAGTAACTGTACTGTATTTCTTTTAAAAATCTGAAACAAATATAGCTAAATTTGACAAAGACTGGTGGGTGGGTAGGTATGCATAAATCTGTTCTATTTTGTACTTTTCTATAAGACTGGAATATATTTCATTGTAAAAGTATAAATATAAAACACAAAGTCCAACGAGATAGACTCTGGGCAATTCTAGGAAGCTCCTAGAAAACTCAGAAGTATTGGCAAGCATGTTCTCATTAAATTTCCCATGATCTAAATAATGCTGAGGCAGTTCCCACTTAACAAAAGGATTATGTACCAATTTAGTTTGTATCAGGTTTTAGAGTGCAACTATACTTTCCCACAGAAGTTTTAAAAAGTCCTACTTGGCTAGGCATGGTGGCTCGTGCCTGTAATAACACTCTGGAAGGCTAAAATGCGTGGACTGTTTGACCTGCCAGAGCAAGAGCAAGACCCTATCTCTACTTTAAAAACAAAAACAAAACAAAAAAACAAACAAACAACAACAACAAAAGAAAAAAACAGCTGGGCATTGTGGTCACAGGTACTCAAAAGACTAAGGCAAGAGGATTGCTCGAGCCCAAGAGTTTGAAGTTGCTGTGAGCTACCCAGGGCAATAGGGTAAGACTCTGTCTTAAAAGACCAAAAAGAAAAAAAAAAAAAAAAAAAGTCCTACTCATCTTTTCAGACCACTTTCAAATGTTAGGCTTTTCTCAAAGATACTTAAAGCCCTGTAGACAAATTAAAATGTCCTCTACATGCCAGTAACACTTTGTACATGCTTCCATTAACTTCTCAGACTGCATTATATATAACTACTTGTTT
The DNA here is from genome assembly GCF_027406575.1 of Nycticebus coucang. NCBI lineage: Eukaryota > Metazoa > Chordata > Mammalia > Primates > Lorisidae > Nycticebus > Nycticebus coucang. The sequence goes on along the minus strand of NC_069804.1, from coordinate 149,558,227 downwards.
TTAGATGTCCTTCCCACTTGAATTTAACTCTTGAAGGAAGAGACCTTGTCTCATTTTTTCATATCCAGAGTATCTAATATACTGCCTGCTGAACAATAAATGTTTGTCAAATCAATGTTATGAATAAAAGCATAACTGAAAGTATAGAAATTTTATTACACTGATTTTGAATACTGATTTGAATACTGATTTGGCTACTATAGGTTTCTCAATTGTGTTCTGGATAAGATTTTAGTATGTGAGCATGAAGATCTTTACTGCTAAAAATGAGCTATATACCATGTCATTCATTCATTCACTCATTGATAAACAAACTTATGCTGAATAACATTTTTTTTTAAAGACAACGTCTTACTTTGTTGCCCTCGGTAGAGTGCTGTGGCGTCACAGCTTACAGCAACCTCAAACTCTTGGGCTCAAGCGATTCTCTTGCCTCAGCTTCCCGAACACCTGGGACTACAGGTGCCTGCCACAACACCCGGCTATTTTTAGAGGTGGGGGTCTCACTCTGGCTCAGGCAATTCACCTGCCTTGGCCTCCCAGACTGCTAGAATCAACGGGCGTGAGCCACTGCACCCGGCCTTATAAACATTTTTCTAACATTCAGAAATGACATTAATATTTCTAAACCAATGTGATACAAATATATGACTAAAAATCCATTTCAAAGTTCCTGAGTATTCTTATTACCAACAAATAAGGGGAAGTGGGAGTAAATATTATTGAGCACCTATGATACCCAGGTACTCAACTAATTACTTTGCTCAATTATCATTAAATCCTCACAGTTTTATGACATAGCTACAAATTAGAAAAAGAGGCTCAGGGCTAGTGAAAAGCAGAGATCTGACTTGAAAGCCTATGTTCTGTGATGTCACGTTTTGTTTACAATATGGCAAGAAGAAAAGTGTGCTAGAACACTTTACATTTTACAAATAACTTCTCAGACTGCATTATATATAAATACGTTTACGTTTTAAGAATAAAATATATGACAGTACAAAAATGAACACTACTGTTACTTAACTTGTATGTTGGACACATAGATTTTTTTTAAAAAATGGCAATAAAATTACCTGCACTATTATTATCATCATCCTGTTCAATGAAGACATGATCCAAAATAAAGCTGAGCAACTCAGACTGCAGTGAAGAATCAGGGGTGTAAACTAATGGTTCTAACATGTCACGCCCTCCTGACATAATTTGATGGCTGAAGATCATCAAAATATCACAAAGGATAGTAAAGGCCTATTATTTAAAAGAAAAAGAAAAGAAAAGCATACTATAATCTGAGGTTTCTTACCAATTGACAAATGATTTATATATTTAACACATAAATAGAATCTTTCTATATTTGAAACTTAAAAAAAAAAAATCAATGTTTAATACTTTCTTAAGACTTTAAATCTGAGAAGTATAATTCCCTATAACAACTACCAATTATTTGCATAATGTTTTACTAACTGGAAAGCAATTTCACAAATATTCTTATTTGTTTTCACCAGAGTTAAGTGACTTGTATGGGATGTTAACACTGCCATGTAGCCAGAACACAAACTTAGGCTTTGACTTCAAATCCCATACTCTACACTATACTTCAATGCCTCCAGATGTTCGTTCTCAAATATGAAATAATATATAAGTTGGTACCATTCTTTATTCTATGGAAGAAAAGATCAAAAAGATGCATACTAAAATAGAGGTCACAAAACCCATGGTACTTTTTAAGTACTCTAATTGTTAACACGTATACTGATTAAGTGGAGAAAACATAACCAGGTATAGGCCTGCTTGCTACTCATCAGGTACAAAAAACATAAAGTTGGAGAGTTATATCTCAAAGATCTTAATAAAAACTCTGCCAGGAGTTTTAAGTGGAGTCAACCACTGGTAAAAATTAGGCAAAGGTAACTGGAAAGATTATCTGTTGAGAGGGGATAATGAAAATAGAATTTTGGGGTTACAAAGTCAATTCAGAAATATACTTAAAGGAAGAACATTGCTGGAAAGACATAATACAGGTCACAAAGCATATCTTATCATCAGTCTTGCAGGTTGGAAACTAACCACGTTTACTTTATCTCTTTATTTTATGCTTTTACTCTTCTAATCCATCTCTTCTCCTTATTTTACCACTATTGCAGTAATTTACACCTATTAAAATGTATACAGAATCAAGGATATAACATGGTAAGTATGATAATATTTACTAATTAGGTGAACTGGCATATCAAGCTGACAAGAATATACTCCTGAGAGCTGTTAGAAAAATTGACATACAAGCTATTTTTTTTTTTTTGAGGCAGAGCCTTAAGCTGTCACCCTGGGTAGAGTGCCGTAGTGTCACAGCTCACAGCCCCCTCCAACTTTCGGGCTTAAGTGAGTCTCTTATCTCAGCCTCCCAAGTAGCTGGGACTACAGGCACCCGTCACAACACCCGGCTATTTTTTGGTTGTAGTTGTTGTTTGGCAGGCCCGGGCTGGATTCAAACCCACCAGCTCTGGTGTATGTGGCTGGTGCCTTAACCGATTGAGCTAAAGGTGCCGAACCATATACAAGCTATTTAACAACCAAATAATCTCAAGGCCTAAGCAAAGGGTTGTGTGTTAATGCTATAAAAAATAGGGAATATTACGCTGATGATCTTGGTTGTACACACAAATGTAAAGTAATATTTTGTGCATTATGTTTAGATCTATGCATACTCCATTAAAATCCTATTTTAAGCATTTAAATTTAAACTCAATTTACTTTAATCAGCTATCTTGTTCCTTTTCACATGAACTGTAGAGAAGAAATTAAAGTCCCAAAACTTTTATGTCTACAGTTCAAAATGATACATTTAAACTTGGAGAGAATTCAGCCATGCAACAGTTATAGGAATATACTTCATATTTTCACAAGAAAAATGCAAACTTCAGTAACAGCAGCCTGGCTATTAAATATCCTCTCATTTATGTGCACCCAAACATATATTATGATAAGGACAAGAGAGAGTTGGAAATAAGAAACAAGAGAGTAACATTTGGGTATTGAATGCAAATTTTCAGCTGTAAAAACTTAAATATATTTGATTAAAATGAGTTTTGCTATTTTAAAATGAACTAAGGACAAGTGACAAACAAAAGGTTAGTATATTCGAACAACACTCTGAACTAAAATAGCACTCAACATACCACAGCTTCCAAAAATAGCACTTGGGCTGACTACTAGAATTCTACCCAATGAACAAAGGCTAAGCCATTATCAAATGGTTCCGTTAAAATCATCATAAGCATTTTGACTATGCCATATTAATATTTCTTATAAAATTCATGTCAAAACATATATATTCCCATAAAAACAATTAAAGTCATGTTTCCAATGACGTTTGATACTCTGAATTATGGAATTAGAACTAAACATGATCTTAGTCTCAGGATCAAACCAGGTTAACAGTCTATTTCCAGAATTAGATGGCAGTAATGGAATCATGAAGGCATATAAAGTGGGAAGGTAAGTGACTTTGGAAGACAAGCAAGTGACTAAAATTTTTATTTCAAACTAGGTCCACACAAAGATCAGGATGGGCAGAAATGTCAGAAATGACAAAACCTTATAGACCTTTCCTCCCAAAAGCAAAGTTGTTAAGTTGCTTTCAGGAATGACTTCCATAATTTCATACATATATAATCTGTATAAATGTGCCTATTTGCCATGTGTGTCATAAGGAAATAATACGAAACAACTGTACATGACGGTAACCTTTAATGCGATGATAAACCCCACATTTTTAGCATGGTATATACACGGGCAGATACAAGATATAAAATACTTCCCCTTTGTTCAATCTTAGTATTATTTAAATTTTCTAATTAGTTCATATTTTATGAAGGTTCCTTACAAAAACTATTACTATGTAGTAATTACTAACCTGTTCCTTAACAGTAGTATTCACGTTGGTCAGGTAATGTTGACATATCTGACAAAATACCCTCATCTGTTTCTTTAAACGCAGTAAGTCCTCCTTGAAAAAATTTAACATGAACATTTTTGAATATAGAAAAAAACTCATTTAGTATTTCTTTAAAATGTTTTAAATTATGCAAAACTTTATTTCATATATGTTGTTACATTAACTTTAATTGTACATTTGATTTAAATTTCTTCTTATATAATGTACCAGAAAGGTAAACAAAAGACCATTTTTCTCAAAAATCTCACCAAATTGGAGCCTTAAAAATATCAGGTGTAGGCTGGGGGTGGTGGCTGACGCCTGTAATCCTAGCATTCTGGGAGGCCAAGGCAGGTGGATAACTTGAGCTCATGAGCTCAAGATCAGCCTGAGCAAAAGCAACACTCCATCTCTACTGAAAATAGAAAAACTGAGGCAAGAGGATCACTGGAGGTTGCTGTGAACTATGGTGTCACAGCACTTTACCCAGGGCAACAGCTTGAGACTCTATCTCCAAAAAAAAAAAAAGTATCAGGTGCATTAATGGGGAATATCCTAGGTCAGCAGTTCTCAATCTATGGGTCCTGACCCATAGGAACTGCATTAAAGGGTTGCGGCATTAGGAAGGTTGAGAACCACTGTCCTAGGTGGTATGGGTCCTTTGGAATGAACAAACTTATATAATTATATACAGCTATCTTTAATATAGCCACTAGCTCAGAATGTAAAAAGTAAAGATTTATGTTTCCATGCTCATTTCTTATTTAAAGGGTGGCCAAATCACAGACGGAAAAGGTAATTAATGAAAAAGATATGGCAGTTTCTATTTCTTGTTTGAAGATACCGGTTGTACTTTTTAAATACTCGGAGTGGCAAAAATCAGTTTTGTGTCATTACTCTAATATTTCTTAAATTTATAATAAAAAGAGGAATCTTCTTACATTTTTTTCTACTTCTAAATATTTATCAGTTTATTTAAAATAAAAAATGATTCTATAAAGATCAAGCACATGAACTTATTTTAAGTTACAACCTTTGGCCCATCTGATGATACTGGATGCCAAATGATAGAATATCACTACATATTTGTATAGTAATAGAAAAGTTAAATAAAAACAGGCTTAACTTGGAGAAAACATTTGGTGAAAACTCAAACAAGCTTTAAATAAATAATTATCCATTCACTGTTTTCCTCTACTAATAATATTACCTTTCCCTCATTTTATTTTTTAACTTTCAACATAGGAGAGTGACCATGTATGTTAATATGGTCATTGTTCCTACTATAATAAATTTCCTTAATTTGAAAAAGTATACAATTTTGGGCGGCGCCTGTGGCTCAAAGGAGTAGGCACTGGCCCCATATTCCAGAGGTGGAGGGTTCAAACCCGGACCAGGCCAAAAACTGCAACAAAACCAAACAAAAAAACAGTATACAATTTTAACAATACTGTATAGATTCTTCAAAAGGAAAATTCTATTTATAGATATAACAAAATCTTAACTACAGAGAAATTTTAAACATTTATTATTATTGTATGGGTTTAGGCAATATAAACTTATTATCAAGAGGATTCCCTTTTGAAGAAAATAACTATGAAGTACTAAATCTGTAACTACAGAAATTGCTTAATATTTATAAAAATGAGCCCAAACAATACTTAAGGCAACATCTAAGGTTACAAGAACAATCTTTAAGCTTCTAATCTACAAGTGGAAAAGGCAGTCCTGTTTAGTTCAATTATTTTTTTATTTCAGATTAATGTGAGAGCACAAATGATTAGGTTATTTTGTTTGCATTTGTTAGGTGAAGTTCAAGTTGTAGTTGAGCCCTACACCCAGGGGTTTGTGCTGTATACCCTTCCATTGTGCCCATCTGTTTAGTTCAATTATTAAACACATAAAGGATTACCACTGTGAATAAAGCTTTAAAAGTTCTAGGTACTAATAGGCTGGCACATATATTCATTCAGAAAGTAACTTATCTTGAATTTAGGACATCACTGTAGAGATCTTGACTGTGAATAAGGTGATCCCAAAATAATACCAGGGCATAAGAAGAGCTAGGGGCAGGGGGTTTATTAAGTCCAATTTATATAAACTAATAGCTGTATCTATTGGTTTCAAAGATACAGTCACAAATTTTGAGAATATAGAAAGCCATAAATTATGCCACCTGCAAATGTGAAATAGTTTTCATTAAAAATCATACCTTGAAACAAACTAATCTTCCACTGAATATATGTCAAACTACAAACAGGGCTGTTGTTTAAAGGTACATGTTCATAAATAATAAAATAATAAGCAAAATTTCATTCAGTAACTGGTCTTCTTAAATACGTAAATTTTATGAAAACTATTAATGATATTAAATTGAATATACTACAAAACCACCACAAACCTTTGTAGAGCTGCTTTCAGTTATTTTAGCAAGTTGCCAAAGGATTACATAGTGAGTACATTGCAGTGCATGAATAACAATCTATAAAAAGAATCAAAAGAATACAGACAGTTAAAATTGAAAACTCACGAAACTTAATTTTTCAAAGTAAAAAATGCAACTTGTAAATAAATAAAAACCTGCTCTGGCATGTCTCCATTTTCAATTCCAGTTTTCAAAAGTTTGTAATTACAAGCAAACAAATCCCACTTTGAAAGATCATGAGCACTGTAAAAAAGAGAATTAAGTTATATTAAAAAAGAGAGCCTAAATGACAATTGTTTTGGACTCGAGTCTTATGGTAAACACAGTAAACTTGTTAACATACTCCCACAAAAAAATACATGTATGTTAGAATTTGTAACGATTTCAAGCCATAAAACAAGAAAGCTGATTCTGATTTTTCTATACTTTAAAGAAATCAAAACCTTAAGATTCAACTTACTTATGAAAAGCAGTAATCCTCTTCAACGTTGACAATACCTGATAAGCATCATCTTCATCAGGTTCTTCACCCTATAAATATTAATTGTAGATTAGAAACAAAGAAAGTAAAAAATTCCAGTGTATCAAAATAGTGATACCACTTTGAAAAATAAATATACACCAGTAATCCCAGCACTTTGGGACACTGAGGAGGGAGGCATCACTTGAGGTCGAATTTCAAGACCACCCTAAGAAATATAGCAAGACCTTACACCTATGAAAAACTTTAAAAATTAGCTGGACATAAAAGCATGTGCCTGTAGTCCCAACTACTCAGAAGGCTGGGTGAGGAGGATCATTTGGGCCCAGGAATTGGAGGCAGATGTGAGCTATGATTACAGAACTGCACAACACCCTATCTCTTTAAAAACAAAAAGGAATACTATAATAAAAACTACAAATTAACTTTCTCATTCAATACCTAGTTCTGGTCAAATTTATGGCAATACAGCTGGGATAATGCATCAACCCAAGGTTGTTGTCACAGAAGTTATTATCCAGAAAGAAAAATGGAATAACATTCTTCTCCCTTTCTTTAAAGTAACCTTGATAGAAAACTCTGAAGATTATCAACTATTTCACAGTAATTAATGCATAAGCACAGTAAGAAAAAACATAGTAGTTGACAAGCAAGAGATCATAAAGACAATACCTAAAGCACAAAACCTTTGTCAAAACTAAACAATCTTCAGAAACAAATATTAAAACAATAATAAGCATATGGGGGGGAAGTTCTGAATTCCGAAATGACTAGATATGCTACTCCTTTGTGAACTAACACATATCAACATATGTTAATGTACTTCCCAGTCACAGGGCTTTGATAAGAACATTACAAAATCTTAATGCATGAAACATAAAATTGTCTAAATACTACTGAAGCTACCACGCTGAACACTAGACCTCTCAAAAGAAAAGCATGCTTTATCCTACAAAGTAATTTTTAATTTTACTTTTTTTTTTTTTTTGGAGACAGAATCTCGCTTTGTCGCCTCCATTAGAGTACCATGATGGCATAGCTCACAGCAACCTCAGACTCTGGGGCTCCAGTGATTCTCTTGCCTCAGCCTCCCAAGTAGCTGGGACCATAGGCGCCCGCCATACTGCCCGGCTATTTTTAAAGACAGGATCTTGCTCTTGCTCTGGCTAATCTCATACTCCTGAGCTCAAACAATCAGACTTCCAAGAGTGCTGGGATTACAGGCTGAGCCACTGGGCCCAGCCTTAATGCTTTATTTTAAATTAACTTACCTTAGTCACAATAATCATATTCGGCTCAGCCAAGGATAGAAGCATTAAAATTTTTAATGAAGAATATGATCATTGTATGTGTACATCAACATACTTGTACAAGCCTCCAATTAGAAAAACTTAATAAGCCTGGTATTAACATTGTATTCCCCCCAAACATTAAATGAGTAATTGATAAAATAAGAAATTTGAGCCGGGTGCAGCAGCTCATACCTGTAATCCTAGCACTTGGGAGGCCGAGGCAGGTGGATTGGCTGAGCTCATGGGTTCGACACTAGCCTAAGCCAGAGAGAGAGAGAGACCTCATCTCTACAAATAGCCAGGCATGGCTCAGCACCCATAGGTCAGTGGTTAGGGTGCTGGCCACAAACACCAAGGCTGGTGGGTTCAAACCTGGCCTGGGGCAGCTAAACAACAATGACAACTGCAATAACAACAAAAAAAAATAGCCGAGTGTTGTGGCAGGTGCCTGTAGTCCCAGCTACTTGGGAGGCCAAGAAAAGAGACTCACTTAAGCCCAGGAGTTTCAAGTTGTGAGCTGTGATCCCACAGCACTCTACCAAGGGTGACATAATGAGACTCTGTCTCAAAAAAAGAAAAGAAAAGAAAATTACAAAGTCCGTATGATTTGTATAGCATTAATGGTAACAGTGATTTGGAGACCAGGCCCATTGGCTCATGCCTATAATCCTAGCACTCTGGGGGTGGCGCCTGTGGCTCAAGGAGTAGGGCGCTGGCCCCATATACCAGAGATGGTGGGTTTAAACTCAACCCCAGCCAAAACTGAAAAACAAACAAACAAAAAGAACCAACCACTCCTAGCACTCTGGGAGTCCAAGGCAGGGTGATTGCTTGACACCAGGAGTTCCAAGACAAGCCTGAGCAAAATTGAGACTCAGTCTCAATGAAACAGAAAAAGTTAGCTAGCACAGTGATGAGCACCTGTAAGTCACAGCTTGTCAGGACCTCAGGCAGGAGAATCACTTGAGCCCAGGACTTTTATATTGCGATGAGCTATTATGATATCACTGAGTGTAGCCCCAGTGACAAAGCAAAACATTGGCTACCCACCCCCTACAAACATGATTTAGTAAAAGCTAAAGGCATTAATTACACAATCATGATTGCTAGTCAAATAAATTTTCTGTAAATATATATTTCCAGAATAAATAACAATCACAATAAAAAATAAGGATATTCAAATGTCATGCACTAAGCCTCTGTGGAAATACAATAGAACACAGAAACCTCCAAAAGTGACAGTGGCTATAACAGTAATTTATTAAGGTCTTTATAATAACAAAGACTCTAACAGCCTTTCTTCAGCAATGCTGCTAAAACTAAAAAAAAAAAGGAACCCTAACTTTTGCGGCCACTTCTTATCAATCTAGCTCAATTTTTCTGTTCCATTAACACCCTATTCCTAAATAGCCCCCAGGTGATGGCCTAGAACATTTCTTCAAACCAAAAAAAAAAAAAAAGTTACTTTTATTTTCACTTTCTCTAACTTACAAATTCTTACCTGTATATCCTATTTTGGTGGAGGAGTAATAGTAATCTGATGAGTCACAGAATGAAAATCTTAAAAATCTTTATAACCATACTGGTAGGGACTATCACAAGGCCTGAGACTAGGGTGACTAACTAGGTTACCGGAGTGAAAAACCCCAACTGACAAAATATTTGATATATATACCTCTTGCAGAAAATCTTCAAGAAGCCGGTTAAATTTATCTGCCAATTCATCTATCAGTTGACTTCTTGAAATATCTACTCTGTTGAAGATCGTGAATTCTTCATTACAGAGTGCATGGTAAGTTTTAGAACATGCTTCCAAAACATCTGTATCTGTGTGCTTCTCTACAATGTTCCGGATCTGTCGCAATAAGGCATCCAAATGCTGCAAAATAATTTCTTTTTATCAAAACTAAGGCATGACAAACATATAATGACTACATTACCATACCACGATAGAGAAACTTTTCATATATAGTAACTTTAAAATGTAGACTATACATTTTAAAGTGTTTTACTAGTTGTGGTAAATAAATATACTGATCCATCCACACTTATTTTCTCAACTTTAATGGAAATATCTATCTCACAGGGCTTTGGTAGGAGTGTTAATACATATAATAAGCTTAAAATAGTTCTCAGAACATAGTAAAAATGTTCAGTGAGTACTAGCTGCTTTTGTTTTATAATTGTTACTATCCACTTTCCCACCATGAATCCTTATATGAGGTCAAGGTCAGACAATTAGGTTCTCAAACTCATCCCAGAAAAAGTGCTACATATCTATCACTGAGTATCACTACAGTCACGTTCCAGATACTACCCTTGGGAAACTATATACCAACACCAGCATCTAAGGCACCCTTCAAAGAAATGTTGGAACTCTTTTTCTGGAATAACCATCATAGTTGTCATCATATGAGGACAAGAACTCATCCTAGAAAAAGTGCTACATATACCCCATTGCTGAATCACTATGGTCAACAGATAGCTAAGAGGAGGAAGTCAAAGGCAACCACAGTGACATTCAGCAATGAGGTATATAGCACTTTTTCTAGGATCAGTTCCCAAACTTAACTCTCTGTCCTTGTACAATGACAATTCTGATGGCCATTCCAGAAAACAGAGTTCCAAAATTGCTTTGAAGGCTGTATCAGGGGCTTGTGTCAGTGCATAGCTTCCCAAGGGGACTGATGAATGAAGGTGACTGCAGCAATATTCAACAATGAGGTATGTAGCACTTTTTCTAGGATGAATTAGCGAATTTAACAGTCTGACCTGGTATGATCAGTGATACAGTTAGGCAATGGCTAAGAATGAGGTATGCCTATGGGCATGAAGCAAAGGTAAGTTTCATCAGCACTACTCTAAAATGAAATGATCTAAAATACAGAAGATATATAAAATATAGGTTTCCTTTCATATTATAAAAACATTTAAAAATATAAACGAAGAGCATAAGATGAGCTAAATGAACAATTTCACTTCAAATAACCTTATGCACAAATGATACCTTACCTTTTCTAATCGTCCAGTGGTATATATTTCCAAATCAAAGTACTGAGGCAACTGTAACAAATTAGTCACCTTTTCTGCATCTATAGAATACTGTGAAATAAAAAGATAATTTTAAAAAACATCAAAATAGTAAGTAAAAATAATATTCCGATAGGCATTTAAAAAACCCTGAAATTTCTTAGTAACACTATGATACTGATACAAACTTACTTTTGCTAATAACTGAGGAAGAGCTACAGCAAAAAGTTCAGTGATTTTTGTCCTGTCATCCAACTGGGTCTTCTTCTCCTTCGCTGTCAGCACCTAAAGTAATCCAAAGACATTTATTTGAAAGTATTTAAATCCATTAACAGTGTTACATAATCAAATATTAAGACATTCAAAATGAATAATACTGTATTTTAAGTCATAGGTACAAAAATTTCTACTATAGGGTGCCTGTAGTTCAGTGGTTAGGGTGCTGGCCACATGCTCCAGGGTTGGTGGATTTGATCTCAGCCTAGGCCTGCTACACACACACACACACACACACAGGCATTGTGGCAGGTGCCTGTATTCCCAGCTACTAGGGAGGCTGAGGTAAGAGAATCACTTGAGCACAAGAATTTGAGGTTGTTGCAGTTGCTATGATGCCAATGCACCCCACCAAGGGTGAAAAAGTGAGACTCTGTCCGAACTAAAAAAAAAAAATTCTACTATAAACTTAAAACCTAAAAATGATACAAAACTGAGTAACTTAAATATTACCCCAAAAAGGTCACCTGAAACATCAAAAATATTGAATAGTTCTAGAGGGAAAATCAATATCCAATTATACTAATCAATTGTACTTCTGGATGGAGGGAAAATCAATTAGGAATAGGAAATGTAATTTAGGAGCTCACATATAATAATGGGATTGAGCCAGAACTTCTTACTCCAAATGGTGGGACACAACACATAAATTACAAATTCAAAATAACAAACGGCTACAAGCAATTAAAAAACAGAAATAAAACAAAATTATTATAAAAAAATAAAGCATCGACCCCATATACCGAGGGTGGTGGGTTCAAACCTGGCCCCAGCAAAACTAGCACAAAAAATAGCCGGGCATTGTGGCGGGCACCTGTGGTCCCAGCTACTGGGGAGGCTGAGGCAAGAGAATCGCCTAAGCCCAGGAGCTGGAGGTTGCTGTGAGCTGTGTGATGCCATGGCACTCTACTGAGGGCCATAAAGTGAGACTCTGTCTCTACAAAAATAAAATAAAGCATCACATAAAATATCTTAAGTTTCAGTATTGCCTTATGAATTCTGAGTTATACACAAACACACATATATGTGTGTATTCTAGGTTACAAAATAAAAATGCATTTTTGATGAGTTTAAATGCCCGGGGAATTGCTAGTATAAACTGCAAAACATGTGATTTTTGCAGTAATACATTAAAATCTGATCACAGGAGATGGGAATTTCACTATTTTGAAGAATAATTTTCTCCATTTTTGTTTCTAATTTCATATTGAAAGAAAAAGAATGCAAACGTATGAATCAACTAAAACACACAAATGCACCATTCTAAAATAGTATATACTACATTCATTCCTGAAGACAGGAACTGTTAATCACTGTATATCCTGCAGTTACTAACTTATAGAGAAAATTTTAATTTTCAAATTACTAATGCTTTGAAATTCACTTCTATCACATATTTATAAGCAAAAGACAGTGGAAAATAGGACTTAAGATTCCAAATTCTTGCTCTATGGTTAAAATAGGATTTCTTAAAAAGACAGTAAAGGAAAAATGCAGTTTAGAATATTGAAAATATATAAGCATACCCTTTTTCCTGTCCCTCTTCCCACAGGAGGATGACATTCAGCTGCTTGTCTAATAGTACAAAGCATTATTTCAATCAGAGCACTCTCTTGCCTGTCTGTTAGTGCTTAAAAAGAAAAAAAAATCAGAGTTAACCTATTTCTTCTCCATATACACCACCTGTAATTATTATGCAACAGTTTCTTCTTCCTGTGAATAAAATTTCACCAAAGGTTATCAAAGAAAATCCCACGAGTATACCACAGAAAAGATCAGAATAATTTCAACCTTCCTAAACCCCACAACATTCCGAATCTTTCCACTATGGATCCATAAATTTGATTACAGAAAATATGAAAACCAGATACAAAAACTACAGAATGCTGTCAACAAGTACACTTTTCTTTTCTTTTTTTTTTTTATTAAATCATAGCTGTGTACATTATAATCATGGGGCACCATACACTTGGTTCATAGACCATTTGATACATTTTCATCACACTAGTTAACACAGCCTTCCTGGCATTTTCTTAGTAATTTGGCTAAGACATTTACATTCCACATTTACTAAGTTTCACGTATACCCTTGTAAGATGCACCGCAGGTGTAATCCTATCAATCCCTCTCCCTCTACCCACCTCCCCAATCCCTCCCCAACAATTACACTTTTCTATACAGAACAAGAATCATGCAGATCAAAACAAAAGTATAAACAAAGCAAGATTTTCTATCATGTTAAACACTTAAAAAGACTTTTTTCAAAACTTTATAGACAAAAAAAAAAAAAAAAACTGGAATTAAACATCTTTACCTTCCTCTCCACTAAGTGGCTCCTCCAGCAACAAGCTATTCATACATTCCCAGTCTTTCAGCAGCTCAGTAGCACAGTCCCACATGCTATCCACAAGGTATGCTGCATGCTCATGTAACTAAAATTAATAAAGAACAACGTGGTCTTAGACAATTAATATACTAGCCTTAACTAAAAGGGGTAGAAGATTTGGCACTATGTCCAAAAGCTCAAACAGCAATCTGTTTTTTTCAGGTCAAATGAAAGAAAGGACAAAGAAGAAAATGCCTTACCTTGCTATGTGTAAGTAAAACTTTGTTGTCTAGCATCCTTAAGATTTTTCACAATAATCAAAACATTAACATAAAAATTATATTATGTAGAGATTATATGCATAATTACGGCCTATTTCAGTTAACTATTCTCAATTCTTAAATATACTATGAATTTATTTTAAGAAAATGAGGGGTGATAATGGTTAATTAAAACACAAAATATTAAAAAAGGTTTATCTGTCAATTCAATATAAAAGCAAGTCATCTTCTTCATTCTGTAAAACGTAAAAGACCCTATTGGCCTTCCCAAGTCATTTTAGGGGATGAGTACAAACGTGATACAAAAATTTGTTAAAAACATTATAAATAGCTGGGTGGGGTGGCTCACGCCTGTAATCTTAGCACTCTGGGAGGCCCAGGAAGGCAGATACTTGAGCTCAGGAGACCAGCCTGAGCAAAAGTGAGACCTCATCACTAAAAATAGCAGGGGGTTGTGGGAGATGCCTGTAGTCCTAGCTACCTCCTCCTAGCTGGAGGTTGCTGTGAGCTGTGATGTCACAGCACCCTATCAAGGGCAATAGAGTAAGACTCTGTCTCAAAAAAAAAAGAATAATGTAAATCAACACCTACAACAATAGAAATAACAGTAGATGCCAACATCTGAGATATTACAATGTGCTGGGTCTGTGTTAAACTTTTATACAGACTACCTCAGTGTTACCTAAGAATTTATAACCCATCTTTTAAATAGGAAACTGAAGCTAAAAAGATTAAGTAACTAAACCAAAGTTATACAAACTATAAGCAGAGGAGCCTAACTGGTAATCAGGTTTCTATGATTCCAAACTTCAAGTTCTCAGCACTACACATCAATCCTATTGTTTAAAGATCTCACCAAAAGTAGAAAGCACATTTTGAAAACTTTGTGAAATGAGTATATCTCCAATCTCTTCACCATTTTCTGCTTGTTACATGGAAGATGTTAAGATATACTTCATTCTAATCCCTTCTCCAAAATTATGTGAATAAATATAAAATAAACAATATCAACTAACCTCACTTTCTAGAAAGAAAAAAACCAATGTCTTAACAAGGTTGGCATTTGGACCTTGTCTTCCCCTTCTTTTCATCATTCCATCATCCTCTGGATCTCTACGACTGAAGAGCCTATAAACAAAACAAAAGTACTTATTAGAAAATAACCAAACCCCCCTACTTACTTCATCAAAAAAAATAATAATAACTGTCTGGATTCCAGACAGTTAACAAAGGGCCAGGCACTATGGCTCTCGCCTATAATCCTAGCACTCTGGGAGGCCAAGTTGGGCAAACTCCTTGAGCTCAGGAGTTCCAGACCAGTGCAAGAAAGAGACCTGTCTCTACTAAAAATATTGGGGTGGGGTGGGGGGAGGAATGTACATTTTCCTTCTTACAAAATTATCCCAATGTAGTATCCTTTTTCTATGATAGCATGATTGTTTTTCCATATAAACAACAAAAGAGAATTAACACTGGACAGTGATTAACAGATAACCGTAGTTGGAACATTTTACACCACCTACTCTTCTAAACCAATGCTATACCCCAAAATGAGCATTTCTTTTTGAGACAGAGTCTCAAGCTGTCATCCTAGTAGAGTGCCGTATCGTCACAGCTCACAGCAACCTCCAATTCTCGGGCTTAAGTGATTCTCTTGCCTCAGCCTCTAAGTAGCTGGGACTACAGGTTCCTGCCACAACACTCGGCTATTTTTTGGTTGGAGTTGTCACTGTTGCATAGCAGACCTGGGCCGGGTTCAAACCCACCACCCTAGGTGTATGTGGCCAGAGCCCTTGCCATCTGAGCTACAGACACCACCCAAAATGTGCATTTTAATAAAATCTTAAAGCAAAGCAAAGCTTAATTAAAATGGTTCAAAATGTTCTCTTTGAAAGCCATTACAGAAAATTCATATGTTTTCTATGATTAGATATTCACACTACTATCCATACTGCCTAATCCGAAATGTTAAATATAAAAAAAACTGTAGGATTCTTCTGATATTGATGTCAAACTATATTAAGTACTTGAAACAGAACCTTCTAACATTTAGCAAAAGAATATTAAGCTTAAAACTAAAAACTGGGCACAGCATCTGTGGCTCAAGCGGCTAAGGCGCCAGCCACATACACCTGAGCTGGCAGGTTCGAATCCAGCCCAGGCCCACCAAACAACAATGATGGCGGCAATCCAAAAATAGCCGGGTGTTGTGGCGGGCGCCTGTATTCCCAGCTACTTGGGAGGCTGAGGTAGGAGAATTGCTGAAGCCCAGGAGTTGGAGGTTGCTGTGAGCTGTGATCCCACAGCCTCTACCCAGGGCGATAGCTTGAGGCTCTGTCTCAAATAAACAAACAAACAAAAAAACTAAAAACTGTGGCATAGGCAGTATTTTTAAAAGTTGAAGTAGGTGAAAAGAAGAATAAACAACTAGAAAGAAGTCAATCCTAGCATTTTAATATAGTTAGGTCTTTTTAAACATGTCCATTGAAATAGTGGTCCTAAATCTTTTCGGCACCAGAGACCGGTTTCATAGAAGACAATTTTTCCATGGCTGGGTGTTAGGATGATTAAAGCACACTGCATCTCCATCTCTGATCATCAGGCATTAAAATCTCGTAAGGAGGATCAGTGCCCGCAGCACAGTGGTTATGGTGCCAGCCACATACACTGAAGCTGGCCCAAGCCAGCTAAACAACAATGACAACTGCAACAAAAAATAGCCAGGCATTGTGGCAGGCGCCTGTGGTTCCAGCTGCTTGGGAGACTGAGGAAAGAGAATTGCTTGGGCCCAGGAGTTTGAGGTTGCTGTGAGCTGTGATGCCACAGCACTCTCTACCCAGGGTGGCAGCTTGAGATCTATCTCAAAAAAAAAAAAAAATCTCATAAAGAGTGCGCAACCTCTTGAGTAGCTGGGACTACAGGTGTAGTAAAGAGTGTGGCCCTCACCATGCATGGAGTTTATGGTAGGGTTTAAGCTGTGAGAGTCTAATGCTGCAGTTTATCTCACAAGAGGCAGAGCACAGGTGGTGATGTGAGCAATGGAGAGTGTGTAAATACAAGTGAAGTTTCCCTTGCTTTCCCTCTGCTGTCCACATTCCTAACAGACTACAGACCTGTACTGGCCAGGGGCTAGGGACTGCTCCACCCAAAGATATCGGTACATTTTTGTTTAAACATCTTAACCTAAATCTGAAATGTGGGAGTAAGGTGAGAGATAAAAATGTACCTATATTGGGTATAGTGTATACTACTCTGTTGAGAAGCACACTAAAGGCCCTGACTTCCGCATTATTCAGTTCATCCATGTAATAAAAACACTTGTACTTCCTTAATATTTTGAAATAAACATGATAAAATTAAATCAATTTTTAAATATCTAAAATTAATCCAAGGACTTACAGAGGAGAAATCTGAATTTTTAAAGGAAATAGTAAAATGTGAAAGTCTCTATTTGATCTGTACTGAATAAATTTTATACACATACACATACACACACACACACACACACACGGGCTGCCTGGAAAGTATCCAGCCATGTAATATGAAAAAGACACATTGTGGCTGGATACTTTTCAGACAGTCTAGATAAAGAAAAAAAAAAAATATATATATATATAGTATTTAACAACAAGTATAACATAATTACTGCTATGAAAAAATGCCACAGGAAATGAATAACAGAAATATAAATTTATACTTTTTGTAGAGAAATTCTCCAGCTGCCACTGCTACTGGCCGGTGAGCTGAATAAACCAGATGATACACATTTTCACAATCTTCTGCAGTAAGAACTTCTTCACTACTCCTAAAAATAAATAAGCAATAAAATGAATTTTTTTTAGTAATGTCATAATTCCAAATGTGTTAAGAATACAAAAACTCATGCCCATAAATTTAAAAATTATAAGGGCTGGGCATGGTGGCTCACACCTATAATCCCAGCACTTCGGGAGGCCAAGATGGGTGGATCACTTTGAGCTTGGAAGTTTGAGACCAGCCTGAGCAAGAGTGACATCCTGCCTCTACTAAAATAGAAAAATTTGCCAGGAATTATAGCGAGCACCTATAGTCCCAGCTACTCAGGAGGCTGAGGCAAAAGGCTTGAGTCCAGGGGTTTCAGGTTGC
The DNA here is from genome assembly GCF_027406575.1 of Nycticebus coucang. NCBI lineage: Eukaryota > Metazoa > Chordata > Mammalia > Primates > Lorisidae > Nycticebus > Nycticebus coucang. The sequence continues at coordinate 149,540,054 of NC_069804.1, read as the reverse complement.
TGTGAACTATTACACCAAGGCACTCTAGCCTGGGGCAACAGAGTGAGACTCTTGCTAAAAGTAAAGAATAAATAGATATAAATGAATGAATGTAAAAATGAATAAAAAGATTCTCTTCTGGGCGGTGCCCATAGCTCAGTGTGTAGGGTGCCAGCCACATACACCAAGGCTGGCGGGTTCAAACCTGGCCCAGGTCTGCTAAAACAACAATGGCAACAACAACAATAACAAAAAATAGCCAGGTGTTATGGCAGGCACCTGTAGTCCCAGCTACTTGGGAGGATGAAGCAAGAGAATCACAAAAGCCCAAGAGTTTGAGGGTGCTGTGTGCTGAACGCCATGGCACTCTACCCAGGGCAATAGGTTGAGACGCTGTCAAAAAAAAAAAAAAAAAAAAAAAAAAGATTCTTTCCTGAAGAAAAAGAAAAATAATAAATAAATGTTGTAAACTCTCACAAATTTGTGTTTAAAAAAAAAAATGGAGCCTACAGTGCCAGCTATTTGGGAGGCTGAGGCAAGAGAATGGCTTAGGCCAAAGAGTTTGAGGTTACTGTGTATTGTGATGTCAGGGCACTCTACCGAGGGTGACATAGTGAGACTTCGTCTTAAAAAAGAAAAAAAAAAAAAAAAAAAAAAGAGGAAAAGAAAACATAAGGAAACTTACTTAATTACTGTCTGCCAATGAAAGCTTGCCCCAATCAAAAGAACTGGGTACTATATTAAGGTCAAAGGTAAACAGCAGGTAAAATTAAGAGTGAACATAGAATGTAAAAATGAATGTTTAAGAGAATAATGTGATATAGATGGTAAAGAGGAAAGAAAATGTATGTATAAAAAGTAATGCAGAATGTAGCAGCACACTAAGAGCTTAGTGTTAATATGTAATACTACATATATTTCTTAGTATTATTAAGGAACACAGTATCACATTAAAATATACTAATGCCTTTATCTTACACTGATAAAGAATACCTTATCTACCATGTACTGAATACTACATAAGGCAATGCAAGTGGATAAAATTTAAGTGCCAAAGGATCTTCAGCTATAATCTATTACTGGAAAAACCTAACTAAAACATATTACTCATTTTCTTGATCTTATTTTTAAAGATGAAAACAGACCTAACAAAATCTTCAAAAATTTCAGTCATTATTAGGGCCCACCAAACACACTACTTCAGGGTAAACTTTGTTGGATTCTTCCCTTGAGACTGCATACAGGGTGTTGGCCTCTGGCATATCTTTCCCTTCTAAGATGCTTCTATTCTACTATGAGGTATATAATCTAGACTTGTACCTCTATATGCAAATTAAATATCATAGGATCACCGCCAAAGAGAAAAGCCTAAGAATATCAGATAGATGAAAACACTGATCCTTTTTACTTTTTTGGTTTTCTGTTTTTCCAGAAGTCTGATGTCTAAGAAATATTGCTTCTTTTTGAGAGAAAAGTATATTAAGCTGCTAAAGTTCAAGTTTCAAAGCACTTTGATTTAAATTACCTTATGTGTAATACTGGATTATTTTGGGAAAACCATTTGTGTCTTTTTATAAAAACAACAACAAAAAAATCAAACCAGTTAAAGTATCACAAATCTGTAGTAGTTCATTAGTTTTTAACATTTTAGAAGGAACATTTTTTTTTCTTGCAGTTTTTGGCCGGCACTTTACTCCTTTGAGCCACAGGCACCACTCAGAAGAACATTAACAAGTTTCAATTATTAGGTAAATCTACCGCTGAAAATGCAATATAAATGGCTACATCTATTATTACCTTTAATAAAAATACATGTATCAGTAATAAGATGTCCACAGTATATTATGGAGGAAGGGAAAAGAAGCTACAGAAACATATGTAGAGTGCTATTCTTATTTATTTCAGAATTATTTCAATGTCTTTGTAACATACGTATACACGGTGTCCATAAAGTTCTCATGCAATTTAAAGTAGTTGGCTGTTTTAAATTACACACGAACATTATGGCCATCCTGTATTTACACTTTTAAATCTAGTTAAAAATTAAGAGAATGTGCGATAACAAACTACTCAAAAACTCCGTAGGTAAGTGAATTCTCTGAAAATGTCATTACATCTAATACTACCTTCTTTTTAATTATTGCAATGTAGTCCATTTCATATAAATGGTAATAATAACCACTACCATGTCTCTGGGCTGCTGTATTAAATGAGATAATCATGTAAAGTGATTGTATTAGCTATTATCTTATATACTAATTCTTCATCCACTGACCAACATCTCAGTTATTCCCAAAATTCTGCTATTACACACCAGGAGTGGTGACTAATGCCTAAAATCCTATCACATTGAGATGCCAAGCAGGAGAATCTCTTTGAGGGCAGGACTTTGAGGCCAGCCTGAGCAACATAGTCAGATCCCATCACTACAAATAATATAAAAATTTAGCCAAGTGTGGTAGCATATGCCTATAGTCCCAGATACTTGGGAGGCTGTGACAGGAGGCTCACTTGAGACTAGGCAATTCAGACTGCAGTGAAGTATGATGATGCTATTGATCTCTAGCTCAGGAAGAGGGTGAGATTATGTCTCAAAAGTAAATTTTTAAAAACTGCTATTACAACAATGCTGTTAGAGAACATGAGTATTTTAAATTTTAATAGATACTCCCAAATGTTCTCTTAACAAACTTAAACCAATTTACACTCTCATTACCCATGTAAAAGGGCTTGTTTCAGCGTACCTTCAACATAGCGTATATCACTTTTTATCATTGCTAATAGGTAAAAAATAGTCTCAAAAAGTCTTTTAAGTGTGAATGAACATCTTCTCATGTTTATTTTCTCTTAATGAGCTGATCCATAACATTTGTCTGTTTTCCTACTGAGTTGCTGGTTCTTTTAATTGATTTGAAGAAACTGATCCATTTGAAGTAAGTATTTCACCAAAACACTGTTATTTCTTCTTCTTCTTCTTTTTTTTTTTTTTTTTTTTTGAGACAAAGCCTAAAGCTGTTGCCCCGGGTAGAGTGCAATGGCATCACAGCTCACAGCAACATCCAACTCCTGGGCTCAAGCGATTCTCCTGCCTCCACCTCCCAAGTACCTGGAGGCACCCGCCACAACACCTGGCTATTTTTTGGTTGCAGCCGTCGTTGTTTGGCGGGACCAGGCTGGATTCGAACCCGCTAGCTCAGGTGTATGTGGCTGGCGCCTTAGCCACTTGAGCCACAGGCACGGAGCCAAATCTCCCCATGTTTTCATCTAGTACTTTCATGATTCTAGTACTTCTGAGAGACAGTCTCACTCTGTCATGCTGGGTAGAATGCTGTGATGTCACAGCTCACAGCAACCTCAAACTCCTGGACTCTTGCGATTCTCAACCTCCTGAGTAGGTGGGACTACGGGTGCCTGGCACAACACTAAGCTAGTTATCTACTTTTAGTAGAGACGAGGTCTTTCTCTTGCTCAGGATGGTCTTGAACGCCTAAATTTAAGCAACTCACCCAGATCAGTCCTCAAGAGTGCTAAGATTACAAGTATAAGCTACCACGTCCAGCCCTATTTATAGTTTCATTTATTCAGCCACCTGGAAATTATTTTTGGGGTATAGAATGAGATAAAAACCCCATTATCTTTTCCCCTAAATACAACTTGTCACAAAAACATTTATTGACTATATTTCTTAGTGGCAGGAAATGCCACCTTCATTTTATATTAGAATTCTACATGCATTTGTGTTTGCCTCTATTTTTATTCTGGTCCACTGGATCTTTGTCTATTCATTCACAGACCAAAATTTATAGTACTTTTTTATGATTTAATACTACATGTATCTTTAAAATAATACTATGGCTTTACTATATGACTCACATTCACATTGCAGTAGTCCTCACTCATTAGTTTTTAACATTCTGATGGCTACTCTTACATAGTAATTTTTCTGTATGAATGTCAATTGGGGTTAAAAAATACTCTGCCATTATTATTTGGCTCATGATTTGAATATACAGATATAAGGGAAATAATAAATCTTTGTACTGAGTTTTACTAAGGTAAACTTTCCAACTTCAAGTCTTCTTTCATGTCCCTTACTTGTATTTTATTGATCTTTCCTATTGTTCACTGTAAAGAAAAGAAATTTTATTTAAGAAGAACAAAAAGAAAGTTTAGATTACTTCCAAAGAGAGTTGGAAGTGGGTCCCTTTCATGATGGAGAAGTGGTGAGAGAGACTCGTTATTAGTATGTCCTCATGTACATCTGGCAGATTTCTTGTTTATTAGTAGGTATTTCTTTAAAATGTTTATATAATTTTGAAACAAGAAGATTTAGATTTTAATAGTTCTAACATACCACCAGGTGATTGGTATGAAGACAGCACCTTATGCATATTTATTTCAAAAAACAGAAAACGAGTATTGATGACTGAAATTGGAATTCTTACACAGGGTGTCCATAAAGTTCATGTGCCATTTACAATGTAAACATATTTTAAATTGCATACAAACTTTGTGGACACCCTGTACATTGCTGATGGAAATGTAAACTACTGCAACCTTTTTAAAAATATATATACTTTGTTTATTTATTTATTTATTTATTTATTTATTTTGCAGTTTTTTGGCTGGGGCTGGTTTGAACCCGCCACCTCCAGCACATGAGGCCAGCGCCCTACTCCGTTAAGCCACAGATGCTGTCCAACTGCTGTAACTTCTGTGGAAAACGATATGACAGGTCCTCAAAAAAATTAAACAGGATGCCATATGATCTAGCAATTCCACTTCTGGATATACACAAAATAATTCAAAGCAGGCAGTCGAATGGATACTTGAATACCCCTGAGTAACAGTGTTATTCACAATTATCAAAAGGTAGAAAAGGCCCAAACACCCACTGAGGAATAAATTGATAAACAAAATGAGGTATATACATACAATGTAACATTATCCAGCATAAAAAAGGAGTCAAATTCTGATACAAACTATACCATAGATGACCCCTGAAGACACTATGTTGAGTGAAATGAGCCCGACACAGAAGGACAGATATTTTATGATTCCACTTACATCAAATAGGCAAATTCATAGAGATAGAAAGTAGAACAGTAGTTATCAGGGTCGGGGAGGAGGAAGTAGGGCGTTAGTGTTTAATGGGCACATAGTTATGGAGATGGATAGCGGTGGTGGACACACAATGTGAACACACATAATGCCACTAAACCATATATATACTCAAAAATTATTAAAGTGGTAAATTTAATGTTCTGTGGTAAAATTTAATATTTTACCACAAAAAAATTTTTGTTTTTGAGACAGAGTCTCACTTTGTTGTCCTTGGTAGAGTGCCATGACATCACAGCTCATAGCAATCTCTAACTCCTGGGCTCAAGCAATCTTCTTGCCTCAGCCTCCCAAGTAGCTGGGACTATAGGTGCCTGCCACAACGCCCAGCTATTTTTATAGACGAGGTCTCGCTCTTGCTTAGGCTGGTCTCGAGCCTGTGAGCTCAAGAAATCCACCCGCCTCAGCCTCCCAGAGTGCTAGGATTACAGGTGCAAAACATCACACTTAGCCCTTACCACAAAGTTTTTAAAAAGGAAAAATATGAATAACATCACTACTATTAGATATTAGCATAATGGAGTATCTTAAATTTAGATTATTTATAGGTAATAACAGAAACATACCATAGAAGTTTCAATAAATGCTCATACTCTAAATCTGTGACAAAATATACTAAGCACATTTTTAATACAATCAAGTAAATTCATTTCTAGAGTATCAAAAACAGTAAAATAAGGAAGGAAACTAGCCAAGAGAATGGGAACACATGAATTCCTAGCTCAGTCAGAATCTCACAGGTTCTATGGTTCCTTCTTCCTGTGTTTTCTCAGCTTAAACTTCTAGCTGTAAAACCACATGATTTAGGCTATTAAAATTTAGACCTACGTGATTTTGAACCAAGTACTCTATTATTAGACATCTGCACATTAGTTCAGATATGCAATAAATACTTACTGTAAAACAAGAGTGAGTAATTTTATTGCTTGTACTGCAACATCATATTCTTTGTCAAGGGTCATAGACACAATTCTATCCTAAAGACAGAAAAATTAGAATATTTTTAAAAGGAAAGCAAGAGAAAAATATTTTCAAATCAAATATAATTTTTAAATACTTAAAAAGTAATACTAACCTTGAACCTACTGGTAAAAAGCTCCAGTTTGGAATTAAGCTCTTTGTTATAATAAAGCCCTTGTAGAGCAGTGAGACATTTGAGTCTTACTTCACCTTGCTAAAAGGAACAAGAGGAGAAAATGCATTAAAACTCTGTTCCTTTCAACATGAATATTCAAGATGTATACAAGATTTTCTACTTTAAAATTTTAAACATGTTCTATAATACAACGGCATTTCTTCAGAAATTGTCACTGTTGATAACACCAAAATAGAAATCAATATATATACTTAAGACTTAATATCAAGGAAATTACTGTTTCTGCAGGTTAAATGATACTCTTTTTGAAAATTTGTTTAGAGCAAAACTATTGTGAATGACAATGCAAGTATATTTCACAGTAAATTTTCCATTACTGAAAGTAATGTTTGGAAAGAATATATAGAAGGAACTTCTTCGAGAGAGGTACCTAAAACAACAGTAGTTTAATGAAAAAGTTAAAAAGTCAGAAACCAAGTTTTAAGGTATATATATAATCCGGCTCAGATACATGCATATCAAAAGAGGATCAAAATTGAGGAACTTAAAAAAATACATAGCACTCAGCTGAGGATTCTTCTTAGTGCTCAAAGAAATGCTTCACTATAATAACTTAACATGATCTTAATATTTCAGCACAAAAATTAATTCACAATGAAGGTTAAACCAGTGGCCAAGATTTTAAAACTTTAAGGGATTTTATATGATACAGACCCAATTCTCCCAGAGCAGGTACAAAATAATAATGGAGAAAAGCTCATTAGAAATGGGAATGTGGCACGTGGTATACATACAAACAGATAACTCATTATGAAATGAGAGCTGCAGATATCCAGAACTTGTATAGTTAGAAGCGAGCTATAGGGCACAACTTACCTTATCATGCATAGTCCAGCCAACATATTTTAAATAACTGTCATTAAGAAAGGCATCACTATACATCTTCATCCAAATGCCAATCTCCTCAATGCATATCGCTCGGATTTCAGCTATTGCATCACTAGGTAAAAGGAAAGAAAATAATGCATAATTAGTGCCACTATAGCACAGGACTTAACCACTTATTTAAGAGAGGCCAAGGACTTTATACCTACTATAAATATAACATTATCTCGAGTACACTTGGAGATGAAAAAGTATAACTGAAGCACAGCCCCGAATGCCAAAAGCACACAGACTAGGTGACAAAGCATAATAACGCACACATAAATATTTAAAATTAAATAAAACTACAAAAAAATCCCACCTCAACCTTTTACACCATACCATATCCCAGCCTTTGCTCATACCTGCTGGACATGGTATGTTCAGAACACAGCAGGCACATTGACTGGCTAGAATATAATTTTCCAGGTGAGAATTACTTACATGTAACATTGAGACCAAGCTCAATTGGGATTTGAATGTCAGACTAAATGAATTTTAAAATCATCCTGTAGATACTGGTAGCTCATTGAAGGCAGAAGAATAACACAATAAAAGGATGTTTTAGGAAAACTAGAGTAATCTCTAGGCATGAGAATGATGAGGGAATAGACTAAGATAATGGTGACAAGAGAAATGAAAAGGTAAGAATGGGCGTGGAGATGTTACAAAGCAAGCATTAACCTAATTCAATACTGCCAATTTGAGAAAAAGTGGGAGAAGTTGAATAAATATACTATCAACATTTAAGAATATGTTATAGCAGAAATGTAAGATTACCTATTTTGTTCCTTTGTTTATTCAAAACAGCAAAAGAAAATATCTTATTTTAACCTATCCAAACTTTTCCAGTGATACTCAAATCAAAAAGAGTCAAGAGTCAGCACATACAGTCCCTACTAACGCAGTACATCCAAAAGTAATTAAGTATTTTATACAGTGCTAATAACAGCAGTAACTTCCTCTGACTGGGCAGATACAGGTCAAGCACACCATTACTTCACTTTTCAGAAGGTAAACATCAAGTTCAGAGGAGTTAAATGATGTACCCAGAGTAACTCAATGGCTGAGCTTATGTTGGAATCTATGTTGATTAGGGAATAGACTAAGATAATGGTGACAAGAGATAGGTTAAAGTAAGATATCTTCTTTTGCTATTTTGAATAAAGAAATTTATACAGCCTACACCAATAAACATCCAAACTTACAGAGGAAAACTTACACAGTGCTACTTCTGAAAAAAATGGTCCTAACTTACCGGTATCTATGTACAAACACTCCTTTAAATATAGCATTCATCATATTCTCTATTTCATCTTGATTTTCTTGAAGCTGTAAAGAAAACATCATTTATTTTCAATTACAAAGGAAGACAACCAAAAGAACACCAAAAAGTTGTTACAAGCACCAAAAATGCTAAACAACAGTAACCACTTAAAAAGATCATCTGTTGGGCGGTGCCTGTGGCTCAGTCGGTAAGGCGCCGGCCCCATATACCGAGGGTGGCGGGTTCAAACCCAGCCCCGGCCAAACTGCAACCAAAAAATAGCCGGGCGTTGTGGCGGGCGCCTGTAGTCCCAGCTACTTGGGAGGCTGAGGCAAGAGAATCGCTTAAGCCCAGGAGTTGGAGGTTGCTGTGAGCTGTGTGAGGCCATGGCACTCTACCGAGGGCCATAAAGTGAGACTCTGTCTCTACAAAAAAAAAAAAAAAAAAAAAAAAGATCATCTGTTATATATCGGTTAAAAAGTCTATCAGGTAGTTAAAAGTCCACTGGGCACCTGAAATATTTGACTTGAATTTTAGTATTTAGCTGGTAGATTTATTTTATTCTAATGCTTACAAATTTCCACTGTATAAATAAATTCTAAAGAAATTTGATATGTAATTTGTTACTACAGATCATTTATTATATAACATATTTGTTCATATGAAAAAGTATTAATAATTTATTATCTTGATCTTTATAGTCTGAAAGAGAGTCATGTTAATTAGTGCCTGGTCAAAGAACAAAAAGGACTGGAGTAACATAATCAGATTAAAACAACTACCTTCCTGCAAAACTCTTTTATGATGAGACTGACCAGAAATATTCAGGTGAACATTTTAAATACTGGATAACTGGTATACTTACATAAATTTTTGATTCAGAACTTAGGAATTAGGGTTAGAAGATTGTTTCTTTTACAATCTAAGGATAAATATCAGCTTTGTGATTATATCCTGTGCTTTTGTAAAATGTATTTTTTGTTGCATGAATTGAATTTTCTTTTTCTTTTTGAGACAAAGTCTTACTATGTCGCCCTCGGTAGAGTGTCGTGTCATCACAGCTCACAGCAACCTCAAACTCTTGGGCTTAAGCGAGATTCTCTTGCCTCAGCCTCCCAAGGAGCTGGGACTACAGGTGCCCACCACAACACCCGGCTACTTTTTGTTGCAGTTGTCATTGTTTTCTAGCTTGCCCAGGCTGACTTTAAACCCGCCAGCCTGGGTGTATGTGGCTGGTGCCATAACCACTGTGCTATGGACAATGAGCCATGAATTGAATCTTATGTTTCCAAATAGGCAAACAAAGATACATACTTCATAAATACATTAGCACAGTCAAAGGTACAGGCTGCCTTTCAAGATGTTTAAAAACTTAACCCTAACCTAGATGTATTCTTTTGTACAGGAATTTTAATCTCGAAGCCCTTTTACCATTACCTACTCATCCTATGTTCACAATCCTAAACTTATGTCCAAGAATTAGGCTATCATTTTAAGGACTAAGACATGCCTTATATTCACGTAATAAATAAAACAATAAAATTTATTAAGGGGCAAAATATCCACTTTTTTCTTTCTAATTATATAAAAAGATGAGGTGTTTATATATGAGGAAAATAAGACCAGTATTTTTCCTAATTGTCTAGAATCAGGGTATTTCCAAAAGTTATTGATGATTTCAGAAGTAACCAATTTAAAATTACACCTACCTCCACCAAAAACAATTTCATGGTCAAGTAAATTTATAGATTACCATGATAACTATTTGAACTCAACTGCATTACTAGTATTTTTGAAACTTCAGATTTTTGTCTCTTAGAAATGAAGGCAAACACCAACCACCATTGTGAGACAGCAAAATATTTTCTCACCAAAGAAGAAATAATTTATTTAAAATACAAATAGCATCAGAAAGTTTACTACTATTTGGCATAAGGCTGACAAAAAAAATATCTCCCTTATTCAAAGCTGAGTTTGGTAGACAGTCATTAATGTTAATCTACAACAGGTTAAAAGTAAACTTGGAAAATGATTTTGTATAATTGTAAAACCTCATTTCATCCTAATAAGGAGAGAGGTAGTTTCACAGTAAAGATGAATGACATGAAGCTTTACAACTTTTCAGATGGATCCAATTCTCCTTACTTGAATCCCTATACTTTTTTTTTTCTTTTGGGGGGGGGAGACAAGTCTCACTTTGTCCTGTAGCATCACAGCTCAGAGCAATCCCAAACTCCTGGGCTCAAGTGACGGTCTTGTCTCAGCCTCCCAAGTAGCTGGGACTATAGGTGCCAACCACAATACCCAGCTATTTTTAGAGACGGAGGTCTTGCTGTTGCTCAGGCTGGTCTCAAACTCCTAAGCTCATGCAATTTGCCGTCTTGGCCTCCCAGAGTACTAGGATTACAGGCATGAGCCACCTTGCCCAGCCTCCAGTACTCTTTAATACTAGTCCCCACAGACAAAACAGATAACACGCAAGGTATCATTAGCAGGGTTATACAACAAAACCTCAAGTTAGACATATAGGATGGACATAAAGTTCATGTGCAAGTCAAGATAGTTTAGCATAGTAAATTGCACACAAACTTTTATGGACATCCTGTATAATATGAAATATATTAAACTTAAATCTTTCAAAAAATATCTAGGGTAGGGGTAATAGCAAAGTTATACCATAACTAATACTGACCAAGTTGGTTATACATTAATAGCCTCAATGTTCAACATAAAAGTGTACCTCTTTCCGCTTTTGTAGCAGTAATTCTAGCCTCTCATTGGCTCGTTTTCCAATCATTTTATTCCGTTCTGCCTCATATTGCCTTTGTGTATTATCCATATTAATGCTAAGATTTAGTGCCACATTCACCAAAGCTGTCATCAACTTCATAGCTATTTTTAAAAATAAAATGTTGAAATTAGTTAACAGATGCAAAAATTTACAATTTAAGATTAAGAGAAATTAAGCAGAGATGAGCTGCTCTGCTAACAGAAAAGAAAAATACAGCTGCTTCTTACAAATAACAATAATGAAACAACAGCTAATGTGTATTGAATACTTACTAAATGCCAGTCAGTTACCTATCCTAAGTACTTTCATGGATTATCTCCTAACTCTCACAATTGCATTCAAAGTAAAGAATTATCCTCATTTCATTCAATCTTGGAGAGATTAAAAAATCTGCCTCAGATCACATAGTTCATATAAGTATTTAAACCCAGACCAGAAAAAAAGATAACCTGACTAGACTTTGCATAAATCCTACTATTCAACAATATGTCCCCTAAATAATCTTTTTTTCATAGATCAGGATTCACCTTCTAAGTTTTTTTTTTTTTTTTGGCCGGGGCTGGGTTTGAACCCGCCACCTCCGGCATATGGGACGGGCGCCCTACTCATGGAGCCATAGGTGCCGCCCTTTGAGTAAGTTTTAGTTAAAACAGAAGCCTTGCAATAATTAAAGGGAACATGACTGCTTTGTATCAAATTATACTGTATAAAAACGTTGAAGAGCTTTATCAGTGTTTGTGTTCCTTTAATTTTACTATATATCACAAGGACAATGGTGAGATTGTGAAGACAGATCTACACGAAAAGTCAGTACAAAGAGTAAAATGTCACTCAGTTAAGTGTTTTTTTTCTTTTTTGAGACAGAGTCTCACCTTGTTGCCCTTGTAGAGTGACTGTGGCATCATAGCACGAAGCAACCTCAAACTCTGAGACTCAAGTAATCCCATTGTCTCAGCCTCCTAAGTAGCTAGGACTACAGGTGCCTGCCACAACACCCAGCTATATTAGAGACGAAGTCTCACTCTGGCTCAGGCTGGTCTCAAGTCATAAACTCAGGCCAGGCAAATCCACCTGCCTCATCCTCCCTGAGTGCTAAGATTACAGGCATGAGCCACCTTGCCTGGCCTTTTTAGTTATGTGCATTTTCATAAAACTTCCCCCAGATCAGCGGTTCCCAACCCGTGGGTTGTGACCCACAGGACTGTGTTAAAGGGTTACGGCATTAGGAAGGTTGAGAACCACTGCTTTGGATTCCCACCTCCTGTTCTAAACCCTTAAGCCTGGTAAAAGAATCTTATTGCCCAGGATTTAAAATGTATTAATTAAAAATCTAATCACTTAATGCTTCCTTTAACTTTTCCAGACCATTTCTCAGACTTGATGCATTGCACCACAGAACAAATTAATTTGTGGCTATCGGTTCTCTTAAAAACAGACTTCTCAATTTTCTGCTCTATGCTATTTCATACCTTGAACAAACCAGGTGTTACTCTGATCTAAAATTTATCCATGGGCTGGGCACAGTGCCTCACACCTATAAATTTAGCACTCTGGGAAGTCGAGGCAGGTGGATTGCCTGAGCTCACAGGCTCATGACCAGCCTGAGCAAGAGTGAGACCTGTCTCGAAAAATAGCTAAGCGCTATGGCGGGCACCTATAGTGCCAGCTATAGGGAGGCTAAGGCAAGAGAACTGCTTGAGCCCAAGAGTTAGAGGTTGCTGTGAGCTATGATTCTACAGCACTCTACCCGGGGGGGAAAAGTGAGACTGTCCCCAAATAAATAAATAAATAAATAAAATAAAATAAAATTTATCCACCTTGCACCATTATACTTGTTTTAATTTACGTTAGCCATCAAATTCTTGATACTAAACACCACATTAATTACACAGAACAAGATCATATTCATATGATTTCAAATTGAAAGCAAAAATAGCGAACCTATATGAGAAACCATCTGCATTTTATTTTTAATAATGGAAGATTTAGAAATATACCTTTAATCACAGCTTTAATTCTGTGAGAAAATATTCTAAAGGAAAAACACTTCACACAGAGAATGAAAAGCTTTTTGCTATAGAAATCAGAATACCAGTAAGGCTTAGAAGATTTTAATAACAAAACCTATTTGATTTATTCAAATTCAAATCAAAAAGCAAATATTCACTAACAGTGTACGAGCAACTTTACCTTTAGCACAGAAGATTTTATGAGGTGTAAAAATGTTAACTCCTTTTACTAAAATGTAAAGATATGGCTTGCCTGTAGCTCAACAATTAGGGTGGCAGCCACATACACTGGGGCTGGCGGGTTCGAACCCGGCCCAGGCCTGCCAAACAACAATGACAACTACAACAACAACAAAAAAATATCTGGGCGTTGTGGCGGGTGCCTGTTGTCCCAGCTATTTGGGAGGCTGAGGCAAGAGAATCACTTCAGCCCAAGAGTTTGAAGTTGCTGTGAGCTGTGACACCACAGGACTCTACCAAGGGCAACACAGTGAGACTCTGTCTCAAAAAAATAAATAAAATGTGAAGATCGAAAAAAAATTGTCCTGGCCTAAAGTTACCAAAAATATAAGAAAAATCAACTTTTTTGGCGGCACCTGTAGCTCAATGAGTAGATCACCGACCACATACACCGAGGTTGGTGGATTCGAGCCCAGCCCAGACCTCCTAAACGACGACAACTGCAACCCCCAAAAAACACAGCTGGGCTGGGGTGGTGCCTGTGGCTCAGTGGGTAGGGCGCCAGCCCCATATACCGAGGGTGGTGGGTTCAAACCTGGCCCCAGCCAAACCATAACAACAACAACAAAATAGCCAGGCATTGTGGCGGGCGACTGTGGTCCCAGCTACTTGGGAGGCTGAGGCTAAGCCCAGGAGGTGGAGGTTGTTGTGAGCTGTGTAATGCCACAGCACTCTACCAAAGGTGACATAATGGGACTCTGCCTACAAAAAAAATAAAAAAAAAGCTGGGCTTTGTGGCGGGTGCCTGTAGTCCCAACTACTTGGTAGGCTGAGGCAAAAGAATCACTTAAGCCCAAGTGTTTGAGGTTGCTGTGAAATATGATACCACAGCACTCTACTGAGGGTGAAAGAGTGAGACTAAAAAAAAAAACAGAAAAATCAACTTTTTGTTGTATGATTAAAAGAGTAAGCACTGTTCAATAGGGGCCATTCTACCCTGGAGAGGGTACACATATCAAAGACAAACTCTAGGGTCATCAGGATTACACATCTAAAATGACTGTAACGGTCTCCTCAAAATCTGCTGTCAATATCTTCCAAGGACCCAACATACACCTGTCATCCAATTTTCCCTTATTTATGCCATGGTATTCAAATACTTTTACCACAAGGAAATTAATACATTCTAGTTAATAGTATAACTTCACAGAATCAACACTGAAAATACCATCCCAGTAATTCACAGGAGGTCTGGGGTTGTTAGTGGTTACTTCATGAATAAAGTTAATTCATGTCACTATTATTTACTTTCTCTTTTAATAAGGATTTTTTTCATTTCTAGCCTAAGACAATATACAGAAAATTTTGCAAAATACTGACCTGCCAGGGTGCTTGTATGTCGAAATGCTCTGACTTGTGAATCAGACAATCCCGTAAGAAGTGAAATGACTGTATCCATCATGTATTCATCATATATGATGCTATATTGACACTGTCGTACTAATACGCCAATGAATTCACAAAAACTGGACTTGAACTTCTTCCACTGAGGACCAGCCATGGTAAGTGGATAATCTCCACTATCCTAGAACAAAAATTTTTTAAAGTAATTTCATTTAAAATTCATGACTTAAAATTTCAATATTTTCAAAATACCCTAGGCAAAAAAAAAACACAGAAAGACTCCTTTACCTTACATTTCTTCTTGAATAAATACTAAATGTAGGCAAGGTAGTAAGAGTCAAAGGTAGGGGTACCTCTGAAAAGTTCTCCTTTTTTATTTAAGACCAGAATAGATATAGTGAATTCATTCTAATCAATGAAAATATATAACAATTACTCAGAGGTTAAGAACTGAAAAAGGTTCCTCATCAAAGCAAAACACTTTTTGGATAAATAGAAATGTATTAAACTACTTTAAAACAAAAGCAAATGAAAACCAAACCAAAATATATTTTCAAATGGATTTGAAATGATAAAATCATACTTTCAGCTAATTTAATGAAGTGATGTATGATCTATGAATAAACAAAAGGTTACAGTATATATTTTCATTAACTTCATGATATCAAATAGCCAATAGACATAAACAATCAAGATACATTTTTAAAGAAACAGAAATGTAGCTAGTATAGCCTTGAAAGACTGGTACATAGCACAGTGATTACGGTGCCAATCACATGCACCGAGGCTGGTGTGTTTGAGCCCAGCCCTGGCCAGCTAAACAACGACAACTGCAACAAGAAAACAGCCGGGCGTTGTGGCGGGCGCCTGTAGTCCTAGCTACTTGGGAGGCTGAGGCAAGAGAATTGTGTAAGCCCAAGAGTTTGAGGTTGCTGTGCCACAGCACTCTACCCAGGGCAACACAGTCTCAAAAAAAAGAAGAAGAAGAAAAAAGAAAGACTGGTACTCAGTTTTTACTTTGTACAATGATGGTGTATTCTCCAAACTCAGGTTAAATTGAGATTTTCCACAAATTATTAAAAAACAAGTCCTTCAAAATAAAAGAAGAGACAATAATACCATACAGAATCACTAAAAGTAAGGGGTTTCTGACAGGAGTACCCTAAACATGTGAAGTAATTTTATCACTACAGTTCAGTAAAATTTTAACAATTAACTATTGTCATTAGAGCATTTGTTTTAATCTCTCCATATAAGTTGAATTTTCATCTGAGAAAGGGGTCCTAATATTTCACACAAAAAAGCTTTCTTTCTATTTCTCATTAGCTCCATTTAGTGACTATAGTGAAAATATATGTACATCACGCTAATTGTTAGGAACTTGGTTTGCTGACATTTCAAATCATATTTCAGGATAATTATTTCAAATAATTGTCTATTTTTAGTAAGAAGGTTCTCAGCAAAACATTTAATATGAAAAAGTTAAAAAAAATTATTCACAATTACCTCTCAATTACTTGGGGACTGATTAATAGTACTTAGTGACCATCAAAGTCATTTTAGCAATGTGTCTATCTTTTAGAACGATAGTTGAAAGGTCTTTCATCAGTTAAAGCAAGAAAAAAACGACCAAATAAAACTCAAATGAGATGAGGTTTTTCTTCTTGACAACTCACTGTGAAAAGCTTTGAAAGAATAAAACTACTTGGTGCTGGAATACAGCTGTGAACCAAATAAACAAAAATCTCTTCCCTGAAGGCCTGTGTACCTTCTAGCAAATCTACGTAAGTATTTATTGGAAAATGTACTTCAAAGAGATCACAGTGATAAAGTATCAGTTCAATCAGCCCTAGAGAGCAAAAGGAACTGAGAAGAAATCAACCCAGTCTAAAGTACTACTTAATACTTTTTGTTCTCATTACTCATAGTTAAAACATAAAAGAGGCTTTAAACTATAGAATAATTTATATATTCCATTGCCTAAGCCTCCTGACTCCCCAATAATGTGCAAATCTTCCTTTTACAATATTTCAGGATATGTTCTTAAATGCTAAATTATATTCTTTCTTGAAATCTTAATTTTTGACAATAGTGTCTGCCCATTAATAAATTCTAGCTATGTTAAGAAAGTATAAAATGCTGAGCAATTTTCAAACATTACTCATTTCAATCATTACGTAAGCCTTATGAGAAAAGTATTATTATACCCATTTTACACATGATGAAACTGATGCTAAGACAACAACTTGCCCAAGGTCATATAGCCATCATTTGATTAAACCTAATGCTAAAGCTCTTATCCACAACACTAATACTCAGAATTCAAAAAGACTTTTAAGAATAAGTAAAATAAACATGCATAAAATTATTAAAACACAGGGTAATAAGTTACCTCATCAAATTCTTCAGTCATTTTTCGAATTATCTCAGAGTTCTGCATATGTCTAAACATTTCTGCTGTGACAACTCCTGAAATTTGTTAAGTGTTAGAAGTTAATGCATGGTGTGATGAAAAAAATAAAGAGAACTTCTAAATCACTCTCTAATACTAACAAAGAAGTCTATAGTCACTCAATAAAGTAATAATTCTTAAACCCTGATCTGACTGGGATACTCAAATCTAGAAATAAAAGCACAAACAAATGCTACTCTCAACAGGCACAAGAAAACAGTCCCACACTTCCAACAGGTATCATTCTTCCTACCACAATTAACTTTTGTCATCTGCCTGACTTGCATTACTCATGCTGTAATATTTATACTGCCTTTGCCCTGTTAACATAAAACATGTGTCATCAAGGATGATATAGCATCCAGGATAACATTTAAAACCTTGATGATGAACCTGAAGATAGAGGAAAGAGTAAAAGAGTTTAAGTTTACTTTAGCCAGGCTTCCTTATTAAGTGCTGTTGTGTGTAAGGCAACGATACCCTAACATCCTCTAAAAGGGATGTGAATAAGCCTGAATAGAAGTAAGTTGTAGTTTCTGTCTACTTTGAAGCCTGTAATTCTAGTTAGGAGGTAAAAATTAATAATAAAACAGAAAGAAAAAGAAATATTAAATATAGTACATAATAAATGCCCTCATGAGTGCCAATGCCAAAAAATACCATAGCTCGGACCACCTCCCCACCAACACAAACTATTAAGTTAGGAAATCAAGAACTATTTCAAAGAGAAACAATTTGATAAGGAGCTTTATATCTTAAAGGAAGATGGGAAGGGGCAGAAAAAAGGGTGTACATTTAGTAAAAATTAAGCCAGGTGGAGATCTAACACCAAAAAAACAATTTCTAGAAAAAAATTATGTTAGGAGACAATGCAGGAAGATGTACATGAACTTCCACTGATGGGGCATGATATTTACCAAAAAAGCTGGGAGAGGGAAGGAAAGTAATAATAAATGTAAAAAAAGGATTCGTAAACTTTTATTGCTAGGTTATTTATTTGCTTCCCAGTCTTTTTACTGGGAATATCATAAGTATAGTAACATCCATCTAAAACAGTGGTTCTTAACCTTCCTAATGCCGCAACCCTTTAATACAGTTCCTCATGTTGTGGTGACCCCCCACCATAAAATTATCTTTGTTGCTACTTCGTAACTGTAATTTTGCTGTTATGAATCATAATGTAAATATCTGATATGCAGGATGTATTTGCATTGTTACAAAGGGGTCATGACCCACAGGTTGATAACCACTGATCTAAAACATTGTCCTAAGAATTAGATACAACTAACAAATTCTCAACTGACCAGCTATATTTTGTATGTGCATAAATTTGTGTGTATTTATCATAGCTGTACAATAGATAAGGCAACTAATGCTGCAGCTAAGAGAAATTAAATAATTTCTCGGAAATTATTCATCTAAATCAATGGTTCTCAACTAGTGGGTAGCAACCCACAAGAACTGTATTAAAGGGCTGCGGCATTAGTAAAGTTAAGAACCACTGATCTAAATCATGCTGCCTCCCCAGGTGAGATCAATATCTAATAGCGCCTTGAAGAGTCCTCACTTACCGCAACCTTAAAGAACCAAATAATTGTTTTTAAACATTGACCAATGGAGAATAAAGAACTATTTCTCTGGCTAAAGAGACATACTCTCAAAAACCTTCCAAAGAGGTTTTGCTTTGAATCCATAATTGCATATATCTTTTTAAAACTTTCCCATATTTTATACCCTGGTGTTGGACACTTAGCAATGCTAAAGAAGCAAAAAGTAATTCAATCTCTCGATTTTTATGAAATAAACATGTACACATAAATCTAACAGCAAATATACTGCATACATTTTGATAATACCCCAATTTCTAAAGCCTCTACCCCTTCCCATAAACCATATGACAATCAGAGACATAAAAATAAACAGAAAAGGACATCAAAAAAGAAAACAAAGTAGCTGCTGCAAACTTCATGCATTTAATTCCTGAGGCAGTTGTGAAGCCACCATTAAGACATTAGGCCAGAGCCCACTGCCTTAAAAATGTGGGAGGATGTAAAGTGGGACTGCTAAAAACTTGTAAATTTAAGTGACAACTGGAAAAAAAGCAGAAAGGCCATTGTTGGCAAAAATCACCAACAGAGTAGTCTGGAGCCATTCAAACGTAGGGTGAAATATCCCTCCATGCTTCAACAAACCAAAATAGTATTACAATAAAAAAACTGATGCTCATAACCACTATCCTGAGTTCACAAGAAAAATTTAATTCTATCAAAATAATTTCTTGTGTATGAGTACTTAACGACCTTAACTTTGATTATATTCCATTTTATGGAGACTGCTTGATTCCAAAATAAGTATTATGGTGATGCTCAAATATACATAACAATTTAAGTTTTCAACACTTTAAATTTTTAGAAATCATGACAATCTGGTTTGGGACAAGGTATATCCAAATATTGACTCAGCAAGCTTGTGTTTTATAAACAAATTAACGCCAAAAAAGGAATAACTCTAATAGAGGGATGATTCATTGTGGCCTTGTTTTAAAACTACAATTCAGAAGCTTAAATAAGAAACTCAAGGCCTGGCTCGGTGCCCATAGTTCAGTGGTTAGGGCGCCGGCCACATACACAGAGGCTGGTGAGTTCAAACCCGCCTGGGGCCTGCTAAACAACAACAACAATAACAAAAACATAGTGGAGTCTTGTGGCAGTGCTAGCATGTAGTCCCAGCTACTTGGGAGGCTGAGGCAAGAGAACTGCTTAAGTCCAAGAGTTTGAGGTTGCTGTGAGCTGTGATGTCACGGCACTCTACTGAGGGTGACATAGTGAAACTCTATCTCAAAAAAAACTTAAAGGAGAAAGAAACTCAAAGCCGGGCGAGGTGGCTCATGCCTGTTAATCCTAGCACTCTGGGAGACTGAGGTGGGTGGACTGCCTAAGCTCACAGGTTTGAGACCTGCCTGAGCCAGAGTGAGACCTCATCTCTAAAAAAAATAGCTGGGCATTGTGGCGGGTGCCTCCGGAGGCTGAGGCAAGAGAATCACATGGGCCCAAGAGTTTGAGGTTGCTGTGAGCTATGAGGCCACAGCACTCTACTGAAGGCGACAAAATGAAACTCTGTCTTGGGAAAAAAAAGAAACTCAAACTGATAGAACTACACTGTAAAAGGGAAGAGCTAAGATAAAAATTAAAATTGTAATTCATCAAATTACTTATGGCACCTATTCAGTTGTTCTGTACTTAATCTTCAATTTGCAAAGAATCTACCACCACCCTACTACCCAATGTAAGATTTCTGTACCTTTTAGATGAACTGGCAATCTCATAAATACCCTACTTTATTTAACTTAGCTTACTTACTTACCTACTTACGGTTATTCATGGCACTTTTTAATTCCCTACAATTTACAATTCCCTGCCATTTGAACCTGTATCTCTTCCTTATCTTTCTCATCCCTTCTTAATCCATTTCTTTCTTCTTAAAACCAGACGCTGAAAGTAGGAAATACATCTAATAAAAGTAACATAACAATTATAAACTACTAAGATTTTAGATAACTTTCACATATGAATACAACTATCAATAGACTCTCTTTCTCATACTTTGCTTTTTTCCTTATACATATTGTATGGATATAATGCATATCATTCAATATGTTGGCATTATTTTCCATGTAAAGTGCTAACATCTCTTTAGATGGAACAAGGAAAAGAAGTGACTATTGAGATTCTGCTTCCAAAAATAAATAAATCTTACCTTTACAGCCTGAACACTGAATAAAAAAGTTGATAAGGTCAAGAAGTGCTATATCTCGGTCATGCTTGTATGATTCTATCCAATCATCTACCACCGACTACAGCAGAAGGAACAAATAAAAATCATTAGCTTTTCCTAATGTCCTCAGAGTCAATTAAAATGTGATAAAAGTCATAAAAATTAACATTACATAGCATCACTGCTTTAAATTAATATATGTCACTTATATATTGAAATTTAATGTATAACTGACAATAAAAAAAGAATAAAATTCAACTGCCTGATAGCACAAAATGGTAACGTATTATTTTGCATTAAAAGGAATACAAAAGCTACGTAACTCAATTCTATGGCGTGTAATCATTTATTATTTCTTAGTGACATTAAAGACATCTCAGAAAATAGTAAAAGCCACATTCATATCTCTCAGCTAAAATATAATGAATAAACAATAACACTGCAATGTAATCAAAATTATTCTTTTAAATGAATGCCTAGGTTAACGAGGAAATGCAGAAAAAAATAACAGAGGCTTTATATTGTTAGAGAGCAATATTCCTGAATTAATCTACAGATTCAGAGCAAGCCTTATCAAAATTCGAGTAGGTTCTTTACAGAAATTAAAAAGCTAACCCTAAAATTCTTACAGTAATGCAAGGGATTTTGAGTAGCTAAATCAATTTTTTTAAAAAAAATATGTTGAAAGACTCAAACTTATGATTTCAGAACTTACTACAACACCACAGTAATCAAGACAATATAAAAAGGACAGATGTGCGTATCAATGTAATAAAATTGAAAGTTCAGAAATATATTGATGGTTACTTCTTTTTTTTAATTGATGGTTACTTGATTTCCAACATGTTTGCCAAGACAATTCAATGGGGATGTAACAGTCTTTTTAAAAAGTGGCACTGGGGCGGTGCCTGTGGCTCAGTGAGTAGGGCGCGGGCCCCATATACCGAGGGTGGTGGGTTCAAACCCAGCCCCGGCCAAACTGCAACATAAAATAGCTGGGTGTTGTGGCGGGCGCCTGTAGTCCCAGCTACTTGGGAGGCTGAGGCAAGAGAATTGCCTAAGCCCAGAAGCTGGAGGTTGCTATGAGCTGTGTGACGCCATAGCACTCTAGTGAGGGCGATAAAGTGAGACTCTGTCTCTAAAAAAAACGAAATAAATAAATAAAAATAAAATAAAAAGTGGCACTGGGGCCAAGCACAGTAGCTATAATCCTAGCACTCTGGGAGGCCAAGGCGGGAAAATTGCTTAAGATCAGGAATTCCAGACCAACCTGAATAAATAGACCCCCATCTGCCTTAAAAACAGAAAAATCAGCTGGGTGTCGCTGTGTGTATTTATAATCCCAGCGAGTATGAGCCCAGGAGTATGAAGTTGCAGTGAGCTATGATGATGCCGCCACTGCACTCT
This sequence comes from Nycticebus coucang, assembly GCF_027406575.1. Taxonomy (NCBI): domain Eukaryota; kingdom Metazoa; phylum Chordata; class Mammalia; order Primates; family Lorisidae; genus Nycticebus; species Nycticebus coucang. The sequence goes on along the minus strand of NC_069804.1, from coordinate 149,517,650 downwards.
ACCCAGGATGACAAAGTGAGCCCCCACCTCAAAAAAAAAAAGTACTGACTGGCTATATTCATGTAAAAGAACAAAATTGGAGGTTGCCTCACACCATACACAAAATACTTAAATGAATCAAAAGCCGAAATTTAAAGGGTAAAATTATAAACTCTTAGGAGGAAACATAGAAGTAAATCTTTGTAACCTGCCATCTGGCAAAGCCTTACTATAATAGATACTCGTCCAAAATCACAAGCAACAAAAGAAAAAAAAAAGAATTCAACTTATTAAAAATTAAATCCTTTTACACTTCAAAGGATTTCATCAAGAAAAGTAAGATGACAACCCACAGAATGGTATAAAATATTAGCAAATTGCCTATCTGATAAGAAATTTGTGCCCAGAATAAATACAAAAACTCTTACAACTCATGATGTTTTTTAAAAAGAAGCCAAACAATCCAATTAAAAATACAGGCAATGGATCAGAATAGACAGTCCTATAAAGATACACAAATTGTTGATAAGCACATGAAAAGATGGTAAACGTCATTAGTCTTCAAGAAAATGCAAATCAAAACCAGAGTGAAATATGACTTTACACCCAATGGAGTAGCTACCATAAAAAATACAAGCACTGGCAAAGATGTGGAGAAATAGAACGCTCAAATCTGCTGGTGGGAATGCAAAATATGGTGCAGCCACTTTGGAAAAGGTTTGGCAGCTCCTCCAAAGGTTAAATATAGAGTTACCACACTGAAATTCAACTCCCACGTATACATCACCCAAGGGAAATGAAAACGTACGTCAAACCAAAAGTTTGTACAAGGATATTCAAAACAGCATTCATAATTCACAATAACCAAAAAAAAACAGAAATAATCCAAATGTCCATCAAGGGATGAATAAATAAACAAAATAAGGGATATCCATAAAACAGACTATTGTTTGACAATAAAAAGTAATAAAGTTGTATCGTTATACCCAAAGTAATAAAGTTATACATGCCTCAATATGGATGAACATCATTATGCTAAGTGAAATAAACCACTCATAAATAACCAAATATTGTACGATCCTGTTTACATGAAATGTCCACAATAGACAAGGTTATATAAAAAGTAGATCAATGGTGACCTAGAGCTAGGGATGGGGATATGACTAAAGGTCATGAGGTTTCTTTCTGAGATGCTGAAAATATTCTAAAATTAGATAGTGATGGTGAACATATAATTCTGTGAATATACTAAACACCTGAATTTATACTTTTTTAAAAGGCAAATTTTGTGGTCTATGAAATATATTTACTTTTTTGAAAAATAAAATAACACAGAACTAAAAAATAAAAGTAGTTATATACCTTTGGGGGCAGCAGGAGCAACCCCAAAACTGACCGCAAAAACAATTTTTCACTAAAGCAAATCAATAAAATCTGGATGATAAAAAAACAGCTAATATTAAACCCAAAAGGTCAGAAAGGGAAAATGTTTCCAAGTTATATACCAATAAATATAAAACTCAGGTATAAACAACTAAAACATGTAGAATTTAATGTGCAAAAAGGATAATATAAATTATACAATGCATGGAGCTGTGATAGTTTTTAAAAATGGCCCCAAATTCTTTCACATTGCTCCCCACCTCCCCAGTAAGAGGTGAGGTGTACGCCTTCTTATCAAGAAAAGACTACACGGGCGGCGCCTGTGGCTCAGCGGGTAGGGCGCCGGTCCCATATGCTGGAGGTGGCGGGTTCAAACCCAGCCCCGGCCAAAAAAAAAAAAAAAAAAGAAAAGACTACACGCTCAGTGCCTGTAGCTCAGCAGCTAGGGTGCCGGCCACATACACCAAGGCAGGCGGGTTCGAACCTGGCCAAAGCCAGGTAAACAACTACAACAAAAAAAAAATACCCGCGACTCAGTGCCTGTAGCTCCAACGGCTAAGGCGCCAGCCACATACACCAGAGTTGGCAGGTTCAAATCCACCCAGGGCCTGCCAAATCAACAATGAAAACTACAACCAAAAAACAGCTGGGCATTGTGGCGGGCACCTGTAATCCCAGCTACTTGGGAGGCTGAGGCAAGAGAAACGCTTAAGCCCAAGAATTGCAGGTTGCTGTGAACTGTGACGCCACATCACTCTACCCAGGGCGACAACTTGAGACTCTGTCTCAAAAAAATAAAAAAATAACAGGTGCTGTGGTGGATGCCTGTGGTCCCAGCTACTTGGGAGGCTGAGGCAAGAGAATTGCTTAAGCCCAAGAGTTTGAGGTTGCTGTGAGCTGTGATGCCACAGCACTGTATCCAGGGCGACATAGTGAGACTCTGTCTCAAATATATATATACACACACACACACACATACATACATACATACAGACTACAGTTATGCTTACTAAATTAGGTCATAGAAGGACATGCAGCATCTGCATTGCTCTCTTAGAGCACTAACTACCTGGATACCACCTCCCAGGACATTCTCTCCAAACCCAGAATCCACAATGTAGGAAGAACAAGCCACATGGAAAGGCCATTTATAAGTACTCCAGGAAACAGTTCCAGCTGAGCCAGAATTGAGTTACTGCAGACTAGGCACCAAACATGAGTAAAGAATAAATATTCCAGAGGATTATGGTGCCTAATTGTGTTGATACTGGGTGCCCAAGCAGTTCCGGCTAAAGTTCCAGTCATTATGGAGCAGATAAGTCACTGCTACTTAGTTACATCTGAATTACAGACCCACAGAATCATTCAAAATAATAAAATGGTGATTATTTCACATCACTAAGTTTGGGAAATATGTTTAGAATGTTAAACAACATCAAAGAGCATGATGAGAACTACTCAAGAAAATTCAAGGCCAGAGAGGGGGCTCATTCCTGTAATCCTAGCACTCTGAGAGGCCAAAATGGGTAACTCACCTAAGCTCAGGAGTGCCTGAGCAAGAGTGAGACCACATCTCTGCTAAAAATAGAAAACTAGGCTCGGTGCCCATAGCACAGTGGTTCCAGCCACATACACCGAGGGTGGTGAGTTCGAACCCAACTGGGGCAAGCTAAACACCTACAATAAAAAAGTAGCCAGGCATTGTGGCGGGCACCTGTAGTCCCAGCTACTTGGGAGGCTGAGGCAAGAGAATCACTTAAGCCCAAGAAAGTTTGAGGTTGCTATGAGCGTGACATCATGGCACTCTACCGACGGTGACATAGTGAGACTGTGAGAGAGAAAGAGAGGGAGGGAGGGAAGGGAAGGGAAGGAAGGGGGGAAGGGAAGAAAGGAAAAGAGGGGAGGGGAGGGGAGGGGAGGGGAGGGGAGGGGAGGGGAGGGGAGGGGAGGGGAGGGAAGGGAAGGGAAGGGAAGGGAAGGGAAGGGAAGGGAAGGGAAGGGAAGGGAAGGGAAGGGAAGGGAAGGGAAGGGAAGGGAAGGGAAGGGAGAAAGCAAACTAGCTGGGTGTTATGACAGGTGCCTGGAGACCCAGCTACTCAAGAGGCTGAGAGGAGAAGATTTCTTGTGCCCAGGAGTTTGAGGTTACTATGTGCTATGACCCCATGGCACTCTACCGGAGGCAACAGAGTAAGACTCTGTCTCCCGGAAAAAAAAAGAAAGAAAAAAAAAAAACTATTTCGGAGGACAAGAAAAATAAAAAGAAAGTCGGGGGTGAGGGTAGAGTACATACTATGGCTAGAAAACAGAAAAGTATGCCATAAGGAAATCTCAGCTGGAACCTTTAGATTAAAAAGAACCCTCAGAAGTTTCTAAACAGGGCACTTTCTCGATCAAATTTTAGAAAGATAACAAATGGGAATACACGTAACAAACTGAAGGTTTCAAGATTCAGGGAAATCAATGGAGATACTGTAGACATGTCCTTTTAGGAGTAAAATATATTCAGAAACAGAAAAATAGCATAGAGGACAGTCTTAAGATATGACAAACCATAAGCAACACAAAACTAAGGACAATTAGGCTGAGACGCTTCTATAATCCTAGCACTCTGGGAGGCCATGGCAAGAGGATTGCTTGAGCTCAGGAATTTGAGACCAACCTGAGCAAGAAGGAGACCCTGTTTCTACTAAAACTAGAAAAATTAGGCAAGCATCATGTTAGGCCCCCATACTCCTAGCTACTGGAAGACTGATGCAAAGAGGATTGCTGAGCCCAGGAGTTTTGATTTTGCAGTGAGCTATGATGATGCCATGGTACTCATACAGAGGGTGACAAAGTCAGACTCTGTCTCAATAAATAAATAAATAAATAAATAAATAAATAAATAGGTTAACTCCTTAACAGGAACAAAAAAAATATAAAGCTAAATCATCATATTCTATTAAAAATTATGATGAGTCACAAAGTTAAATAAAAACCCTACAGACTAGACAAAAATAGAATAGCCTAATTAGCTACAACTATGAGCAGAGATTTCTGATGGCTAGCTATGGTCACCTCAAACTTATGTTAGATTCTGATCAGCAATGCAATGGTATCAGGAAGTGTGGCCTTTAGAAGGTGATTAGGTCATGAAGGCAGTGTACTCACAAATGAGATTAGTGCCCTTGTAAGTGGATCGCTTCAAAAGTTTTTTTTTTTTTCCCTCTGAGACAGAGTCTCACTCACTATGTTGCCCTTGGTAGAGTCCCATAGCGTCACAGCTTACAGCAACCTGAAACGCTTGTGCTTAAGTGATTTTACCTCAGTCTCCCAAGTAGCTGGGATTACAGACACCGGCCACAATGCCTGGCTAATTTTTTGTTGCAGTTGTCATTGTTGGTTAGCTGGCCTGGGCCGGGTTCGAACTGGCCAACTTTGGTGTATGTGTCTGGCACTGTAACCACGGGTGCCGAGCCACTTCAACAGTTTCGAGACAGACTCTGTTATGGTACATTATAGCCCACAGTACCCTTTCTGATTCACCATTGCGAGTTCCTTTTTTTTTTTTTTTGAGACAGTCTCACTTTGTCACCCTTGGTACAGCACTGTGGTGTCACAGTTCACAGCAACTTCAAAACTCTCAGGCTCAAGTGATTCTCTTATCTCAGCCTCCCCAGTAGCTGGGACAAGAGGCACCTGCCACAAAACGCAGCTATTTCTGGAGATGGGGGTCTTACTCTGGCACAGGCTGGTCTCAAACTCCTGAGCTTAACCAATCCATCTGCCTCAGCCTCTCAGACTGCTGTATTACAGATGTGAGCTACCAAGTCCAGCCTCACCAGTGCAAGTTTCGACTCACTTGGCTTATTGATATTGGTGAAAGGGCTTCATTTGTTTCTGTTCATGCAGATTTTACATTTCTTGATTTTTGTGTATTTCATGATTTCTGTAGTGACCCATGTAAGGAAGGCCCAGAAAGCTGCCTTGTCTCTACTACCGTATGAGGACACACAGTGAGAGGGAGCCATGTATAAAACCCAAAAGCAGACCCTTGCCAGACACTGAATCTGCAGAAACTTTGATTTCCGACTTCCCTGCCTCCAGTAATGTTGAAAAATAAATTTCCATTGTTTATAAGCTACTCAGTTTACATTATTTAAAAAAATAACAGCCCAAATGGACTAAGACACTGATGTTAAAAATGAAAAAAAATCAAGAGAAAAAAGGTTAATGTATGTAACTAATTAGAAGAAAATATTACAGAGGAAATGCAAAGTAGAAAAATAAAAAGTGGATGAGCTTAATTCTTCTTAGCAAATTATCTCAAGAATGGAAGAAAAAGTATCCAATGTACCATCAAACCAACTTATAGCTTTCATATGAAAGCTATAACCCAATTATAGCCCAAGAATAGGGGGAAAGGGGAAAGGGAATGAAGGGAAAAGGGGAGGATAAGTGGAGGAAAGAAAATTAGTGGGACCACACCTACTGTGCATCTTACAAGGATACATGTGAAATTTACTAAATGTAGAATATAAATGTCTTCACACAATAACTAAGAAAATGCCATGAAGGCTATGTTAACCAGTTTGATGAAAATATTTCAATTGTATATAAAACCAGCACATTGTACCCCATGATTGCACTGATGTACACAGATATGATTTAATTTAAAAAAAAAAAAAAAAGTGGATGGGCTTGGAAAATCACACCTGGAATACCAGCACTCTGAGAGGACAAGGTAGGAAAATCACTTGAGGCCAGGAGTTCAAGACTTGCCCATCCTGGGCAATAATACAGCCAGGCCTAATCTCTACCAAAAAAATATTAATTATCCTGGTATAGTGGTACATGCCTGTAGTTCTGGTTATTCAGGAGGCTAAGACAGAAGTCTCTTGACCCTGGGATTTGGAGGTTGTAGTAAGCTGCCATAATACCACTGCACTCTATTCTGAGTGACAGAGTGAAACCTTGTTTCAAAAATCATAAAGGGGGCTCAGTGCCAGTAGAACAGTGGTTACGGCACCAGCCACATACACCAAGGCTAGCAGGTTCAAATCTGGCCCAGGCCAGCTAAACAACAATACAACTGCAACAAAAAAATAGCTGGGTGTTGTGGCGGGCACCTGTAATCCCAGCTCCTTGGTGGGCTGAGGCAAGAGAATCGCTTAAGCCCAAGAGTTTGAGGCTGCTATGAGCTGTGACGCTACAGCACTCTACCGAGGACAACATGGTGAGATTACCTCAAAAAAAAAAAAAAAAAGTTAAAAGGGCCAGGTGAGGTGTCTCACATCAGTAATCCTCACATTCTGAGAGGCTGAGGCAGTGGATTGCTTGAGTTCACGAGATCGAGACCAGCCTGAGCAAGAGCAAGACCCTGTCTCTAACAAAACAGCAAGGTGTTATGGCAGGCACCTGTAGTGCCAGCTACTCGGGAGCTAAATCAAGAGAATCACTTGAGCCCAAGGGCTTGAGGCTGCTGTGAGCTGTGATGTTATGGCACTCTACCAAGGGTGACAAAATCAGATTCTGCCTCCAAAAAAAATAAAATAAAATAAAAAATAGAAAAAAAAGAAAAAGTTAAAAGGCCCAGCACAGTCCCTCACGCCTGTAATCCTAGCACTCTGGGAGGCGTAGGCAAGTGGACTGCTTGAGCTCTGGAGTCTGAAACCAGCCTGAACAAAAGCAAGATCCCATCTCTGCTAAAAATAGAAAAACTAGCTGGGCATTGTGATGGGTGCCTGTAGTCCTAGCTACTTGGGAGCCTGAGGCAAGAGAATCGCTTAAGGCCAAGAGTAGTCCCAGGTACTTGATAGGCTGAGGCAAGAGCATCCCTTGAGCCCAAGAGACTGAGGTTGGGGGTGAGCTATCATGATGCCATGACACTTTACCCAGGGTGACAGAGTAAGATTCTCTCAAAAAAAATAAAAATAAAATAAAAGTTCTAAAAAGAAAGTAATGAAATATAGTATAACTTTGATAATTTATGCTTTTGAGAGTATGAACACAAAAAGGAAACTAGAAAGAAAAAATTATTTTTTTAAGACAAGCATGAAACAAAGTTTACTTACAAAGGGTAAGATAGATTTATAGAATAAGAGCAAGATATATAGGCTTACAGAACAATATACTTGGGCCACAGGCAGTGAACAGCCCCCATTGTCCCAATAAGGAAAAGACAAAGAGGTCAAAAATTAATTTTTTTTTAATTTCAGAATGACTAAACCGTAGCACAGTAATGTTGAGACATTATTTTTTAAAACAAAATGTATATTCAAAATAATCATTTAAAATATTAAAGAAAGAGTCCACATCCTAATAACTATATAAAAGCAAACTTTCATAAATGGATAAATGAAGAACAGCTTCATTTGTGAATCAATTTGTGCCTATTAAGTCTCTGATCTATAAAACTGGTAAAAGTTCAAACTAACAAGTGTTTTTACATTTTACATGTAAAATTTTTCTTTATTAAATAGTCTCAATTGACACTTTAAACTTTATTTACAAAACCCCACGTTTGTTGACAAGTTTTACATTTCAGATTTTATTAATTACAAAAAGCCTAAGTGGTTAGTTCTCAGAAAACCATCTAAGTGAATCTATCATTGTTTCTTTTTTTGTTTTTTGTTTGAGACAGAGTCTCACTATGTCGCCTTGGTACAGTGCTGTGACTTCACAGCTCAGAGCAGCCTCAAACTCTTGGGCTCAAGAGATTCTCTTGCCTCAGCCTCCCAAATACCTAGGACTACAGGCACCCACCACAACACCTAGCTATTTTTGCTGTTGTTGTTGTCACTGTTGTTTAGCTGACCCAGGGCCAGGTTCAAACACACCAGCCCCTGTGCACGTGGCCGTCGCCTAACCACTGATCTATGGGTGCCAAGACAAACCTATCGTCGTTAATTCTGTGAAGAGCAACTACTCCCTATAGCTTTTATAAACAAAAACTTTATTAATATATATGTTCTTTGAGTAGTATATTATTCATCTTTTCAAAACCATATGAATTTTGTAAAGCCTAAGTGCTTCTATTGTCATGAAATTACACAAAAGAAACATTATTAATATGATTAGACAAGGATATCCCTCCAACTTTTTACTCTTCTAACAATATAAAGTAATAGACAACAGTGACCAAAATAATTTTAATTCACTAAAATGGATGGTGATTATATTAGGTCACTCAATCAAGAGTCCTATATTTTAATGCCAGCTGTATAAATTCAAGAGAAATTGAAACCTCAAAGCCAGGATTTACATTAGCGTATTTTCTGACCAAATGTCTTACTTTATGTCATTATAAAAAATAATAAGGCAACAGAAAATTACTCAAGACACAGCTTAAAAGTCTTATGTCTGAATAGACAGACCCCTAGAGTTTTCTAATTTGTTGTCTTTCTAAATTAAGTAGTGTACTCTTAAAATCCAGTAAGAAAAACCAGGGCTATACTTTCTATAACTCATTAAAGTTTTAAATGTACAAATAAATAGGGAAGAACACCATAAATATTACCTGCATAGCACTCTTGCCCATTTTAACAACTTCAAACAACATCATGTTTTCAACTCCATTCTGTTGGTGATGACCGTTCATTCGGTTTGGACCAGAAGGAGGTTTTCCTCCCCCATTTCCACCTTTACCCTTTTCTCCGGGGCCCTTTTTGCCTTTTTTACAAGTCTGCATAAAAAAAAAAAAAAAAAAATACGAGTTGGTTAAGTTATACCATCATCCTTAAGATTTCAAAACAATTCTATAGCAGAAATAACCAGGGATAACATATTTATAACTTGAACTAAAGGAGAATGCCATCTGCATAGATTATGACAAAATGATAAGGTTATAACAATCTCTTCCAGGTGTTGGTATTTTTTTATTTATGCTACCATATATCTCACATAACATTACCGTTAGAAATAATTGTTTCTGCAGACAGACTGCACAGGTCCAAATTGCTATTCCTGTAAGCTTAGTGATCTTAAACAAGTTACTTAACTGCACTAGGCTTCAGAGATTTTTTTTCTAATAGGGATAAAAAACATGCATACCCCATAGGGTTTCTATGACAATGAAAAGTTAAGTACTTAGCAACATACCCAACATAAAATAATAGTCATAAAATATCTTCTATTATCAATGTAAAATGAGAAAATCTATGTTAAGAGGAGCTCAATAAATGTTATTTAACCTAAATTTGTTAGAAAGTTCAAATTGAACAATGACACAAAACCCAGAGTTGAATCAATTTTGAAAAGTAATGTGAAATCACAGCATTAAAAACCTTCAAATATTAACCAAGTTTTAAAAATCACTGCAAAAATATCTCTAAAGTAAAATAAGAGAAATGCCAAGAGTGCAGTAAATCAGGGTGGCTGTCTCTAAGTTTTAAAATACTCTATTATGTTGCTTTAAGGTGCAGAGTGAAGGGGCAATAAGAATAACAAAACTCTCTAACAAATAAGTAACCTAATACTTAGTTCAACATTTTAACTTGATTCTTACTGTCTTGTTAATCACTGTAGTACTCTGAACAAGGAATTATGAACAATATGAACAGGTTTTTCAACCTCATTCTTGCCCTGGGCCATCCCTTCAACACTTCTTCATAATAAAAATTACAGTAATGAACATTATGGAATAGAAGCCTCGTGATAAAAATGTTGTCAGTATTGAAGGTAGGGACTTCAAACATCAGTGAAAAGGTTCCTTACATGCCTGAATTTTTAAATAACTCCCACAGCTTTTAATATACCTTGTTTAAGTAAAATAAGCCATTCCCAGGAGTCTTCATTTCAAAAATGCCAGGGTAAAATTAAGCTTTATAGAAAAATTTTCCAATCTCTAGATTTGATGATTTCTAAGGTGTCTTTTAGACTTGTACATTTCCATGCTCTAGAGGACAAAGGTCAGCAAACATTGTATGAAGTACTGAGTAATAAATATTTTAGGCTTTGTGGGCCTCATACCATCAGTTGCTTTGCTTTTTTCTCCCTTCTTTCCTGAGACTGGGTCTCCCTGTTGGCCAGGATGGGAGTCCAGGGGTGTGATCATAAATCACTATAATCTCAAACTCTGGGGTTCAAGAGATCCTCCAGCCTCAGCCTCCCAATTAGCTGGGGGCTACAGGTACACACCATCACACCTGGCTAATTTTTTTTATTATTAAATCATAGCTGTGTACATTAATGTGATCATGGGGCACCATACACTGGTTTTATAAACAGTTTGACACATTTTCATCACACTGGTTAACATAGCCTTCCTGGCATTTTCTTAGTTATTGCGTTAATACATTTATATTCTACATTTACTAAATTTCACATGTACCCTTGTAAGATGCACCATAGATGGGCTAATTTTTTTTTTGTGGAGATGAGGTGTCACTATGTTGCTTATGCTAGTCTCAAATGCCTGGCCTCAAGTAATCCTCTCACCTTAGCCTCCCAAAGTGCTAAGATTACAGATGTGCACCACCACACCCAACCACATATTTTTTACATTTACAATCCTTTAAAAATGTAAAAACCAGTTCTTAGGATGTGAGCAATACCAAAACAAACTATGGTTTGCAGACCCCCTGATCCACAGCCACACCTACAAGTTTATTTCCATTAGCCCGCATGTTTCTAAATTTTATTATTTTTGTTTGTTTGTTTCTAAATTTTAAAGGGTCCCTTCCTCCTCAGGAGTCTAAAACCACCCTATGCTTAACAGTTAACTTCAAACAGTTTCTTAACACCTGAAAATATTTTTTCCTGAGACAGAGCCTTATTCTGCTGCCCCAGGCTAGCCTGCCTTGGCATCAGTCTAGCTCACAGCAACCTCAAACTCCTGGGCTCAAGTGATCCCCCTGCCTCAGCCTCCAGAGTAGCTGAGACTACAGACACCCAACACAACACCCAGCTAGTTTTTCTATTTTTAGTAGAGACAGGGTCTCATTCTTGCTCAACCTGGTCTCAAATTCCAAAGCTCAAGCAATCTACCCACCTTGGCGTAACAGAGGGCTAGGATTATAGGCATGAGCTACCTCACCCAGCCAGTCCAAAATTTAAATGGCAAGTTCTAGGAATAAATCATTCATGGATAGCACAATAAAATCTCTCACCATCCGATACTCTTGTCCCACCTCGGATGTGAATCATCCCTTTTACCAGCATATCCACACACCAGTTAGTTACTTAGTAGCCATCTTGGTTATCAGATCAACAAAACATAGTATATGAGGTTCAAGGTTCTTATTCAAGGTTAAGATTCCGTTTGTGTGAACCTATCCATTAATTCCTAATTGTAGAGAATAAAAAGCTTTTCTCTCCAGTAAAAAGTATTGCAGAGTTAAGGGTGAAAGAAAAGATCAACTACAAAGAATAAACCAGAACAAAACAAAATGCCAATGTAATTAACATGGAGCTAGCTAGGTATTTGCAATTTATTAAGTGCCTCAACAGTCCATGTCGGTATGAAAAATTAATTGGTACAATTAAAATGGCTTAATGGGTATGCATGCTGGAGGTAAAGGAAATGTGCAAGGGAAGTACAAGAAGTAAACTTGCAACTATTCACAACCTTGGACAGAAAAAAAATCTCTACAGAAAGACAGGTGTGGTAGCTCATGTCTATAATCCCAGCACTTTGGGAGGCCACCAAGGTAAAAGGATGGCTAGAGGCCAAGAGTTTGATTGACACCAACCTGAGCAACACAGTGATATAACCCCTCCCCTGAGCTCTACAAAAAGTAGAAAATAGAAAATTTTTTAAGCCTTTGCTTTAAGAAATAATATGTATGTATATTATTTGTCAAAACATAGTTAATCCTTTTTTACTACAAAAAAGAACTCTAGTTATCATTGAAAATTATTTTGGAATTTCAAACATGTGGCATGATAATTGTTAGATGTTTTAAAAAAATCTAGGTTCAGCGCCTGTAGCTCAAGCGGCTAAGGCACCAGCCACATACACTGAAGCTGGCAGGTTCGAATCCAGCCCAGGCCACCAAACAACAAGTCCAACCAAAAAACAGCCAGGCGTTGTGGCGAGTGCCTGTAATCCCAGCTACTACGGAGGCTGAGGCAAGAGAATTAAATCCAAGAGTTTAAGGTTGCTGTGAGCTGTGACGCCATGGCACTCTACCCAGGCAACAGCTTGAGGCTCTCTCTCTCTCAAAAAAAAAAAAAAAAAAATCTGAAGTTGCTTATGAAATTATTTCACAAATTTTAAACTTTTAGACTTAGGCATTCTAGATTAAATCCACTTTTATTAGTAGGAACATGGTCATTCTGTTTTCTCTGCCAGTTGTTTTGTATATATTTTGAGATACTATTTTTTTGAGAGTCTCACTCTGTTACCCTGGGTAGAGTGCTGTAGCATCAAAGCTCATAGCAACCTCAAATTCTTGGGCTCAAGCGATCCTCTTGCCTCAGCCTCCCAAGCAGCTGGAACTACAGGCGTGTGTCACAATGCCCAGCTAGTTTTTCTATCTTTAGTAGAGATGGGGTCTCACTATTGTTCAGGCTGGCCTGGAACTCTGGAGCTCAAGCAATCCACCTGCTTCAGTCTCTCAAAGTGCTAGGATTACAGGCAAGAGCCACCACCTCCGCTGAACTATTATCTTAAATTAGAAAAAAAGTTCATGTGCGGTGCCTAATGTAAATGTTATGAACAATTAAGTTTTCTTTTACAAGTGATTTACAACTTGGTGCAGTGGCTCATGCCTGTAATCTAGCACTTTTAACAAACTCAAATGTACTTTTTAAAGCACCAGAATGATTTAACCATTTTCTCAAGTTATCCATAGTCCTCAAGCTACCCACTCATACTCATATTTATAGTCTACTGATCCAGAACTTTGTTAGCTTTAATCATTGACATTACTTACAAAGAGTAAAATGACTAGTATCAATGGTAACCACATAGACTTAAACTAGTTGTAGGATACATTGTTAGAGTACTGTAGAATAAGAAATTTTATTTGTGTGTATTGCTTGGCTTAATATTTTATTACCCATGGGAAAATAAAAACAATAAAATTTTGCTTAGCATATTGTACTTTACAAAATGAATAAACTTTTGGAAACAATAATGTATTATTATTAATTTCAGCTTACAGCATTAGAAATAGATAACAAAAAGCTATTTGTTCTAAAAGACAGAAGGCTCATATTTATTTAAAAGATTTACCATACCCATCAGCTTCCCCTTCCAAAAAACCCCCCATTTTTAAAAGGTAATATCTGAGCCAGGGGTGGTGGCTCACAGGTATAATCCCAACACTATGAGAGGCCCAGGCAGGTGGAAGGCTTTAGCTCACAAGTTTGAGACCAGCCTGAGATAGAGCAAGACCTCTGTCTCTAAAAATAGGTGGGCATTGTGCTGGGCACCTATAGTCCCAGCTACCTGGGAGGCTAAGGCAAGAGGACTGCTTGAGCCTAAGAGTTTGAGGTTGCTATAAACTATGATACCACAGCATTCTACCAAGGGTGACAAAGTAAAAAAAGGTAATATCTGATATATACCTGCATCTATATATACATGTGTATTTAACCTATATATGAGCTTACTACATACATATACACACACAATCTTAAAAGCCCAAATAAAGCCATACATTTGGTACATACTTTTCCTTTGCCTTGCTTTTGGTTTTTTCCTTCAATGTCTTCGAAATCTGTGTCAGAAGAAAAATGTGTCTCTGACTCCCTATGATAAAAAAATAAGCGGTAATTAGAAACGTGGATGGAGTTTCTGATTTTTTGTGGTATTTTCTAAAAGAAAGTCTTGGTTAACTCATTACAAAACTCCTTATTAACATTAAAAGTAATTAAGATGCTTTCCCAAAACATCATACTGTATCACATTATCAAACATTAAATATTACCTAACTACAAAAAAAAAAAAAAGATCTAAAATATAAATACCTAAACATTTTTATTTTGTTCATTTTTATTCAAAGAGTGAAAACTAAACCAGTGGCTCTTAAAATTTAACCCCAGAAACTGTGGTGTTCTATTATAATGGCTGTTTTCTGGTTCCATGACCATAGTGCTAGGGGAAACTGCATTTTAACACGAAACATTTAATAGACTTAATCAAGACATTCTGGCAATATTACAAATTCTCTGATCTCTCCTACTTCAATCAATAATATTTATAAATCTAGGTTTGAGCACTATATAATATATATATATTTCTGAAAGGGTATGTACAACACATTTTTATAAAATAAATCATTTGAAATATAGTAGGGAAGTATGCTATGTGATCAAAATTCTGTATGCAGTAAAGCAATGGTGAGTTACAGCCCAGAGTCAGTTCCGGTACTAAATAACTATAAGATCTTAGATAAGTGACAGCCTCTCAATCTTCTCATCTGCAAAAAAAAAAAAAAATTATATATGCAAGAAAGTATGAAATCTTTAGAATAGTCTCTTCCATCTCCAACATATAAATCCTTATAGTCCAAAAAAAATCTGTCCTTTCATTTAAAACACCGTGTGATGCTTTCTACAGGTGTAAACATGGGTTTATCTAAACAATAGTAACATAACCCTCATCATTTAAGTCTTTATAGAACAGCATACTTACATTGGCATTTGAGTCACAATCAATTTTAGAACTGAGAGATACTCATAAAGGTTTTACCATCCTAGTGTATACACTTAGTACCAATGTTGCTCAAAATAACTAAAATCAAAAAGGTTACCTCAAGGACTGGGTCCAGTGGCTCACACCTATAATCCTAGCACTCTCTGGGAGGGCGAGGCAGGTGGATTACCTGAGCTCACAGGTTCCAAACCAGCCTGAGCAAGAGTAAGACCCCGTGTCTCTACAAACAGCCAGGCGTTGTGGCAGGCGCCTGTAATCCCAGCTACTTGGGAGGCTGAGGCAAAAGAACCACTTAAGGTCAAGAATTTGAGGTTGCTGTGAGCTATGATGCCACAGCACTCAACCGAGGGTGACAAAGTGAGACTCTGTCTCAAAAAACAAACAAACAAACAAAAAAGGTATCTCAACAAAGCTAGTCTTCTCAAACTAGATTACTTCTATTCCTATTTTTTTTTTGTAGAGACAGAGTCTCACTGTACTACCCTTGGGTAGAGTGCCGTGGCGTCACACGGCTCACAGCAACCTCTAACTCTTGGGCTTACACGATTCTCTTGCCTCAGCCTCCCAAGCAGCTGGGACTACAGGCGCCCACCACAACGCCCAGCTATTTTTTTTTTTTTGTTGCAGTTTGGCCGGGGCTGGGCCCGAACCCACCACCCTCGGCATATGGGGCCGACGCCCCACTCACTGAGCCACAGGTGCCGCCCCTCTATTCCTATTTTTGTTGCTATAATAACCAGCTGTCCAGAGACTACAAGGAAGTAGAGGCTGTGAGATAGGAATACTTCATAAATCTAAAATAATGGTTAAGATGCTAGCAGGAAAAAAATTACTATTTATAGCAGGGAAAAAAATACTATTTACGGCACTTACCTACAAAGTAATTTAAACAATGTACTGAAGATGGTGGCAATCCTAACTATGTCCTATCATGTTCAGAGGAAAGGCCTGTAATAAATACCATTACCCAGAGTTAATGCACCAAAAACTGAATGACTACTATAATATTAATCCTGAAACTCATGTATGTTAAACCTTCAGAAGACTGTCATCAATAGTCTTCTCACATGCCGATATGGTCTTCTAAAAGAACTGAAAGATTTTTTAAGTATCTTGATGTACAAAAATAATATTTACTTCTTCCCAAGGCATTTGTGGGACACCAGTTCTCTTAGAGAACTCAGTAACTGCTTAAGTCTGCAAGGAATCACTAGTCTTTGCAAGTTTCCAATGGCCACAGAATAATCAAAGGCTCTACTTTTAACCCTCATCTCTAGGCTATCCCAACTTAAAAGAATAAGCCACTAGAGGTTTGATTACTAACTGAAAAACCATAAAGAACGCTTAAGTGAATAAGAAGGATGGGAGTCTAAAATACCCCCAATCAAATAAACAGTCTCCTGTCTTTCTTCAATGCTTTCCTGTGTTTATAAGATCAAAACAACTATCAAAAACACTACCCCAGGTGAAATAACATATATGTTTATGAAGCATACTGGATTAACCATTTAGCAAGTTGAAGCATCATGAATAATCTATCACATGACTGAATCTTGTACTCCACTTTACTGTCCCCCCCACACCCCATCAAATGCTAGGTCTATTCTACCTCCCTATCAATTTCTTTTTAGGCCCTAATTATTCAAGATATTCTAATAGTCTGTAGTCTAGTCAATAATATAAACTGCTTTTCAATAGTCTCTAATCCTGGGCCAGGTATGGTGGCTCACGCTTGTAATCCCAGCACTCTGGGAGGCTTAGACAGGTGGACTGCCTGAGCTCATAGGTTCAAGACCAGCCTGAGCTAGAGTGAGATTCTGCCTCTACAAATAGCCCGGTGTTGTGGTGGGCCCCTGTAGTCCCAGCAACTTGGGAAGCTGAGGCAAGAGAATCACTTGAGCCCAAGAATTTGAGGTTGCTGTGAGCTATGACACCATAGCACTCTACCAAGGGCAACATAGTGACACTCTCCAAAAAAAAAAAAAACATTCTTGAATCCTAATGTATTTAAGAATTTCAGGGCAGCACTTGTGGCTCAGTGAGTAGGGCGCCAGCCCCATATACTGAGGGTGGTGGGTTCAAACCCAGCTCCGGCCAAACTGCAACAAAAAAAAAATAGCCAGGCATTCTGGCGGGCACCTGTAGTCCCAGCTACTAAGGAGGCTGAGGCAAGAGACTCACTAAGCCCAAGAGCTGGAGGTTGCTGTGAGCTGTGACACCACAGCACTCTACCAAGGGTGACTAAGTGAAACTCTGTCTCAAAAAAAAAAAAAAAAGAATTTCAGGCTTGGCGCCCATAGCTCAGTGGTTAGGGTGCCAGCCATATACACTGAGGCTGGTGGGTTCCAGCCCAGGTCTACTAAACAACAACAACAAAAAGCTGGGCATTGAGGCGGGTGCCTGTAGTCCCAGATACTTGGGAGGCTGAGGCAAGAGAATCTCTTAAGCCTGAGAGTTTGAGGTTGCTGTGAGCTGTGACGCCACAGCCCTCTACCAAGGGCGACATAATGAGATTGTCTCCCAAAAGAAAAAAAGAAAAAAATCCTGGCTCGGTGCCTGTGGCTCAAGTGGCTAAGGCGCCAGCCACATAACACCTGAGCTGGCGGGTTCAAATCCAACCCTGGCCCACCAAACAACAATGACTGCTGCAACCAAAAAATAGCAGGGTGTTGTGGCGGGCACCTGTGGTCCCAGCTACTTGGGAGGCAGAGGCAGGAGAATCGCTTGAGCCCAGGAGTTGGAGGTTGCCATGAGCTGTGATGATACAGTACTCTATCCAGGGTGACAGCTTGAGGCTCTGTCTCAAAAAAAAAAAAAAAAAAATCCTATTAAAGATGCTGTTTTGGAGCCTGGCACCGTGGCTCACACCTGTAACCCTACCACTCTGGGAGGCCAAGGTAGGAAGATTGCTCGAGTTCAGGAGATCAGTCTGAGCAAGACTCTGTCTCCACAAAAATAGAAAAATGAGCTGGACGTTGTTGCAGTGCCTGTAGTCCCAGCTACTTGGAAAGCTGAGGTGTAAGGATCACTTGAGCTCAAGAGTTTAAGATTACTGTGAGCTATGATGACACTAGGGCACTCAAACTTCTGGGCAATCAAGTGAGACTCTTGTCTCAAAAAAATAAAAAAATGATGCTGTTTAGACTCCACCAAATCTCCACTGAAGATAACAAAAAAATACTAGAAATATGAAAGCTTGCATAACTAAAGGCAGATAATGGTTGCCACTGTGTACAATGGTATCTGTTATTTCCAAAATCTGTAGCAACCAAACTGTCTTTTCAAATCAAGTCTCTATGGAAATATACTGTAGAGTGGGTGGGTGGGTATGGGTGTTTTGTGGTTATGTTTGTGTTTATAAAATAAAAAGGTTTGCAGTTTAAAGGTTTACTTTTCCCTGAAGCACCTCATAAAACTATAGCTTACCACAGTATGAAAGTTGTTACATATAGTATTTCAAATCTTTCTTAAATCAAAAACTGAGGAATAATTAGAATAAAGTAGACTAAGGAATACAGGTAGCTATTAAGATGGGGGTAGAGCCATACCTATGTTGAAATCACTTTATTGATCAATATGCATGTAACATGTTTCTCAAAAATTATAGACCACGTTATACTCCCCTAGATTTTTTTTTAGTCTATCATCATTTGATTTTATAACAGAAACCTGACTTTACATCCTAAACACTATTGCAAGGTATACATTGTACACTAATGAGAAAACTTAGAAAATTTAAAACTTAAAAAATTTAAGGTGGGTGCAATAGCTCATGTCTGTAATCCTAGCATTCTGGGGGGCTAAGTGGGCAGATTGAATGAGCTCAGGAGTTCAAGACCAGCCTAAGCAAAGCAAGACCCTATCTCTACCAAAAATAGTAAAACTGGCTCAGAACCCGTATCTCAGTGATTAGGGTGGTGGCCAAATACACAGGGGCTGGCACATTCGAACCCAGCCTGGGCCTGCTAAACAACGACAACTACAAAAAAAAAAAAAAAATGTTGAGCGTTGTGGCAGTCCCACCTACTTGGGAGGCTGAGGCAAGAGGATCGCTTAAGCCCAAGAGCTTGAGGTTGCTGTAAGCTATGATGCCATAGCACTCTACTAAGGACAACATAGAGGGAGACTGTCTCAAATAAATAAATAAATAAATAAATAAATAAATAAATAAATAAATAAATAAATAAGGAAAATAGAAAAACTAGCCAGCCTGCCATTGTGGCAGGTACCTGTGGTTTCAGCTACTCAGGAGGCTGAGAGAAGAGAATTGCTTGAATTCAAGAGTTTGAGGTTGGGGCGGCACCTGTGAGTATGGCACCAGCCCCACATACGGAGGGTGGGGGGTTCAAACCTGGCCCTGGCCAAACTGCAACAAAAAAAGCACCGGGCTTTGTGGCGGGCACCCATAGTCCCAGCTATTCGGGAGGCTGAGGCAAGACAGTCGTCTAAGCCCAGGAGTTGGAGGTTGCTGTGAGCTGTGTAATGCCATGGCACTCTACCAAAGGCAAAGAAGTGAGACTCTGTCTCTAAAAAAAAGAAAAAAGTTTGAGGTTGTTGTAAGCTATGATGCCATGGAACTCTGCGGAGGGCGACAAGATTAACGCTCTGTCTCAGAGAAGAGAAGGGGGGGGAAGGGGAAGGAAGGAGAGAAAAGAAAAAAAATAAGAATTTTATGATGCCCTCTCAAAGCAGTTTCTGTTGCAAAATCAAAAATACACTCAGATCTACACAGAAAATATTAAAAAATTATCATCTGTGAATTAAAAAATAAATTAAAAACACAGCACCAAAAAAGTAGGGAGTATTTTTTTTTTCCTGGACACAGACAGAGTCTTACTTTATCGTCATGGATAGAGTGCCGTGGTGGCATTACAGCTCACAGCAACCTCAAACTCCAGGGCTCAAGCAATCCTCTTGCCTCAGTCTCCAGAGTAGCTGGGATTACCACCTGCCATGGTACCCAGCCAGTTGTTCTGTTTTTAGTAGAGATGCAGACGCACTCTTGCTCAGGAATGTCTAAGCTCAAGCAATCCACCCACCTTGACAAACCAGGCAGGGTGCTAGTATTACAGGCATGAGCCACTTCACCTGGTGGGAATAATTACTTTTACAGAGGCCAATGAGCACTGATAAAAACTGTTTCAAAGCACAGATGCTATATTAAAGTATACTAAGTATTCTAAAGCAGAAGACTTTTTTTTTTTTAGACAGTCTCACTTTGAGGTCCCCAAGTATAGTGGTGTCATCTTAAGTTCACTACAACTTTAAACTCTGGGGCTCAGTAAATCTTCCTCCTACCTCAGCCACCAGAGTAGCTGAGACTTATAGGTACCACCCCCCACCATCATTACCACCACCACATGGCTAACTTTTTTCTACTTTTGGTAGTGATGTTGTCTCACTCTTGCTCAGGCTGGTCTTGAACTCCTGACCTCAAGAAATCCTCTCACCTCAGCCTCCCAAATGGCTAGAATTATAACAGGCTACAGCACCCAGCCAAGTAGAAGTAAATGTACTAAAGTTAATACTTTTCTCATTGGGGGAGGGAGTATTTTAAAATTATCACAATATAATTTACTTACTGTAGTAGATTAAAATCAGTTGGTATTTCTGGAGCTGCTATCATTTCTTTATCATCTTCTGGAACACCTCCAAGTCAGAAATACATTCATATATTTACGTGGGTAAAATGATGGTTTGTGTCTTTCTTCTAAGATAGATAATTCCTTTAAAAGGGAGAAAATGACATATTTATTACAAACACAACAGAAAAAGATATCCATACTCAAAAACTAAATTCCCTAGTGCCTCCTGAGGTGTTATAGGTAAATAAGGATTTTGCTACCTTAAATCTGACGGCTGGATTTTTTATAATTCTTGTAGCCCCACAGTAATAATGACACATAAGAAAAAAAGGAAGCTCGTATAAGTATTATTTTTAAAAATTCTTCTGATTATCTAGACTAATTTTATGTATATTCATTAATACATCCTAAATAGGAACAAGACGTGACTCTTTTACTAGTCTTGGAATCCCTGTGACAATGTTAAACTATAATACAAAACGCCTAAAAATTTATAGTTTTTTTGTTGGTGCTGTACAGATATAGTTAAAAGAAGCTAATTAAAAAACCTAAGATACAATTTTCTATCATAGGGGAAACATACATTCCAAAGCCTGTCATATTAAGTAAATAACCACATCATGATAATACCACACTGTTTTTTTTTTTTTATTAAATCATAGCTGTGTACATTAATGTGATCATGGGGTGTGATGAAAATGTGTCACACTGTTTTTTAAAAGGGGGGGAAAACATTTGATTTGATCTGTTCCTCTATCAAGGAACTTACAATCAATTTAAACACCAATAATGTCATATGGACAATAGATTAGCGACTACAAACAAGTCTGGCCACAGTAAGGGTATTATTTCTAGTTTTGACAGTCAAAGATACACTTCCTAAATGAGAGAATAATTTAAAAGCAAATGATCAGTCTATAAGGAGGAGAAAACAGGCTAAAACTAAGGTTCAAAGTTCTTAATCTTATATGTATCATTCTTTTATAATTTTCTCTATTTTTTATCTTTTATTCCCAAATAAATTTAGTACTCAGTGGCCACCTAATGAAAAAAGTAGGTTAAGACTAAAAAAATCAAATTAATAGTAAATGCTCAAATATAAGGTATTTACAAACTCGTAATGATCTCTTCCAATAGTGACATCAAACAAGAAACAAATGGCTTGATTTTTCTATTTTTTGTAAATGTCTAAAAATCATCATAAATAGCCACTAATATTTAATTAACATACAAATGTTCAAAATACTCCATTTCCTAGCTTACTCTAGTCAAGCTAAGAAAATATTAGTTTTTGTTCACAAAATATACATATGAGGTAATAGGAGAAATAAGAACGAATAATCTACAATTTAAGCCCTGAATAAACAAGAATTATATATATCACCACTAATCTTTTCTCTGGAAGATACTTTCCTCTCGAACATTGCAAAATCTTTAGATATACCTATTAATCTGGTGTTCCAAAAAGAAGGCTTTAAGTCACTGTACCACAAATGTTCTCCTCCAAGACCACTAATTGTTGTTCTGACTTTATTCATAGTTAACCCAAGGAATTTTGAAGTATTACACCAGTTTTAAGGCTTATTTTAAAATGCAGGACATGCCTTCACCTCCCAAAATACTAATTTATTTTAGAAAGAAAAGTATTTTTAAAGAAAACTTTTATTTTTTAAAAGGCAGTTGGAGAGGCACAGATATAATAAATTCTAACCAACAAATTAGGTCATCTAGATGGCAAGATAGAAATAAACTGGCCATGTGATCCTTTCCATGTCTATCTGCCTCTCTGATTATTTCATAAAAGCCAAACTTACTGCTTTCCTTCAACATGGTTTTTCATATAAATTTAAGATATCTCATAAATATAGTCTCCTAAGGAATCACAGGTGAGGAAGCTAAAGAATGATCAGCTCTGGAAAGCAAAGAACATTAAAATAAATCTTGTATGACATACCACATTTCCCTAAACAGAAAATTAATTTCTAGTGCAACAGTAAGAAGTCTTGCCAGGTCAAACTATCTTGCAATTCTCTTGTATAGCAAAGGCTATACTAACATGTGTTTGGTAATCTGAAACCAAAGCAAACACAAAAGCAAAATCAAAGATACTGCCCGTATTTTTCATAAAAAATACCATGTCATAGTCTGACGGACTTACAAAAATTACTGAACTGGCCAATTCTCTATCCCAGTTAAATATTTGTTTTCTACAGTTTCTATGTATTAAAAACTTACCCAACCAAGTAAAAACTGCCATGTGCCAAACGTAATGTGGCCAAAGGGAATACAGTAATAAACAGGAAAGCAATGATCCTTGCCCTTACTACCTATACAAGAAATGTGAAAACTTATTTCTAGTATACACCACCTATCTCTATTGGCATCTAATATTATTAAATATAAAAATGGGCCAGGCACAGTGGCTCACGCCTGTAATTCCAGCACTTGGGAAGCCAAGGCAGGTGGATTGCCTGAGGTCATGAGTTCGAGACCAGCCTGAGGAAGAGTGAGACCCTGCCTCTTTCTTCCTTTTTATTTTTATTAAGTCATTTGTACATAGATCATGAATACATTTATGCCATTATGGGATTCAATGTGTTTATTATTTGTACAAATTGGAGTGCTTACATCCTACTAATCAACATAGCCTTCACCTCATTTACCCAATTACAGCGTTAAGGCATTTGTGTTCTACACCTGATAGATCCAACTTGTACTTGCAATATGCTCCATAGGTGTGGTTCCCCTACTAACCCTCCCTTCCCCTTCCCTCCTTCATCCTAGACTATAGTTGTATTTAATTTTTCATATGCAAGTGTGAGTGATTATAAATTGGTTTCACAGTAATACTGAGTACACTGGATAGTTTTTCTTCCATTCTTGAGATACTTTACCAAGAAGATTTTCCCGCTCCATCCATGTAAACATAAAAGAGGTAAAGTCTCCATTTTTTAATGCTGCATAGTATTCCATGGTATACATATACCACAATTTACTAATCCATTCATGGCTCGATGGGCACTTGGGCTTCTTCCAAGACTTGGTAATTATGAATTGAGCTGCAGTGAACAATCTGGTGCAAATATCTTTATTGCCAAATGATGTTTGGCCCTTTGGATACACAGGACCCTGCCTCTTAAAAAAAAAAAAAAAAATAGCCGGGCGTTGTGATAAGCAACCTGTAGTCCCAGGTACTTGGGAGGATGAGGCAAAGACAATTGCTTGAACCTGAGAGTTTGAGGCTGCCACAGCATTCTACCCTGGGCAACAAAATGAGACTCTGCCTCAAAAATAAATTAATTAATTAAATAAATAAAAGCAAGCCATGTATCTGGGTTTTTACCATTATAATCATTCTTTAAATAACTAATTTGTCATCAAAACAGTTTACCATACGCCTGGCATGGTGGCTCACACCTGTAATCCTAGCACTCTTGGAGACTGAGGCAGGTAGATTGCTTGAGCTCACAAGTTCTAGACCAGCCTGAGGAAGAATGAAACCCCGTCTCTACTAAAAATAGAAAAACGAAGGCAAGAGGATCGCTTGAGCCCAAGAGTTGGAGGTTGCTGTGAGCTATGATGCCACAGCACTCTACCCAGGGCGACAACTTGAGACTCTGTCTCAAAAAAAAAATACAGTTTACCATAGCTCAACAAAAATTACAAATATTCAAGTTGCTTTGTAATGTAAAAGGGAAGGAACACAACGGATAAGTGACATGGGGATTTTTTAAGAATACAAACCTTGGACGGCACCTGTGGCTCAAGGAGTAGGGCGCCGGTTCCATATGCTGGAGGTGGCGGGTTCATACCCAGCCCCGGCCAAAAAAAAAAAGAATACAAACCTTAATCTATATAAATAGCCGAAAATATTTACCTCTTCATTTTAAAAATCTACAGCTGCATATGTATACAACTGGCTTCCCCCGAAGAAGCCACTTACATTAAAAAAATCCACATCACCTTCAAATGTGCTGAATACCATTTGAACTAAACTGGGAAACTCAAGACTATAAAAATCAAACTCACCACACCATTTCTGGACTACTGTAGGTTATTAACTTTTAAAAAAATATTCTCACAGATCACAAGGTGGAGCTCTCACCTAGTGTCAAGGAAAAACTTTTGAGGTCTCTTTCACATTTACCAATTGTCTATAACTACTGTAAGAGTTAACATTCCACCAGCTTTGAAGGATAAAACAAAAATAAGTTTCAGTTGAGTACTTTCCTCTTGGGAAAAAAATGTACTAAACAAAAACTAGCTTTTGCTTCTCCTTACTGAAAATTTAGCTATCACATTTGTAAATAGGCTGAATAATACACATTAAAGTAAAACCAGGCCTGCATGGTAGCTCACTCCAGTAATCAATCACCGCACTGTGGTAGGCTATGTATGGTACCAGGATTCCCTGAGGCCAGGAGTTAGAGACCCAGTCTAGGCAACATAGCAATCTCCTCTCCACAAAAAAATTAAAAATTAGCTAGGTATGGTGGCTCAAGTTCTAGCTACTGGAGAGGATGAGGCAAGGTATCACTTGACCCCCAGGATATCTAGACAACAACGAGATACAACATTAGCACCACTGCACTCCAGTCTGGTCAACAAAGTAAGACCCTGTCTCAAGAAGTAAAAACATTTCCTTAAACATTAAATTTAAGTAAACATTCTCAGTAGCATTGCCTATACCTGACAGAAACAGATATACAAGCTAAAACTTAATCCCTATAACTTTTTATCTATAATTAGTTTATGTTTATGGCCTGTTGTTCAAAGTTTGAATTACAAATTGAATTCTTCTATTTCTGGGGTGGCACCTGTGGCTCAGTGAGTAAGGCACCAGCCCCATATACCGAGCGTGGCGGGTTGGAACCCGGCCCCAGCCAACTGCAATAAATTCTTCTATTTCTGAACACCAGTCAGATGCCTATTACTACAGCATAGTAACACAAATATACAAAAGTTATGATGATATTTCCATCTTTTTTAATGTTTTTATCTCAACTGACATGGGAAATATGTCTGTATCTTTAACAATCACTTTTAAGTCATTTGTCAGCATTAAGTCAGCAAGTCATTTAAAAAGAATGACTTGCTAAATTCGTTCAAATTACCCCCCAAAAATAAAAGCATACACAAAACATCCTGATATCTTTCTTTGATGTTGTTTAAAAATCTTAAGGTAGGCCAGGCATGGTGGCTCACACCTATGCCTAATACCATAGCTCTCTGGGAGGACTCTCGCCTATAATCCTAACACTCCGGAAGGCCCAGGTAGGACGATCCCTTGAGCTCAGGAGTTTGAGACCAGCCTGAGCCAGAATGACACCCCATCTCCACTGAAGATAAAAAAAGGTAGCTGGGTATTGTAGCAGGCTCCTGTAGTCTCAGCTACTCGGTAGGTTGAGGAAGAGGAATCACTTAAACCCAGGAATTTGCTGTGAACTAGGCTGACACCATCGCACTCTATCTAGCCTGGGCACCAAAGTGAGCAATTCCATCTCAAAAAACAAACAAAACTTGAAGATAATCTTTTTTTCTCTCTCTTTTTGCTAAAAGAATTATTAGTTTGAAGGTCCCTTAATTCAATCCCAAGTGGTCTCAAAAGAAAAATACAAAAAGCTACAAAACCATCACTAATAAGATTCCTTAGAATTCATATACCACTGGAGAGCACCGGGGGGGGGGGGCATTTATGTAGCCGGTTTGTTAATTCTCTCACTAAAAATGCTGACATATTCAACTATTAAAAGCTGGCACATTTACATACCATTCCCTTACCTTAACCCTCCTCCCCAAAGGGCCACATAAACCATTCTATAAAGGATTACAGCCAGGAAATGATTACACCCTTCTAAAAGGACACCATCATAATAATACGACTGCTGAAGATTAGGAATTACCCAAATGTCCACTCAATGTAATTAATATACAATGAAACTATAACTGTACACCAATGTGGGTAAGTATGATCTGTGAAAAACCATACGTTTACTGAGGTGGGTAGATTGCCTGAGCTCACGGGTTCAAGACCAATCTGAGCCAGAGCAAGACCTCCACTCTAAAAATAAATAGCCAGGAGTTCTGGCAGGGACCTGTAGTCCCAGCTACTTGGGAGGCTGAGGCAAGAGAAACACTTGAGCTCAAGAGTTTGGGGTTGCTGTGAACTGTGACTCCACCATACTCTACTGAGGGTGACAAAGTGAGATTTTGCCTCAAAAAAACCAAACAAACAACAAAAAAAAGCACCATATATTTAGATGCAATTACAACAGCAGAAAAGAGGCAAAAGAAGTAAGTTAACACATCAGGGTGGTGAAAACGTGGGTGATCTTTATAATTTTAATTTAGGATCCTACTATTAATAGAAAAAAAGTAAATTATGTGAACTAAAATAAAATATTAAGGCTTTCCCTTCAGTGACTGACTGGACCCCACTCTTGGCCAAGGGGAATCCCTAAAACTGAGTTGGTAGCCAAGAGAAAGGAGATCAGACTCCCTTCTTAAAGATGTCCTCTGTGACTCACTAACAGGCCTAAGGCTAATGCAACACCTATCTGCAGGTTCCAATATACATAACAATCCACTTGAGGTAGTCCAGTACTTTGTCTAATTAGCAGACCCTTTATCTTAAGCATTCTTTTTCATAGACTCCTAGTCTTTTAAAAATAAGAGCCTAACACTTTCAGCCAATTGTCAGCTGAACAATCTTTAAACCCACCTAAAACCTGTTAAGCACCCACATCCAGATGTCCCACCTTTCTGGGCCAAACCAATGTATGTTTTCCACATATTGACTTATGACCTCACCTATAATTCCTATCTCCCTAAAATGTTTAAAATCAAACTGTAACCCCACTACCTCAAGCCCACATGCTCAATGCTTCTTGGGTATGGCTCCCAGGTCATGGTCCTCAAATTTGATTCAGAATAAACCTCTGTATTTTAGTGAGTATGGCTTCTTTTTCCATAGACAATTATGAGGGGGACTTTACTTTTTAACATATGCTATTAAAAACTGAACTACCTGGGCTCGGCACGTGTAGCTCAAGCGGCTAAGGCGCCAGCCACATACACCAGAGCTGGCAGGTTCGTATCCAGCCGGAGCCTGCCAAAACAACAATGACAACTACAACCAAAAAATAGCCAGGCGTTTGGCAGGTGTTTGTAGTCCCAGCTACTTGGGAGGCTCTGTCTTGAAAAAAAAAAAAAAAAACCTAAACTACCTGAGGAATTGCAAAATTATTCTGATAAAATCTGATTTATTCATACTTCGTGCCCATAATCTGATAAAGTTAAACATATACAAAAACTCTGTGTTTTATCATAAAACATAACATCAGTTTGATTTTAAACATAATATTATGTTTGCCTACTCAAGATTAATAGGGAACAGACAGGTTCGTATAGACTCTTGACAACAGGATCGGGGATATGTTCTTTTTATTGGCCTATGTACACTCTTTCAGGAGATAGCAGTCAAGTCTGCCATTTATTTTAAAGTTGCGAATGCTAAAGGTAGACTAGTTCCTGCAGTAATACACAATTGATCAGAACAGGAAAGTTACTATCATTGCTATGTGAAATAATGACACATGGCAATTTCAGCCCACAGGGTAAGAAATGAGAAACTCACCCAAAATTTAGACATAAATACCTACCTTCAAAGAGGGAGGGA
Source organism: Nycticebus coucang (assembly GCF_027406575.1). Lineage (NCBI taxonomy): Eukaryota > Metazoa > Chordata > Mammalia > Primates > Lorisidae > Nycticebus > Nycticebus coucang. The sequence goes on along the minus strand of NC_069804.1, from coordinate 149,489,443 downwards.
AACTACTGCTCCATTGATGATTAATAAATAACCTTAAAAATATTCTCCCTACCCAAAATATATTTTCCGCCCTCTTTTAATATCCCTAATTTGTGCTAAAGCAGCGGTTCTCTACCTGTGGGTCGTGACCCACAGGAAATGTATTAAAGGGTCATGGCATTAGGAAGGTTGAGAACCACTGTGCTAAAGTCTTCTGAGTAAATGACATGGTGAAAAGGATAAAAATCAAGCAGTAATCATGTGCACTCAGATAGTAGTAAAATCTTATCCTACAAGTTTCTTGATAGCAACACTCACACTATAGTTACTACATGTATCATTTGCAAATCTTTTCTTTTCTACAAAGAATGAAATCCTAAAGAATTCCTAATGGTAGGCCTACTCCAGTGCAGGAACAGGTAACCTCCAGAGGGTGTGCCTAAAAAATCTGCATGTGTAAGAAAATTAATGACCCTGGCTTGGCACCCATTGCACAGTGGTTGCCAGCCACATAGACCAAGGGTGGTGGGTTCGAACACAGCCAGGGCCAGCTAACAACTACAACAACAACAAAAATAGCTGGGTTTTGTGGCAGGCGCCTGTAGTCCCAGCTACTTGGGAGGCTGAGGCAAGAGAATCACTTAAGCCCAAGAGTTGGAGGTTGCTGTGAGCTGTGACGCCACAGCACTCTACCCAGGGTGACATAGTGAGATTCTGTCTCCAAAAAAAAAGAAAAGAAAAGAAAAGAAAAAGAAAATTAATGACACTTAATTAATTGTAGGTTAGGTCCGTATCTGTGCTCAGAAACTTTAAAGGAGGAGAGGCCAAAAGTAAAAGGCCTTTCTGAAGTAACTAAGTAGACAAACTGAACACACCTAAGGCTAAAAACACTTCAAAAATAATTTTTACTTTCAGAAAGGGGAGAAGGAGCAAGCTAGGACAGTATATAGATAGAACATCACTACAAACTGCCAAAAACTAAAGCCAAACAGAACTCGAAACATCCACCTGTTCACCTCCTATTTTCAAGTGTATGGTAGTAGGTGCTCAGCAATCTTCCTACTTTCCTTGTCTACCAACATTCACCAACATTTTCAAAATACAAGGTCAGACAATTAAGTTGGCATACTCATCCTACAAAAAGCACTACATACCTTACTGTAGAATATATGGTATAATTGTGGTCACCTTCAAAGTACGTCAAAGTACTTCCCTTCAGAAGCTATACACCAAAAGCCAGCATCTAGTCCACCTCGAAAGCACTTTTTCCAGGATAAGTTCTCAAACTTAACTGTCCAAGCTCTCTCACCACAACTGGGATCATCTGGCCTAACCTACATATTCAGCCTGTCCCAGGTCTTGACCATCAGTTCTGGTTTCTATTAAAAAAATCTAACATGCCACTTGTAAACTTAGCAACAAATGAATACATTTAACCAACAGTATGAATATTGCCGACGAAGGGGGGGGCGCAAAATAAAAAGGTTTCTCCCTTTTTCTTGCATACCCAGTACTTACACAGTTGTAATCCCCCAAGATCACACCTAGTGTCTCTGATATGCTCTTGCTGTACTATGTCTCCCACTCCAATCCCAGGAACTAGAATCTCTCTCTTGAGTTGCCCTAACCTGAATGCTGTATTGTCCTCCTCCAGTTCAACTACTGGCACTAGCTGCTGCTTGACACTGGATACCATATTATAGCAGACATCTTGGATATACATCACTGCTCTCAAATTCCATGTCTGCTAATTCTCCAGTCTGTCCTAATAAGCTGCAGTTCTCTACACATCATCTGGCTCTACTCGAAGATAAATATCAAAACAATTATTTGTTTTATCATACACTACCACCTTAAAATCATTTCTCAGTATGCCCAGAACAGCTAATAATTTTTAAAAGTGCTGCCAATGCCTACTTTTCATCTTGCTTCAATCTGAACACTAACTTGACATTTAACTTTCTGCATTGAGTTAATTTGATACCTACCTATACACATACATCTCTCAAGAACATAACTTGCTATATATTAAGATATCACAACAGGTAACTATAACTGGATGTAACGGCTACGAAAATTTCAGGTGAAATCCAATGAACTTGTATAAATAAATATCTAGATCTCACAAAAAAATTACAAAAAAGAACTAAATTCATGTTAACATTCGTAAGTGTTACACACCATAATATAAGCACAATAATGTAATTACCATCAATATTTCACACTGGGCATCACTGGCTCATTGGCAGATTTGAAACAGTGGCAGGTAAGTATCAAGGCAAATTCCACAGCAAGGTTGATAAAGACAGGATAATCCTGCTTGGATTTTAGGAGAATTCTAATTTTCATGTCATGTACTTAGCAAATTACACCCAAAGCTTCCACATTTATTTATCCTAGGTAGCAAAAAGTTCTAAACTAAATACTGAGTGTTTATTAATAATTTGCCCAAAGATAGAGATACAACTGTAGCCATAATACAATTCAGTAAATTAAAAGTAACAAAGAAATGTAAACTAAATCACTCTATAGATAATGAAAATTTTTAATCTAAAATTCAGAACTGCTGTGACTACTAAGCACATTACCTTTTTTTCCATTTTAACATGACCACACGACATAGCATGTCACATATGTGTTTTTTTTTGTTCCTTTCACTTCTGATTTAGTCAAGACCTGATTAAAATCTTTTCACCTGGGCGGCGCCTGTGGCTCAGTGAGTAGGGCGCCGGCCCCATATACCGAGGGTGGCGGGTTCAAACCCAGCCCCGGCCAAACTGCAACAAAAAAAATAGCCAGATCTAGCCGGGCGTTGTGGCGGGCGCCTGTAGTCCCAGCTACTCGGGAGGCTTAGGCAGGAGAATCGCCTAAGCCCAGGAGTTGGAGGTTGCTGTGAGCTGTGTGATGCCACGGCACTCTACTGAGGGCCATAAAGTGAGACTCTGTCTCTACAAAAAAAAAAAAAAAAAAAAATCTTTTCACCTACAACTACAGTACACAATTCAGAGCCTTTAAGTATATTCATATTCAAGTTCAGAAATCAAATATGTTTTCACAATTCAGTTTGAGAACACAGCAGGGTTACTTCCCAATTCTTATTTCAGATCTAGAGAATAATTTATCATTTGACAACTCCACTAAGTCAGACCCATATCCCTGACAAAGTAATAACAAAGTATTAACAAAGCAATAACAAAGTAATAACAAACCACCTGAAAAACAATTATACCCCATGAACAAATAAAATTTATTCCTGGAATGCAAGGCTGGTTCAACACATAAAACTCAATATAATATAGCACATTACAAGAAAGAAGGACAAACCTACATTGTCTTGATTGATACAGAAAAAGCATTTGACAAGAGTCAACATCTGTCACTATAAAAACTCAACAAAGTATAATTAGAAGAATTACTTGCTTTTTGATTATTTGTCTCCACCAAACGCATATGAAAATAAAAAAATAAAATAAAAACCACATGTGGAAATTTAATCCCCAATGTGGCAGTATTAGAAGGCAGGGCCTTTAAGAAGTGATTTGGTCATGAGAGTTTTGCTTTTATAAATGAATTAAACCACTTTAGACTAATGGCTTAATAGATTAAAGGAGAAATAGGTTATCATGGGAGTAAGATTAGTGTGGCTTTATAAAAACATGAAAAGAGATCTGAGCTAGCACCCCAATCCCCCATGCCATCTGATGCCCTACATCACCTAGAGATCCTTCAGAAAATTCCCACTAGCAAGAAGGCCCTCACCAGATGTGGCCCCTCAGCCTTGGATTTCTGAAGCCTCTGTTAACTGTAGGAAATAAATTTCTTTTCTTTATAAATTACCCAGTTTGGGGTATTCTGTTATAAGCAACAAAAATAAACAAAATAGTATCTCTACTTTAAAAAGATCATTTATGGGGCAGTGCCTGTGGCTCAGTGAGTAGGGCACCAGCCCCATATGCCGAGGGTGGCGGGTTCAAACCCAGCCCCGGCCAAACTGCAACAAAAAAATAGCCGGGCGTTGTGGCGGGCGCCTGTAGTCCCAGCTGCTCGGGAGGCTGAGGCAGGAGAATCACGTAAGCCCAAGAATTAGAGGTTGCTGTGAGCCGTGTGATGCCACGGCACTCTACCCGAGGGCGGTACAGTGAGACTCTGTCTCTACAAAAAAAAAAAAAAAAAAAGTTCATTTATGAAAAGTCTACAGCTAACATCATACTCAATGGTAAAGAGACTGAAAGGGTTTTGTTTATTATCAGAAGTAAGGTAAGGATGCCCACTCTCACCACTGTTTAACAGTGGATTGGAAGTCCAGGCCAAGGCACATAGGCAAGAAAAATAAATAAAATGTATTAAGGACAAAATAATCTCAGCTCCTAGGCTATATGAACTTATATGAACAAAACTCCAACGTTACCACACAAACATAATAAATAAAAAAACATTAGAACTAGGCCGGGCATGGTGGCTCATGCCCATAATCCTAGCACTCTAGGACAGGCGTTCTCAACCTGTGGGTTGCGAAACACAGGAACCGTATTAAAGGCTCGTGGCATTAGGAAGGTTAAGAACCACTGCTCTAGGAGGCCAAGGAGGGTGGATTGCCGTGAGCTCACAGGTTTGAGCCCAGCCTGAGCAAGAGCAAGACCCCATCTCTAAACATTTCTAAAAATAGCCAGGCATGGGGTGTGGGGCGTGGGGGGGGCACCTATAGTTCCAGCTACTTGGGAGGCTGAGGCAAGAGAATTGCTTGAGCCCAAGACTCTGAGGTTGCTGTGAGCTGTGACATCACTGCACTCTATCCAGGGTGACAAAGTGAGACTCTGTCTCAAAAAAAAACTGTTAGAACTAATGAACAAATTCAGTAAATTTGCAGAATACCAAATCAACACACAAAATTCACTTATACTTCTCAACAATAAAAATAAACAATCTATGCCAGGTGCCATGGCTCACACCAATAATCCTAGCAATCTGGGAAGTAGAGGCCAGAGGATTCTTGAACTCAGGACCTCGTAAATCAGCCTGAACAAGAGCAAGACCCCATCTCTACTAAAAATAGATGTGAAGTTAAAAAAAAAAAAAAAAAACACAGGCAGGCGGGGTGGCAGGCAACTATTTTCCCAGCTACTCCAGAGGCTAAGACAAGATAATCACTTGAGCCCTAGAGTTTGAAGTCCATGTGAGCTACACTGATGCCACAGCACTCTACCCAGGGCAAAGAAGAGAGATTGTCTCAAAAGAAAAGAAAAATTAATGATTTAAAAAGGAAATTAAGAAAACAATTACAGGTTTGACGCCCACAGCACAGTGGTTATGGTTCTGGCCACATACACGGAGGCTGGCACGTTCGAACCCAGCCCAGGTCAGCTAAACAACAGTGACAACTGCAACAAAAAAATAGCCAGGCGTTGTGGCGGGCACCTGTAGTTCCACTACTTGGGAGGCTGAGGCAAGAGTACCGCTTAAGCCCAAGAGTTGGAGGTTGCTGTGAGCTGTGACACAAGAAGAGCACCCTACAGAGGGCAATATAGTGAGACTGTCTCAAAAAAAAAAAAAAAAAAAAAAGGAAAAGAAAGGAAAAAAAAAGGAAACAATTACATTTATAATCACATCAAAAAGAATAAAATATCTTAGGAAAGTATCTCAAGAATGGAAGAAAAAGTATCCAATGTACTCAGTCCTATTATGAAGCCAATTTATAGCTTTCATATGAAAGCTATAACCCAGTTATAGCCCAAGAAGAAGAGGAAAGGGGAGAGGGAAGGGAGGGGAGGGGAGGGAGAGGGTGGATGGAGGGAGGGTAATCTGTGGGAGGATCACACCTACGGTGTTTCTTACAAGGGCACATGTGAAATTTACTAAGTGTAGGATATAAATGTCTTCGCACACTAAGAAAATGCCATAAAGGCTATGTTAACCAGTTTGATGAAAATATTTCAAATTGATTATAAAACCAGCACATTGTACCCCATGATTGCATTAATGTACACGGCTATGATTTAATAAAAAAGAATAATAAGGAATAAACCTAACCAAGATAACACTTATATACTGAAAAACATAAAATGTTGCTAAAAGAAATTAAACATGACACAATTAAATGGAAAAACATCTTGTTTTCATTAAGTAGAAGACCTATTACAGTTATGATGTCCATACTACCAAAATAATCTACAGATTCAATCCAATCCCTATCAAAATGAAAATAGTATGTTTTGCAGCAATAGCCTGAAATTCAAATGGAAATCTGAAGAGATCCCAAATAGCCCAAACAAATTTGGAAAAGCGAACAAAGTTGGCGGACTCACACATCTTAACTTCAAAACATTACTGTCTGTCAGTAATGTTGCCCATAGGCTCTTAGAAACTGTAACTTAAATGGAAATGGCACCCAGAAAGTCCTCAAATGAATAGCATCATGACACATTGTTGATGAGAAAAACAAACTGCTTTCATTATGTTGTTTTACTTAAAGTAATAGTTTCCAGGAACCTATCAGCGTTAAGTGAGGACTTACTATACAAAGCTATAGTAATCAAAATGGTAAAGAAAGACAAATAGAGGTGATAAGATTGCTTCAGCTCAGAAGTTCAAATCCAGCCTGACCAAGAGTGAGATCCCCGTCTCTACTAAAAACTGAAAAACTAGCCATGCACTATGGCAGGTACCTATAGTTCCAGCTACTTGGGAGGCTGAGGCAGGAGGATTGCTTGAGCCCAAGAGTTTGAGGTTACAGGGAAATATGATGGGGACACTGCACTCTAGCTTGAGTGACAGAGCCAAACTCTACATCAAAAATAAATAAATAAATAGCAACTTATTTTTGTCAGTGGGCAAAAGACTTGAATAGGCATTTCTCAAAAAATGATATACAAATGGCCAACAGCATATAAAAGGTAAATGTCACTAATCTTCATATAAATGCAAATCAAAACCAAAATGAGATATCACCACATGCCCATTAGGATGGTTACTATTAAAAAAAGAAGTCAGTAACAATGAAGAAATTACAACTCCTGTGCACTGTTAACAGGATTGTGAAATGGTACAATCACTAAGAACAACTAAATGAACATTCTTTTCAAAATTAAAACCAGAACTACCATTATTATCCAGCAATCCCACTTCTGGGTATATTACTCAAAAGAATTGAAACCAAGGTCTCAAACAGGTATTCGCACACCTACATTAATGCACCACTATTCAAATTTGCTAAGAGGGGATCTAAAATGGACATCAAGAGATAAATGGATGAACGAAATGGAGTATATACACACAAGAGAACATTATTCACCTTTAATAAGGAAGGATATTGAACACAGATGAAACTGAGGACATTATGCTAAGTCACATCAAGACAAGTACTATGATTCTGCTTATGAAGTATATAAATAAAGTAAGCCAATTTCATAGAAACAGAAAGTAGAATGGTAGCTACCAGAGCCTATGAGAAGGGGGGAAAGTGGAGTTATTAAATGGGCATAGAGTTTTAAATTCCTATAAATCCATTTCACAATATTGTGTATATACATAACATTACTGAACTGTACACATAACACTTAAAATGATTTTGTGGCTCACACCTGTAATCCTAGCACTCGGGGAGGCCAAGGCAAGTAGATTGCTTGAGCTCAGGAGTTCAAGACCAGCCTGAGCAACAGCAAGTCCCTAAAAAATAGCCAGGCATTGTGAAAGGTACCTGTAGTCCCAACTACTTGGGAGACTGAGACAAGAGATTGTCTTGAGGTTGCTGTGCACTATGATGTCATAGCACTCTACCAAAGGTTATAAAGTGAGACTGTCTCAAAAAAATAAAATAAAATAAACCTTTTATCAAACAAGATTCTCTCATATGGTATAGACTCAAAAAATCATCAAGAGAATACCTTCCTATTAAATAAGCATACTATATATATAACACAACTTTTTTTTTTTTGAGACAGTCTCACTATGTCACCTCCCGTAGAGTGCTGTGGCATCACAGCTCACAGCAACCTCAAACTCTTGGGCTAAAGTGATTCTCTTGCCTCAGCCTCCCAAGGAGCTGGGACTACAGGCGCCCACCACAAAGCCGGGCTATTTTTTTATTGTAGTTCTCATTGTTGTTTTAGCCGGCCTGGGCCCGGTTTGAACCTGCCAGCCTCAGTGTATATGGCTGGCACCCAAACCACTGTGTGGGCACTGTGCCTATAACAAAGCTATTGACATCTTTGACATTTCTCTCCCATTTAAAAAAGTTAAAATGTCACAAACGTTCTATTAATTTTACAGCAAAATATCAAAAGAAATGATCTAGCTATCTGTTTCAAAAGACATGGTAGGACTTGGATGAATGAGAATGATTCCAGCTACATTTTTAAAGTTACTCATCATAAAGTATGAGAATTATCATTGAAATTTAAATCCGTTTAACAGGGTCGAGCATGGTGGTTCATGCCTATAACCCTAGCACGCTGGGAGGCTGAGGTGGGTGGACTGCTTTAGCTCAGGAGTTTGAGACCACCCTGAGCCAGAGCGAGACCCCACCTCTAAAAATACCTGGTGGGCACCTGTAGTCCTAGCTACTTGAAAGGCTGAGGGCGGAGAATCACTTAAGTCCAAGAGTTTGAGGTTGCAGTAAGCTATGATGCCACAGGACTGTACTGAGAGTGACAAAGTGAGACTCTGTCTCAGAAGAAAAAAAAAATCCATTTAGCAAATGTTATAAATAAATAAATAAATAAAACAAGTGTTCTCTCCCTCTTTCAACATGTGTTGGTACAAGTCTTCATAGTTACTGACAAGAGAATAGCAAACAACTTAAAACCAAAAAAAAAGCAACAACAACCTTCTAGCAGCAACGCAAGTGAGCTAGCTGCGTTCAAGGATTAGCACTAAAGTATCTCATGTTATGAAACTAAGGATTAGGAATTACTTATCCTTAAAACGCAACATTTGATTACATTAAACTCAAGGGAGGGAACACAGAACATAAATGTGATCTACTAAGGAGAGACACGAACCTATGTAACACCAGGGCCTGCCTCTACCTCTCTGCTTCTGACTCTCTCACACAAACACACAACACACACTTATTTTGTCCTGTAACCTATTCCATTTTCTAGCTTTACACACCCGTGAGTGTATTTCATCCTCTATAGTATGCCATCTAAACTGACCAACTCTCACTTGCTTATCTTTGATGGCGGACATCACAAAAATTATTCATGGACTTTTTTATCCGCCTTTTTTTTTTTTTGTAGAGACAGAGTCTCACTTTATCGACCTCAGTAGAGTGCTGTAGCGTCACAGCTCACAGCAACCTCCAACTCCTAGGCTTAGGCGACTCTCTTGCCTCAGCCTCCCAAGTAGGTGGGACTACCAGCGCCCACCACAACACCCGGCTGTTTTTTGTTGCAGTTTGGCTGAGCAGGGTTTGGACGCTCCACCCTCGGTATATGGGGACGGCGCCCTACCCAGCTTTTCGCTTTTTTTCTTTGAGACAGAGTCTCATTTTGTCACCCTTGGTAAACTGCCATGGCATCACAGCTCACAGCAACCTTAAACTCTTCAGCTCAAGCAATTCTCTTGTCTCAGTCTCCCAAGTAGCTAGGATTATAATAGGCGCCTGCCACAAGGCCCGTTCTTTTTTTTAAGAGATAGCCTTTTTTTTTTTTTTTGTAGAGACAGAGTCTCACTTTATGGCCCTGGGTAGAGTGCCGTGGCCTCACGCAGCTCACAGCAACCTCCAACTCCTGGGCTTAAGCGATTCTCTTGCCTCAGCCTCCCGAGCAGCTGGGACTACAGGCGCCCGCCACAACGCCCGGCTATTTTTTGGTTGCAGTTTGGCCGGGGCCGGGTTTGAACCCGCCACCCTCGGTATATGGGGCCGGCGCCTTACCGACTGAGCCACAGGCGCCGCCCAGCCTTTTTTTTTTTAAGTGTGAGCCATCATGCCCAGCCCATTATTTTGCTTTTGTTAGTGTTTGCGTATTTAATGTGTGCCCAAGACAACGCTTCTACCAATGTGCAGGAGAGAAGAATGAAGACTGGATATTCTGCTTGCAAAACATCCCCACAAAAGACTATCAACATGCTAACAAAGGAAGCCAAAATAATGATCAGCAAAAACATAATATTAACAATATATATTTTAAGGCTGATCTTATATATTTCAGGCTGGTCTTGAACTCCTGAGGGCTGGGCACTGTGTGTGGCTCACACCTGTAATCCTAGCACTCTGGGAGGCAGAGACAGATGGATTGCTTGAGCTCAGGAGTTCAAGACCAGCCTGAGAAAGAGTGAGATCCCATCAAAATAGCTGGGCACTGTAGTGGGTACCTGTAGTCCCAGCTACTTGGGAGGCTGAGGCAAGAAGATCTCTTGAGCCCAAGAGTTTGAGGTTGCTGTGAGCTGTGATGCCATAGCGCTCTACCAAGGGTGACAAAATAAGACTCTTATCTCAAAAAAGAATATATTATTAGCTGGATGCAGTGGCTCACACCTATAATCCTAGCAGTCTGGGAGGCCAAGGCAGGTAGATATCCTGTGCTCACGGGTTCAAGACCAGCCTGAAGCAAGAGTGAGACACCATCTCTAAAAGCAGCCAGGTGTTGTGGCAGGAACCTGTAGTCCCAGCTACTTGGGAGACTGAGGCAAGAGGATCTCTTGAGCCCAAGTATTTGAGGTTGCTGTGAGCTATGACACCACAGAACTCTACTAAGGGCAACAAAGTAAGACTGTCTCAAAAAAAAAAAAAAAGAATCTATTATTAAATACATATACTAGGACTCAGTGGTTAAGGCACCAACCACATACACCAGACGCAGGCAGGTTCGAACCCAGACCGGGCCCACTAAAGAAAAATGACAACTGCAAAAAAAAAAAAAAAAAGCCAGGCATTGTAGTGGGCGCCTGTACTCCCAGCTGCTTGGGAGGCTGAAGCAGGAGAATTGCTCGGCCCAAGAGTTGGAGGTTGCTGTGAGCTGTGATGCCAGAGCACTCTACCGAGGGTGACATAGTGAGAACTGTTTTCATTAGACTTGAAAGTATACTCTACTTCAGAGAACTTGAAACTACTGTCTTAGATTCATAGTTATTGCAACTTTGCTGTTATGACATAGCTTGTTGTAACAATGGTTATCTGCTAAGTCATTAGTCAGGAAAGAAACTTAATTAAAAAACCATTTCTACAGAAAAAGATGTGTTGCAATGATCCACTTCACAAAAAATTATCTGCCAAATAATGCAGCAAAACCAAAAATAACATGTATGAGATGGTTCTCATGCAAGAATCTATTTTATTCTATGATTAACTTCGGGGGGAAAAAAACTCAGAATGCTCTTTTCATCTTGAAAAACCTTGCTCTCTCCCTCACTCCCCGCTCTACCTACCTACCAATGATTGTGTTCAGCTCTTCTGATTAGTAAACTCCATCTAAGAAAGGGAAAACATTTTTTCCTCCAACTACTTCACATATATTATTATCCTTATGTTTGCCAAATACCTCTCTCACACATCATTTTACTTGAATGTTTTTCTTCATTATGTCTCCACACACAGGTTATTCCTTTGTCACCTGCTTTGCCTGTATTTCATCTGTTTTTCTGCCCTTAAGTTACATAGTAACAAGCAGAGTTTCTCCATTGCTATATACCTTTTAACTTAGTTACTAGTAAACCTACTATTATTTCATATTGATCATTGACTTGTAGATCACAAAATAGTTCAGAAATCAAGTGTGACAGAGTCAACTGTCATACCATTAAAAACAGTATTAACACAACTCTAAAAATCTTATGTTAGATCTGGCACTTATTATCAAAGTTTATATCAAATTATGTTCATCAGTGTACTACCTTTACATAAGAAAAAGTTATAAAATAAGAATGTGTGTGATTTGGCTGTATTTGTATGCACAAAGAGAAATATTGATAAGAAATTGGAATTATTAATAAGAAATATTTCAACCTGTGGGTCACAACCCACAGGAACTGTATTAAAGGGCCCTGGCATTAGGAAGGTTTAGAACCACTGGTACATGGGATGGGAGATAAAAGGACCACAGGAAGCAGGAGTCTGGAAATCTTCTATCTAGTTTTCCAACTAAGTTTAACTTTTGAATCAGGAAAATGTATCATTCATTCAAAAAATAGGTGGCACCTGTGGCTGAAGGAGTAGGGCGCTGGCCCCATATACCAGAGGTGTAGGGTTCAAACGCAACCCAGGCCAGAAACTGCAAAAAAATAAAACAAGGGTGGCTCCTGTGGCTCAGGGAGTAGGGCACTGGTCCCATATACTGAGGGTGGTGGGTTCAAACTCAGTCCTCGCCAAAACTGCAAATAAATAAATAAAAATAAAATAAATAAAACTGAAGGCAGTTGCCCGTGGCTCAAGGAGTAGGGCGCCCGGCCCTGGCCAAAACTGCAAAAAAAAAAAAAAAAAAAGGAAGAAAGAAAGAAGAAAAAGAAAAGAAAGGAAGAAGAAGAAAGAAACTGAATTTTAAAAATTCCTAAAATTGAAAAATTGGAAAAAATAAACCTAATTGCATACATAAAATTAATAACACAAACATACAAAGAAAGCATTTATAATGAGTTCAGAACACAGTGCTTTGTTTATTCTTAGTGGGATGAATTCTAAGGACAAAAATAATAACAAAATTAATCGTCACGTAATAGTTTGGTTGTTTGTTATAATATTATTTTCTTCTCAAGATATTCTCTTTATACTATAGGAGAAACAATGTAAGTAATCATGTTAATAATAAGAACCAAGATTTGAAGCATAAAAAACTTTTAAAACACATGGTAAAACTGAAACAGGGAAATGCAAATTAAAGCCACAATCTGGTATCACTACACCTATCAGAATTGCAAAAATAAAAAAGTAACAACATCAATATACTAGCAAAGATAAATCAAAATTGATTGTTATACACAGCTAGTGAAAATGTAAAATGATTCAACCACTATGGCAAAGAGCTTAGAAGTTTCATTGAAAACCATACATGTATTTGTCATAACAATCAGCGATATTATTCCTGACCATTTATCCTAAAAGGAAAACCTATATACACACAAAAAAACTTCTAAACGAATATTCATGAAAGTTTCATTTGTAATAGCCAAGCATTAGAAGTAACTCTGTTAAGGGTTGAATTGTGACCTCCAAAATTCAAATGTTGAAGCCCTAACCTTCAATATCTCATAATTAGAACTTGTTTGGATTTAGGGTCTTTACAAAAGTTAAAATGAGGTACTTAGAATGGACCCTAATGCAGTATGAATGGTGTCCTTCCTTATAAAAGAGGGAAATTTGGGCTTGGTACGTGTGGCTCAAGCCAGCAAGGCACCAGCCACATACACCTGAGCTGGCAGGTTCGAATCCAGCCCAGGCCAGCCAAACAACAATCACAGCTGCAACCAAAAAATAGCAGGCACCTGTAGTCCCAGCTACTTGGGAGGTGGAGGCAGGAGAATTGCTTGAGCCCAGGAGTTGGAGGTTGCTGTAAGCTGTGATGCCAGGGCACTCTACCCAAAGTGACGGCTTCAGGCTCTGTCTCAAAAAAAAAGGAGAAATTTGGAGAAAAAACATGTATAGAAGAACACACAGGGAGAATATTGTGTGAAAATGAAGACAGAGATGGTAATGTTTCTATAAGCCAAGAAACATCAAAAACTGCCAGACCCACCAGAAGCTAGGGGTGAGGCGTGGAACAGATCCTTTCTCACAGCTCTCAGAATGAAATACCCACTGGCTGGGCACGTGGCTCACGCCCATAATCCTAGCACTCTGGGAGGCATTATGGCAGGTCCCTGTAGTCCGAGGTACTGGGGAAGCTGAGGCAAGAGAATCCCTTGAGTCCAAGAGTTGGAGGTTGCTGTGAGCTATAATGTAACTGCACTCAACAGAGGGCCACAAAGTGAGACTTGGTCTCAATAAAAATATAAATATATAAATAAAGAATGAAGTACCCCCTGCCAAATCCTTGATATTGGATTTCCAACCTCCAAACAATAAATGTCTATGGTTTAAGCCACCCAGTTGTTAATACTTTTGTTATGGCAGCCCTAAAAAACATTACAAACCCAAATATCCCTCAATGAGTAAATGGTTAACCAAACTCTGGTACCTAGAATACAACTCAGCAATAGAAAGGAATGAACTGTTGACATTTAACAACTTGGATGTATCTCAAGGGAATTATGACAAATGAAAAAGAAACCATTCAACAGATTGTATTTCTATTTATGTGACACCCTAAAAATGTCAAAATTATGAAGAACCTATCAGTGATTGAAAGGGATTATGGTTTGAAGAGAAGAAGGGGGTACGGGAGAGGCAAGTGTACCATAAATGAGTAGCACAGGAGATCTTTGTGATGACAGAACAATTCTCTATCCTGGTGGTAGCAGTTACACCAATCTATACATGATAAAAATGCATAGACTTACACACAGGTTTATATAAATGAGAACATTTTCTCATGTAAATGGGTACAATGTAGGGGTATATGGCACATCTCCTGGGTAAAAGCACTCAATCACAACTCAGACACTTCCTGACAAATACAAACAATGTAACATAATCTTAAGTACCCTTGTATTAATCTGAAACAAAAAATAAATAAGTATGTTTGTAACTGGTAAAATCTTAATAAAGTCAAGTCAGCCCTCTTTATCCATGGGTTTCCCAAGCTTGGGTTCAACCAAATACAGATCCAAATATTCAGGAGAAAAATAACAAAAAGGAAAATAATACAGTGTAAAAACTATTTGCACAACATTTACATTGCTAGATTTAAAGTATACAGGAGGATAGGCATATGTGACATGCAAATACTATACCATTTTATCTGAGGAATGTTAAATATGCTCTTTGGTATTCTCTGCTCCTGGAACCAATCCCTGGAGGATACCAAGGGATTGTACCAATGTCACTTTTAGTCTTTTTTTTTTTTTTTTTTTGGGGGGGGTCAGTCTCACTCTGTCGCCCAAGTAGAATGCCATGGCATCATCATAGTTCACAGTAACTCCAGGGCTCAAGGGGTCCTCTTGCCTCAGCTCCCAGAGTGGATAGGACTACAGGTGCCAGCAATAACACCCGGCTAGTTTTTCTTTTTTTCTTTCTTTTTTTTTTTTTTAGTAGAGGAGATGGGATCTCACACTGACTCAGGCTGGTCTCAAACTCCTGAGCTCAAGCAATCCACCCACCTCAGCCTCCCAAAGCGCTAAGATTACAGGTGTGAGCCCCCAGGCCCAGCAATTTTCTGGTCTTAACATTGTACTAGGCCAGGCATAGTGGCTCACACCTGTAATCCTAGCACTCTGGGAGGCTGAGGCAGGTGGACTGCACAGAGCTCACAGGTTCGAGAACAGCCTGAGCAGGAATGAGACCCCATCTCTAACAAAATAGCCAGGTGTTGTGGCGGACACCTACAGTTCCAGGTACTTGGGAGACTGAGGCAAGACAATCACTTAAGCCCAAGAGCTGTGAGCTATGACGCCATATCACTCCAAGGAGGGTGACAAAGCAAGACTGTCTCCAAAAAAAAAATTGTAGTACAGTTATGTTAGATACTACCATTGGGGAAAACTTAATGAAGGGTAACATGGAACCTTGCTTCCATTTTTATAAGGGTCTATAAATCTAGAAGTTTTTAAAAGAGAATTTAAAAATTTTAAATAGAATACACCAAAAAAAGTGACAGCAAGAACTGGAACAGGTATTTGTATGTCTATGTTCATAACAGCATTATTCACAATTGCCAAAAGGTAGAAGCAACTCAAGTGTCCACCAACGGAAGAATGAATAACAAAATGTGGCACCTGCATGCAGTGGAAAATTGATATTCAGCCTTAAAAAAGAAGGATATTCTGGGCGGTGCCTGTAGCTCAACGGATTAGGGCGCCGGCCCCATATGCCAGTGATGGTGGGTTCAAAACCCAGCCCCAGTCAAAAAAAAAAAAAAATTTAAAAAAAGAAGGAAATTCTGATACATGGTATGACATAGATGAACCCAGAGACACTATGTGTCAGTGCCCACTGTGGGCACGCCATTGCCACGTGAATAAAACCAGCTGGGACCACGGATTGGAGGTACAGTGCCTGTAAGAGGG
Source organism: Nycticebus coucang (assembly GCF_027406575.1). Classification (NCBI taxonomy): domain Eukaryota; kingdom Metazoa; phylum Chordata; class Mammalia; order Primates; family Lorisidae; genus Nycticebus; species Nycticebus coucang. The sequence continues at coordinate 149,473,369 of NC_069804.1, read as the reverse complement.
GGACTTCCCAGGTGCGCCCCTAGCACAGTGGTTATGGCGCCGGCCACATGCACTGAGTGTTGTGGGTTGGAACTAGGCATGGGCCAGCTAAACAGAAATGACAACTGCAACAACATCAACAACAACAACAAAATAACTGGACACATTGTGGCAGGCGCCTGTAGTCCCAGCTACTTGGGAGGCTGAGGCAAGAGAATCGCTTAAGCCCAAGACTTTGAGGTTGCTGAGCTGTGACACTACAGCACTCCACTGAGGGCAACAAAATGAGATGGGTCTCAAAAAAAAGGAAGGGGGCTTCCCATAGTCCATGGACTACATGGAGGGAGAGCCTGGAGCCACCTCTGTCGTGGCCTTTTTTTGAAGCATTATACAACAGGTGTGGGGGCCCACACATAAGAGCTACATGCCTAATGATCACTATGTGCTTCCCTCCCCAACTCCCACCCTGCTGTACCACGAATGTCCAATGTACAACACCTGCTTGCTAACAAGCAACCAATCTTAACTCATTATTAACGCATGCAGCTGCTTGAAGGCTTGTCTCTGGGCAGCCAAGCAAATCCACACCGGCTAGGAGATTGCCCCACTGCCAGCACCTCCAGTCTCCTACAACGGTGCTTAGTGAAATAAGTCTATCACAAAAGGAAAAATAGTCTATAATTTTACATATACTATGGAAAATATATGTGAGGTAAACTAGAGTGGTCAAATTCAGATAGAAAGTAGAATGGTGGTTAGGCTGCCAGAGGTTAGAGCAGTGGTTCTCAACCTGTGGGTTGTGACCCACAGGAACTGTATTAAATGGTCGCAGCATTAAGAAGATTGAGAACCACTGGGCTTATAGGAATGGGAAATTAGTGCTTAATACGTACACAGTTTCTGCTGGTGTGGATGTGGAGCGATGGGAACACTGCTACACTGCTCGTGAGACTGCAAACTAATACAGCCCTTTTGGAGAGAAGTATGGAGAACCCTCAAAGATCTCAATGTAGACCTCCCATTTGATCCTGCAATCCCATCACTAGGTATCTATAGGTATCTACCCAGAAGAACATAAATCATTTTACCACAAAGACATTTGCACTAGAATGTTTATTGCAGCTCAATCCATAATTGCCAAATCATGGAAGCAACCTAAGTGCCCATCAACCCATGAATGGATCAACAAACTGTGGTACATGTATACCATGGAATATTATGCAGCCATTAAAAAAGATGGAGACTTTACATCTTTTACATTTACCAGGATGGAGCTGAAATATATTCTTCTTAGTAAAGTATCACAAGAATGGAAAGATAAACATCCAATGTACTTCATACTAATATGAAAGCAATATATCAACAATTACATGTTCCTACAAACAGTATTATAGTCCAGTTTGGGGGTAGAGGGAAGGAGGGCAAGAGGTGGGATCTCACCTAATGTGCACACTATGAGGGTGTATAACGTGCCCCCTGGGTTAAGGGCTCTTCTACAAATGGAACTTTACCCTTAAAGTGTGAACAGTGTAACCTAAATATTGTACCCTCATATTAATCTGAATAAAGTTTAAAAAAAAATAAAAAATAGGTACACAGTTTCGGTTGGGAAAAATAAAATGTTTCTGGAGACAAATAGTGATGGCTACATAATAATGTGAATGTAACTAAAGCCAATAGATTATACACTTAAAATGGTTAAAATAGCATATTTTATGTTGTATATATTTTCCCACAATAAAAATTTTTAAACAAAGTATTTTATTGGAAATATCAATATAAACTCATGCTTTTTCACCAAGATAAAAAACAAATATATGACTGTAGAGTACTAAAATATACTATTTCAATGGAAGTTTTATTACAAATAACAAAAAACAGTGAGCAAAATTCCACATCATTATAATAACTAACATCAACACTTTAATTTGAAAATTGTTAAGTAAAGAAAGGAAAATGTTAAGCATTTACTCTGCCTTTCCATTAAAAACTATATTTTACGGAGGTTCCTGTGGCTCAGTGGGTAGGGCTCCGGCCCCATATACTGAAGGTGGCTGATTTGAACCCAGCCCTGGCCAAACTCCAACAATAAATAGCCACGCGTTGTGGCAGGCGCCTGCAGTCCCAGCTACTCGGGAAGCTGAGGCAAGAGAATCGCCTGTGATGCCATCGCACCCTACCAAGGGTGAATAAAGTGAGACTCTGTCTCTAAAAAAGAGAAATAAAGAGGCTCGGCGCCTACAGCTCAAGCGGCTAAGGCACCAGCCACATACACCAGAGCTGAAGAGTTCGAATCCAGCCCAGGCCTGCCAAACAATGACAACTACAAGGGCGGCGCCTGTGGCTCAGTTGGTAAGGCGCCGGCCCCATATGCCGAGGGTTGCGGGTTCAAGCCCAGCCCCGGCCAAACTGCAACCAAAAAATAGCCGGGCGTTGTGGCGGGCGCCTGTAGTCCCAGTTGCTCGGGAGGCTGAGGCAAGAGAATCGCGTAAGCCCAAGAGTTAGAGGTTGCTGTGAGCCGTGTGTCGCCACGGCACTCTACCTGAGGACGGTACAGTGAGACTCTGTCTCTACAAAAAAAAAAAAAAAAAAAAAAAAAACAACGACAACTACAACTAAAAAATAGCTGTGGCAGGCCCCTGTTAGTCCCAGCTGTTTGGGAGGCTGAGGCAAGAGAATCGCTTAAGCCCAGGAGCTGGAGATTGCTGTGAGCTGTGATGTCACCGCACTCTACCCAGGGCGACCGCTTGAGGCTGTCTAAAAAAGAAAAGAAAGAAAGAAAAGAAAGCTGTCCTTTAACAAAGCCAGTGTAATTTTGAAAATTATTTCATTACTCCTAATTAAAACGCTGACTCAAGTGAGGATTATCAACTGTTGTTATAAATATTAGTTATATGAGTGATACAGAAATGATCATGTAATGCCACACAGATTATCTTCTGTCAAGATTTCACAAGGTAAAAACCTAACAAGGAATGGGAAGGATTAGATGGTCATCACCTAAATTAGGGATTAATTTTATCACTGCTAACATAACTATTAATGAGATATACTGAATATACAAGATCAGATCAGGCGAGGTGGCTCACACCTGTAATCCCAGTACTCTGGGAAGCAGAGGCCGGTGGATTGCCTAAGCTCACAAGTTCGAGACCAGCCTGAGCTACTAGAGTGAAACCCCATCTCTAAAAATAGCTAGGCATTGTAGCAGGCACCTGCAATCCCAGCTACTCGGGAGGCTGAGGCAAGAGAATCACTGAGTCTGAGGAAGCTGTGAGCTATGACACCATGGCACGCTATCGGGGGCAACAAAATGAGACTGTCTCAACATATATGTACAAATACATATACACAAGATGATTAAGGATATGTTCTAGCCAAAAATATTTAAGAATTCATCAAGTTTGGGGGGCAGTTCTTCCTTCAGGGACTGACAGGGTCTCCATTGTCTGGGCTAGAGTGCAGCAGTGCCATCACAGCTCAACATAACCTCAAATTCAAGCAATCCTCCTGCCCCAGCCACCTTAGAAGCTGAGACTACTTGTGCACACCACCACCTCCAACTAATTTTTTCTATTTTTGGTAGAGACAAGGTCTCGCTTTTGTTCGCTTTGCTCTAAAGTCCCAACCTCAAATAATCCTCCACCTCATCCTAAGAAAGCACTAGAAATACAGGCGTAGAAAGCCCAATTTCATGAAGGCTTTAAATGTAACTTCCACTATAAGGAAATACAGGGGACAAGTGGTCAAGCCTTTATGACCCTTAGCTAAAGAACAATAAAAACATCCAGAAGATGAAACTTACAAAGATAATTGCCCCCAACTGTTCAACAAGATGGTGTCACTAAAAAATGGGGTGAGGACAACATTGTTGACTCTATGCCAAGTAAAGGCAGCCAGTCTTAAGAGTACCTACTGTATGATTTCATTATATGAAATTCAAAATTCTAAAAGATGTAAACTAACCTACCTGGATGGAAAGGAGATCAGTAAATGCCTAGATTCAACATAGGAGAGACTGACTGCAAAGATGCACAAAGAAATTTTGGGGGCTCGGCGCCCGTACCACACTGGTTACGGCATCGGCCATAGACACCAAGGCTGGCTGGTTACCAAGGCTGGCTGGTTTGAACCCAGCCCAGACCAGCTAAATAACGACAACTGCAATAAAAAATAGCAAGTCATTGTGGTGGGCACCTGCAGTCCCAGCTACTTGGGAGGCTAAGGGAAGAGACTCGCTTAAGGCCAAGAGTTTGAGGTTGCTATGAGCTATGACGTCACGGCACTCTACTGAGGGTGACATAGTGAGACTCGTTCTCAATACCTCTTGAGAAAAAAAAAAACAAACAAATTTTTAGAATTGATAGGTGTTTTTTATTTTGATTGAGCTAGGTGGTTACAAGGGAGCATTCATTATAAGTGAAGTTTATTGTACATGAATTATGCCTCAACATACACTCATGTGTTACTTAATGATGGGTATACACTGAGAAATACATCACTGGGTGACTATGTCATTGTGCAAAGATCAGTTTACTTACTTACATACACCTAGATGGTATAACCTACTTAGGCTATATGGTATAGCTTATTTCTCCCAGGCTACAAACCTGTACAGCATGTTACTGTATTGAATACTGCAGGCAACTGTAACATAACGCTAAGTATTTATGTACCTACACACAGAAAAGTTACAGTAAACTGTGTACAGTGGCAGTAACACAAGCCTATTAATATTAATCCCAGCTACTCAGGAGGCTGAGGCAGGAGAATCCCATGAGGCCAGAAGTTCAAGACCAGACTAGGTAACATAGCAAGACCCTGTCTCTAACAATAAAAAAAAAAAGTACAGTACAATATGATACAAAACAGTTTTTGGCCGGGGTTGGGTTTGAACCCGCCACCTCCGGCATATGGAGCTGGAGCCCTACTCCCTTGAGCCACAGGCACCGCCCAAAAGATTTATTTTATTTTTTTTTATTTATTTTTTCTCTTTTTGAGACAGAGCCTCAAGCTGTCACCCTGCATAGAGTGCCATCGCATCACAGCTCATAGCAACCTCCAACATCTGGGCTCAAGTGATTCTCCTGCCTCCGCCTCCGAAGTAGCTGGGACTTACAAGGACCCGCCACAACGCCTGGCTATTTTTTGGTTGCAGCCATCAGTTTGTTGGGCCTGGGCTGGATTCGAACCCGCAAGCTCAGGTGTATGTGGCTGGCGCCTTAGCAGCTTGAGTCACAGGCGCCGAGCCAAGTTTTTTTATTTTTTAATGGTATGCCTGTATCGGGCACTGGAGCTTGCAGGATTCCAAATTGTTCTGAGTGAGTCAGGGGAATGGTGAGTGTTAAGGCCTAACACATTACTGTACACTACTGTACAGTTTATAAATTAGTGTACAAGTAGGTTACAATAAATTTATTTTTTAAGGCAAGCATGAAATAAACCATTGAGGAAGAGAAAGATAGGTTTACAGAGTAAGAAAGGTTATAAAGCAGTATACATTCACCATAGACAGCAAGGAGATAAAGAGAACAATAAATTTATTTTAAAAAATATTTATCTTGGCCAGGTGTGGCAGCCCTCTCCTGCAATTCCAGAACTTTTGGAAGCCAAGGCAAGAGGATTGCTTGAGGCCAGGAGTTCAAGACCAGCCTGGGCAACATAGGAAGTTTCCTCTCTATAAAAAATTAGAAAATTAGCCAGGCATGGTAGTGCATGCCTATGGTTGTAGCTACTCAGGAGGCTGAAGCAGGTAGATGACTTGAGATTTGGAATTTTAGGTTACAGTGAGCTGTGATGTCACTGCACTCCAGCCCTGGCAACAGAGCAAAGACCCTATCTAAGAAAGAAACAAAAGAAATAGAAAAAGTATAGTCACAGCTAACTTGGGAGGCTGAGGCAAGAGGATCACTTGAGCCCAAGAGTTTGAGGTTGCTGTGAGCTATGACACCACTGCACTCTACTGAGGGTGACAAAGTGAGACTGTCTCCAAAAACAAACAAAAGAAGAAATATAAAAAGATTATCAAGTGTTGCATATTGTACACAACTTTACATGCTATGTACTTTCATATGACTAGCCAACAGGCAGCTGGCAGCACAGGGTTGCTCACACCAGCATCACAACAAACAAATGAGAGGCCAAAGTGGGTGGATTGCTTCAGCTCAGCAGTTGGGAGAATAGCCTGAGCAAGAGAGAGATCCACTTTCCCAAAAAAAACAAAAAAACAAAAAAACTACTCAAGCATGGCACATACCTATAGTCCTAGCCACTCGGGAGGCTGACGCTTTCAAAAAAAAAAAGAAAAAACAATTTTAAGAGCAAAACTACAATTAAAAAATTAAGAAAACAGAAAATGAAATCTCATTTACATTGAAAAGTGTAGCTACATAAAAAAAAAGTAGAGAAGAAGAGTATACAAAAGCCTATGTACAAAATAGTGTCTCTTGTTTTTTTTTTTTTCCTAATGCCACATGTGTGCATAGGGAACATCTGAAAAACAGAAATAAAATGGTTTTACTTTCTTCTTCTTATTTTTATTTTTTTTGCAGTTTGGCTGGGGTCAGGCTTGAACCCGCCACCTCTAGTATATGGGGCCAGCGCCCTACTCCTTTGAGCCACAGGTGCTGCCCCACTTTTTTTTTTTTTAGACAAAGTCTCACTTTGTTGCCCCTGGTAGAGTGCCATAGTGTCATAGCTCACAGCAACCTCTGACTCTTAGGCTCAAGCAATTCTCTTGCCTCAGCCTCCTGCGCAGCTGGGACTATAGGCGCCTGCCACAACACCTGGCTCTTTTTAGAGGCAGGGTCTTTCTCTTCCTCACGCTGGTCTCAAACCTGTGAGTCAGGCAATCCATCCTGTTCAGCCTCCCAGAGTGCTATGATTATGGATGTGAGCCACCACGCCCGGCTAGAATATTTAACTTTTAAAGTATATTTGTAAATCAATCTCGAAGCAAAAGAATGATCCTGAAATCACTAATTATTAGGAAAAAAAAAAATCAAACCTCTTAAGATACAATTTCACATCAATTAGGATGGCCATTCTAAAAAATAAATAACGCTTGGAGCCCATAGAACAGTGGTTACAGCGCCGGCCACATACACCGAGGCTGGGGGTTTGAACCCAGCCAAGACCCACTAAAGGACAATGACAACTGCAACAAAAAAATGGCCAATCAATGTGGTGGATGCCTGTAGTCCCAGCTACTTGGGAGGCTAAGGCAAGAGAATCGCTTAAGCCCAAGAGTTGGAGGTTGTTGTGAGCTGTGACAGAGTCAGATTCTGTCTCAAAAATAAATAAATAAATAAATAATATTGGTGAGGATATGGAGAAACTGAAACATTGTGAATTACTGGTGGGAATGTAAAATGGTGCAGGCACTGTGGAAAATAATATGACTGCTCCTTTAAAACTTAAACATAGACTTATACCATATGAATCAGTAACTGCAACTCTGGCTATTGAAAGCAACAATTCAAAGAGATATTTATTATTCACAATAGCCAAAAATTGGAAGCAACTCAAATATCCATCAACAGATGAATGAATAAGCAAAATGTGACATATACATACAATGAAATATAATTTAGCCTTAATACAGTAGGAAATTCTGACATTGTTTAATATGACAAAACCTTGAATACATCAGGCTAAGTGAAACAAACTAGTCACAAAAGGACAAATATCCTATGATTCTACAAATACAGAATACACATTATATACACATACCAAGTACCTAAAGCAGTCAAATTTGCATAGACAAAGAGTAGAACTATGATTATCGGATGCCGGGGGAAAGGGAAATGGAGAGCTGTTGTTCATGGGTACAGAGTTTCAGTTTGGGGAAGATTAAAAAGTTCTAAAAATGGACGGCAGTGATAGTTGCACGACAAACTAAGTGTACTTTACGCCAGTAAACCACACCCAACAAAACATATTTTGTTATGTATATGCTACCACAATTTTTAAACATCTGTGCAGTCAAAATCCAAGCAAGATTTTTTTCAAAATCAACAAGCCAGGCCAGGAAGTGGTGGCTCACATCTGTAATACTAGCACTCTGGAGGACGAGGCAGGAAGATATTACTTGAGCTCAGGAGTTGAAGACCAGCCTGAGCAAAAGCAAGACACTATCTCTTTAGAAGTTAGAAAAACTAGCTGTGTGTGTGGTGGTACACGCCTATACTCCCAGCTACTTGGGAGGCTGAGGCAGGAGGATCACTTGAGCCCAGAAGTTTCAGGTTGCAGTGAGCTATGATTACACCATTGTACTCTAACCTAGGGCACCAGACTGAGACTCTGTCTCAAAAAAAAAAAAAAAAAAGTCAGGCCAATTCTTAGATGAAAAAGCATAGGAAGCCATGTGCAATGGCTCACACCTGTAATCCTAGTACTCTAGGAGGCCAAGGTGGGTGGATGGCCTGAGCTCAGGAGATGGAGACCATCCTCAACAAGAGTTCAACAAGAGTGAGATCCGGTTTAAGAACAATAGCCGGGCATTGTGGCGTCTCAGCTAGCTGAAGCTGGCGCATGAGGATCACTTGAGCCCAAGAGTTTGAGGTTGCTATAAGCTATAACACCACAGAACTCTATCCAGAGCGACAAAGTAAGACTCTGTCTCCATAAAAAAAAAAAGAAAAAATAAATTGAATAGCCAAATCCATTTTGAAACATCTGGAGAACTCATGTACTACTTTATATAAAGCTACAATAATCAAAACAATGTGAATGGTGATCAAGAGAGATCAATGGGCCAGTCATGGTGGCTCACATACCAGGTGGATTGTGAGCTCAGACAGGTGGATTGTTTGAGCTCAGAAGTTGGAGACTACCCTGAGCAAGAGTGAGACCTGATTTCTACTAAAAATAGGAAATCTAACCTAAGTGTAGTGGTGCACACCTGTAGTCCGAGCTACTCCAGAGAGTGAGGCAAGAGGAATGCTCAAGCCCAAGAATTTGAGGTTGCTGTGAGCTATGATGCTAGAGCACTCTAACGTGGGTGACAGAGTTAAGACTCTGTCTCAAAAATTAATAAATCAATGGAATATAACAAAAAGTCCTGAAATAGACCTACATACACAGACACATTTTTCACAAAGGTGCCAAGGCAATTCAATGAAGAAAGACAGTCTTTTCAACAAATGGTGCTGGAATGACTGGATATGGCAAGTTAATTCTTCCCATACATTGTATCACATGCAGAGTTCAACTCAAAAATGGACACCAGACTCAAACGTAAAAACCTAAAACTAAACTATAAAAACGTCTAGGCAGCTTTATCTGCAGTCACCAAAAGTGGAAACTCAAATATCCTTCAACTGGTGAATGGATAAGTAAATTACATTACATCCATACAATGAAATGATACACAGTAATAAAAAGGCACAAATTGCTGCTTACATGCAATGAGGCTGTATCTCAAATATCAAATGCTAAGTAAAAGAAGCCAGGCTTGATGAGGTACTAATATGAGATCATTTATGTGATAGTCTGGAAAAAGCAAAAATACATATATGGATAGAAACAAGATCAGTGGTTGCCAAGAACTTGAGCTGGAAAGGAAAAAATGACTATCAAAGAGTACTGGAGGGATTTGGACATGGGAGTATTGGAATTGTCCCATGTCTTGATTATGGTGATGGTCAGACAACCACATACATTTCTTAAAACTCACAGAATTAAGTGGGGTTCAGTGGCTCACACCTATAATCCTAGCACTTTGGGAGGCCTAGCCCAGTGGTCTGCTTGAGCTCAGGAGTTCCAGGCCAACCTCAGTAAGACCAAGACTCTGTCTCTGGCAAAAATAGGAAAAAAAAATAAAAATTTCAAAAACTAGCCAGGGGCTCGGTGCCCATAGCACTTACAGCGCCAGCCACATACACCAAAGGTGGAGGGTTCAAACCTGGCCGGGGCCAGCTAACCAACAATGACAATTGCAACAAAAAATAGCCATGCGTGTGGTGGGCGCCTGTAGTCCCAGCTACTTGGGAGCCTCCCTGAGCCCAAGAGTTTGATGTTGCTGTGAGCTGTAACACCACAACACTACTGAGGGCAACATAGTGAGACTGTCTCAAAAATAAATAAATAAATAAATAACTAGCCAGACCTCAGGGGCAGGTGCCTGTAGTTGTAGCTACTTGGGAAGCTGAGGCAAGAGTATCACTTGAGCCCAGAGTTTAAGGCTGCTGTGAGCTACTGATGACGCCCCAACACTTTACCCAGGGCGAAAGAGTAAGACATCTCAAAAAATATTTTGAAAACTTACAGAATGGGCGGTGACTGGGGCTCAGTGAGTAGGGCGCCAGCCCCATATACCAAGGGTGGTGGGTTCGAACCCGGCTCCGGCAAGAGAATCGCTTAAGCCCAAGGGTTGGAGGTTGCTGTAAGCTGTGACGCCACAGCACTCTACCGAGGGTGACATAATAAGACTCTGTCCCCCCCAATACAGAACTATAAACTACAAAGACCAAACTGGACAGCATATAAATATCTTGATAATTATCTGTGTCAATGGTCAGGCGAAGTGGCTCATGCCTGTACTTTGGGAGGCCGAGGCAGGTAGATTGCCTGAGCTCAGGAGTTGGGAGACCAGCCTACAAGAGCAAGACTCCATCTCTAAAAAATAGCTGGGCATTGTGGGGACACTTGTAGTCCTAGCTTCAGGAGGTTGAGGGAAGAACATCAATTGACCCCAAGAGTTTGAGGTTGCTGTGAGCTATGATGCCACGACACTCTATGGAGGGTGACAAAATAAGACTGCCTCAAGAAAAAAAAATATTCGTGTCCATCAGTGCTGTTTCCCTCACAATACTCAAATACTTTCTTCTGATTTATTTCATCAACATCTACACTACACGTCCAAACTATACATTTTCAATACCTGGATAATATTTAACTCCATGTTGCCATATAATCGTTATTAACACATACATTATATTTCATACCAGTTGACACATGATTGAAGGTTTTGCCCAAAGGCTGACTCCAAAGAAAAAATTCTATGTGTTAACATAGATGGCCCTCAGGCTTCATACAGTTCTCTGCACTTATTCCAGAGACAACTGCCTACTAAAATGGCTTCATTTGTACAAAAGGTGTTACAGGCTAGAGCATCAGCCACATACACCGGAGCTGGCGGGTTGGAATCCAGCCCAGGCCTCCCAAACAACAATGACAATTATAACCAAAACATAGCAGGGCGTTGTGGCGGGCGCCTGTAGTTCCAGCTACTTGGAAGGTTGAGGCAAGAGAATTGCTTAAGTCCAAGAGTTTGAGGTTGCTGTGAGCTGTGTTGCCACAGCACTCTACCCAGGGTGACAGCTTGAGACTCTGTCTCAAAAACAAAAAGTGTTACATATGGCCCTAATGTATCTTATCTTTTAGCCTACTCACTCCTTTACCTGTTCCCATTGTCACATACAAAAGACATTTTTCACTTGAGCTTTCTGAAATCGGCCATCCCTGAGATACTCTCACTATATCACTGTATTCTCTATGCTTCTTTGATGCACTACTACCCCCCTTACATATTTTCTGTAATCTGCACATTTTATCAGACTCCAAGTATGCTAAAAATAGGATTCTACAGAGGTTTTTTTCTGTTCACATTGGTTCTGTATTATACCCGAGGAAAAGAATAAATACTCTCATGCCACCATGGTAAGACAGTAAGTCTTACCAAAATACTTGAAAGTAATGGCATAAAATGGCTTCTACAGAGTATCAACTTTCCCTTAAATACTAATCAACACTGAGTAATTTTTTTAAAGTTTAAAAGCTTTGCTCAAGGTCAGATAGCTAAGAGGTAAAAATCTGAGCTTAAGCCTATCTTCTCCACATTTTTCTCACAAATACATGATTGTCTGATTAGGATAATCCACATAACAACTCTTCAAAACATAAATGAGATTATGCCCTTAAAGTATTCTGAATCACTCAATTTCAAACATAAGAGATCTTAGTTTCATTCCTTTGTATTTAACTATCTAAAACTATCACGAAGAAACTCCTGAATCTCATACCTCATTCGATACATTACTGTTTCAGAGGCTGGAATCTCAGCTTACATCTGTAATCCTAGCACTTTGGGAAGCCAAGGCGGGTGGAATGCCTGAGCTCATGGCTTCGAGACCAGCCTGAGCCACAGCGAGACCCCCGTCTCTAAAAATAGCCAGGCATTGTGGAGGACGCCTGTGAACCCAGCTACTAGGGAGGCTGAGTCAAGACAATCACCTAAGCCCAAGAGCTGGAGGTTGCTGTGAGCTGTGACGCCACAGAATTCTACCCAGGGTGACAAAATGAGACTCTGTATCTGGAAAAAAAAAAAAAAAAAGACCCCCTGCCTAAAAAATAGCCAGGTATTTTGGCAGGCACCTGTAGTCCCAGCTACTTGGGAGGTTGAGGTAAGAGAATCGCTTAAGCCCTAGAGTTTGAGGTTGCTGTGAAGCCATAGCACTTTACCAAGGGTGACAAAGTAAGACTCTGTCTCCAAAATAAATAAATAAAAACAAGCAACATAAACTCCCGCCTGGGGCAGAGTCAGATTCTGTTTATTCCTTACAATTATATACACAAAATGATCTCTGGCAAAACCTTGAGCAGCAGAAAACCCTCAACAGCTATTCTTTGCCATCAACCTTATTATAAAGCAATAGACATTTGTTATGGCTTGAATATGGTTTGTTTGCCCCCACCAAAACTCATGTTGAAATTTGATCCCCAATGTGGCATTTCTGGAAGGTGGGGCCTACTGAGAGGTATTTGGGTCCTAAGGGCTAATACTTCAGAAATGAGTTAATGCCAGTTCAGTGAGGTAGTGAGTCCTCACTGTGACGAAACTAGCTTATTTCTTGCAGAAATGGATTATTTCCCAAGAGACCAAGCTGTATAAAGCCAGGACACCCCTCAATTTCTCTCTTCTACTCTGCTTGCCCTTTGACCTTGACAACCAACCACATTTTGACCTAAGATATATAACCCTCACCAGAAGCCAAGCAGATGTCATTCAATTCTTCTCAGCCTAAAGAACTAAATAAATGTCCTTTGTTTATAAATTACCCAGCCTCACCAAGAGAATCGCTGAAGCCCAGGAGTTGGAGGTTGCTGTGAGCTGTGTGAGGCCACGGCACTCTACGGAGGGTAATAAAGTGAGACTTTGTCTCTACAAAAATAAATAAATAAATAAATAAATTACCCAGCCTCAGGTATTGCTATAACAACAGGAAACAACATTTGTTGCCTGTAATTATACTTCCTGAAGGGGAGGAGTAACTCCTCCATAATACCTATAGGGGATGGCTTAATAAATGATGCAAAATTCCAAGTGAGTTCTCTTAAATTTCAGTATGTTTAAGAATCACATAGAAGTGCATGTTACCACACATAATGGAAGGTTTTGGGCAAAGGCTATATATGCATCTGTAATTTTATAAGGCCACATCAAAACTGTATGCCATAGACAGGGGTTATACCAATTTTTACTTCTACCAACAACATTCATGTATGAATCTATCAGTTTCACCAACAAATGCTGTCAAAACTTAAAAGATGGCTGGGCGTCTGTTATTCAGTGGGTAGGGCGCTGGCCACATGCTCCAGGACTGGCAGGTTTGAACCCAGCCCAGGCCTGATAAACAAGAAAATAGCTTGGCGTTGTGGTGTGCACCTACAGTCCCAGCTACTAGGGAGACTGGGGCAAGAGAATCGCTTGGGGCCAAGAGTTTGAGGCTGCTGTGAGCTATGATGCCACAGTACTCCACTGAGGGTGAGGGTGACAAAGTCTCAATAAAAAAAAAAAAAATACTTAAAAGATTTTTGACAATGTACTAGGTTAAAAGTGGTATTTAGGGTCCAGTATCTCACACCTGTAATACTAGCACTCTGGGAGGCCAAGGGGGGTGGACTGCTTGAGCTCATGAATTTGAGACTAGCCTGTGCAAGAGCGAGACCTGTCTCTAAAAAATAGCCGGGTTTTTTTTTTTTTTGGTAGAGACAGAGTGTCACTTTATTGCCCTCAGTGGAGTGCTGTGGCATCACACTGCTCACAGCAACCTCCAACTTCTGGGCTCAGGCAATTCTCTTGCCTCAGCCTCCCAAGTAACTGGGACTACAGGCACCCGCCACAACACCCGGCTAATAGCCAGGTTTTGTGGCAGGCACCTGTAGTCCCAGATACTCAAGGAGGCTGAGGCAAGAGAATCACTTGAGCCCAGGAGTTTGAGGTTGCTGTGAGCTATGACACCACAGCATTCTATCCAGGGTGACAAAGTACAACTGTCTCAAAAAAAAAGTGGCATTTAGTAGAAAAAAAAAGTGGTAGTCAGGATACAGGTTAACTTCGTCCATGAAATTCCATTTCACAAACTCAGAGATTCATACAGTAGAAATCTGTATGTAAGTCTCAGGTATCTGTATTATTCACAAACCCCCTAAATATAGGTGAGTCCATACCCCACTTTAAGAACAGCTACTGTTAAGACATGGAAATAGCAACCTGCGGTATATAGGATGACCTGATTTTAGAGACACAAAGGCATGAGTAGCTAGGAAATAGAAGCAAATGCTTCCCCTTCCTGCCTTGGGCCATTTAATCATCTGACCCTTACTCAAATGCCAGGAACCCACATCTTAATGATGCATTTCCTCAGAATGTCCTTGAAAAGCTTCCCCGAGATTAAGCTATCAGTGGTCTCCACACACCTCTTCTTTCCATAGAAAAGAAACATGCCTTTCCTGAAAGATATTGCCCACATTTGAGCTAACCAAGATTGAAAATCTCCAAGTTCATTCCATACAGATTTCAGCTCACCACTAGTATATTTCTCTATCAATTTTCTATCTTCTACAGGAACACTAGAAGCCACCAGCTTTCAATAACGCAAGACAAAATTTTACTCAACTTGAAAAATGTCAGGCAAAAAGGGTATACACTTATTTTATTTTTTGAGACAGAGTCTCACTTTGTTGCCCTTGGTAGAGTTCCATAGCATCATAGCTCACAGCAACCTTAAACTCTTGGGCTCAAGTGATTCTCTTGCCTCAGCCTCCTGAGCAGATGGGACTAAAGGTGCCTGCCATAATGCCTGGCTATTTTTAGAGACAGAGTCTAGCTCTTGCTCAGGCTGGCCTCTAACTCGTGAGGTCAAGCAATACACCTTCGTCAGCCTCCTTAAGTGCTAGGATTACAGGCATGAGCCACACTATCCCTGGCCCTATGCACTTATTTCTAAAACTATGAGTTTAAGAAAAATACAAGACGACTTCTTCAGGTACTTCTTATATTTAAATATCATCAATTCCCAATGCAATCCCAAAAGGATACTGCAAAGATTAAAAGACAAATGCTTTATTCTTTTGTTTTCAATCCCCCCTCCTAGTTCTTTTTTCAGTGAAATTGAACCCACGGCTCCAATTATGCTTGTCTCAGTACTATGAAAAGTACTCTCCTATCTCTGTTCCTCCAGCCTCTAACCATAACCGGCTCTCCTTCTACCTACTCAACCTAGAATGTTTTGTTTTATTTTATTTTGTTTTGTTTTGTTTTTTAAAGAAGCAGGATCTTGCTCTGTTGCTCAGGCTGCAGTGGAATAGTAGCAATATCATAGCTCACTAGAGCCTTGACCATCTCCTTCAAGCCATCTTCCTCCCTTAGCCTTCTGAGTAGCTGAGACTATAGGTGCACATCGCCATGCTTAGTTAACTTTTTTCATAGTTTTTGTAGCAACAGAGTCTCATTATGCTGTCCAGAGTGGCCTCAAACTCCTGGCCTCAAGCAATCAATCACCCTGACTCAGCCTCCCAAAGCACTGAGTTTACAGGCATGAGCCACTGCACCCAGCCTAGAATCAGGATCAATTTGTAGCTATCTATCCCTCTTGTCCTATCCCTAAATCCATTGCCTAGCTGTACTTTTCTGTTTACCTAGTATTTATTTTATCTTTGAAATAATAAATTCTAATAATCTTAATTATCTCTGTTCCATGAAACTCTAAGTTCTCAATGAATCACTCTTTTCAAGTGAAATACACTTACATTCAAAAACACAAAAATTAGCTGGATGCAGTGGCTCATGCCTGAAATCCTAGCATACTTGGGAGCCTAAGGTAGGAGGAATGCTTCAGCTCAGGAGTTCAAGACTTGCCTAAGCAAGAATGAAACCCCCATCTCTACTAAAAAAAATAATAAAAATAGAAAAAATTAGCCAGGAGTTGTGGGGAGCACACTTGTAGTCCCAGTTACTTGGGAGGCTAAGGCAGGAGGACTGCTTGAGCCCAGAAGTTTGAGGTTGCTGTGAGCTAGGCTAAAGCTGAGGCACTCTAGCCTATGCAAGAGTGAGACTCCATCTCAAAAAAAGAAAAATAAGGATTTCAATTTAGGGCGGGCACAGTGGGTCACACGTGTAATCTTAGCAATGTGGGAGGCCACGGCGGGTGGATTGCCTGAGCTCATGGGTTCAAGACCAGCCTGAGCCAGAGCGAAAGACCTTGTCTCTAAAAATTGCCAGGTTTTGTAGGGGCACCTGTAGTCCCAGCTACTTGGGATGCTGAGACAAAAAAAAAAAATCGCTTGAGCATAGGAGTTTGAGGTTGCTGTGAGCTCTTATGCCACAGCACTCTACACCAAGGGCAACAAAGTCAGACTCTGTCTCAAAAAAAAAAAAAAAAAGATACAAATACTAAGCACTTCTGTACCAGCACTGTGATAGCCCTGGTCATAAAGGTAACATATATATTATAGGCAGGCACAATGGCTCACATCCATAATCCCAACACTTTGGGAGGCCCAGGCAGGATTTGTTTGTGGCTAGGAGTTCAAGACCAGCCCAAACAAGAGTGAGACCCTTGTCTCTACAAAAAGAAAAAAAAAAAAAAAAACAGAAAAACTAGCCAGGCATGGCTTGGCACCCATAGCACAGTGGTTAGGATGCCAGTCACATACACCGAAATTGGTAGATTCGAACTGAGCCCGGTCAGCTAAACAACGACAACTGCAACAACAACAAAAAAAGCCAGGCATTGTGGTGGGTGCCTGTAGTCCCAGCTACTTGGGAGGCTGAGACAAGAGAATCACTTAAGCCCAAAAGTTTGAGGTTGCTGTAAATTGTGAAGCCACAATACTCTACTGAGTACAACATAGTAGGACTCCATCTCAAAAAAAACTAGGCAGGCATGATGGCCAGCTACTTGGGAGGCTAAGGCAGGAAGATCGCTCAAGCCCTGGAATTTGATGAGGCAAGTACACTCCATCCTAGGCCACAGAGACAGACCCTATCTCAAAAAAAAATTTGTTTAAAACATAAAAGAGGATTAAAATGAATAAAATTGATAGAATAAATTAATGATCTTAATGCTGAAGTTTTTAAGGGTGAAGTATACTAATGTATGCAACTTACCTTGGAATGCATTTTAAAAAATGAAGCATGCAGGCCAAGCGTGGTGGCTCACGCCTGTAGTCCCAGCACTGTGAGAGGCTGAGGCGGGTGGATTGTCTGAGCTCAGAGGTTCAAAACCAGTATGAGCAGCAGGGAGCCAGAGTAAGACCCTGTCTCTACTAACAACATCAGAAAACAGCCAGTACCGCCAGAGGAAGAAGAAAATCAACAAAAAAGGAGTACTTCAAACAAAGAAGAACGAACAAGCAAACTGAAATTAAAAATTAAAAAAAATTAAAAAAATGAAGCATGCAAAAGCTAGATGAATCAATATCTAACCAAGCAAATACAGTTCATCCCTCATTATCTCTGGGGAAACGGTTCTAAGACACCACCCCAGGATTCCACAGGTACTTGAGTCCCTTATATAAAATAGGGTAGTATTTCCATTTAACCTATTCAGATCCTCCTGCATATTTTAAACCATCTCTAGATTACTTATAATAAATAATATAAAGTAGAATACTATGTAAATAGTTCTTTAGGGGATAATAGCAAGAAAAATCTGTACACATGAATGCAAGCATCCATTTTTTCTTTTAATTTTTGTTCCAAATACTGATTTGAGTCCACAGATGGGGAACCCACAGATACAGAGCGCCAACTAACTGTACAATAAAATGTTAAAAGTCAAATATAAGTTATGGGTGTTCAGTGTACAATTATGAACTTTCAAAGTTTTTCCTAATAAAATGGTCAGGAAAAAATGAAAAAAACATACTCTCTCCCAATGAGTTTATATAGTACAGAGAATATCTCACACAGTTACTATAGAGCACACTGACAACACTGACATAAATATGCAGAGGAAGCTCCAGGACACAGAGAAGTAGTTGAAGTAGTTCTTAACCAGGAAAAGGAGAGCTCAGGTATAGTTTCCAAGCAACTCCAATCTAAATCTGGCAAGTGGATGCAGGAGTATTATAAGCTTTAGGAACAGCCCAAGTGGAGCATAATGGCTCATAGTTGTAATCCTAGCACTCTGGAGGCTAAGAGAGGAGGACTGAGGCAAGAGGATTGTTTGAAGTCAGGAGTTCAAGACAAAGGAGGCTAAGAAAAGTGAGACCCCCCTCCTATCACTACTAAAAATAGAAAAATTAGCCAGGCATTGTGGTGTGTGCCTGTAGTCCCAGCTACATGAGAGGCTGAGGTAGGCAGATTACTTAAGCCAGGAGTTTGAGGGTGCTGTGAGCTAGGCTAAGTCCATGATGCCCCACACTGGGCAGAAAAGCAGGACTCTCTTTAAAAAATATGAAAAAGAGGGCTCAGCGCCTAGGGCACCAGCCACGTACATGGGAGCTGGCAGGTTCGAATCCACCCGGGCCTGCCAAACAATGACAACTACAACAAAATAATTTGGTGTTGTGGCGGGCGCCTGTAGTCCCAGCTACTTGAGAGGCTAAGGCAAGAGAATCGCTTAAGGCCAAGAGTTTAAGGTTTCTGTGAGCTGTGACACCACAGCACTCTACCAGGGCAAGAGCTTGAGATTCTGTCTCAAAAAATATAGGGCAGCGCCTGTGGATCAGTCGGTAGGGCGCTGGCCCCATATACCGAGGGTAGCGGGGTTCAAACCCGGCCCCGGCCAAACTGCAACCAAAAAATAGCCGGGCGTTGTGGCGGGCGCCTGTAGTCCCAGCTACTCGGGAGGCTGAGGCAGGAGAATCCCTTAAGCCCAGGAGTTGGAGGTTGCTGTGAGCTGTGTAAGGCCACAGCACTCTACCGAGGGCCATAAAGTGAGACTGTCTCTACAAAAAAAAAATAAATAAATAAAATAAAAAAAAATATATATATATATGGAAAAGAGGAAGGAGGGGGAGGAGAAGGAAGGGAAGTGGAGGGAAGAAACAGCAAGTGAAGAAACACCTAGAGCCCAGGCACAGTAATTCATCCCTCTAATCCCAATGCTCCCAGGAAGCTAAGGCAGGAGGACCACTTGAGGCAAGGAGTCAAGGCCCAGCCTTGGCAAAAGTAAGACCCCAACTCTATGAAGGAGCAAGAGAGGGAAGAAGGGAGGAAGGGAGGAGAGCTGGGAGTGGTGGCACATACCTATGCTCCCAACTACTCAGGAGGCTGAAGCAGGAGGATTGCCTGAACCCAAGAGTCTGAGGTTACAGTGAGCTATGATGACACCACTACACTCTAGCTTGGCAACAGAGCAAGATGTTGTCTCAAAAAAACACAAAAAGGAACATCTAGTCAAACAGTCTGGTGCCTTCAGGGAACTAAGAGCAGTTGGATATCAGTGCAAGGAATGAGGGGAAAAGGGGAGGCTTGCTAGTTTGAAATGCACCTGAGAAACTCCCAGTGAACGTCAATCATTACCCTCCTCTGTAAGAAAAACACTCTTCTAAAGTCTCACCAGATAATCAGTATCACATTCTGTTTCTATACTTTATATAAGCTTCCATTGCAACAACTCTGAATATGAGTATTTTTGTTTCATTAGCTACCATTTGCATTAAGATTGTGGCCTCTGGGGACAAAAACTGCATCTTATACACAATTATGAAAAGACACCATTAGAATACACACTTAGTAAAGGGTTTTTTAAAATACAGTATGCACTAAATCACATCCCTATGTACTTATCACATAACAAAAAGTGTCTAGGCTAACTCAATAGAGAAATAACTATACAATATCACTTTTCTGGAAGAAACCACACTAAATCACATATAGACCCAGAATGTGTATGCATTTTTAAAAGCAATGGGGATACATTGCTTTAAAATATGCTGATGCTGTAAAATGTAGGGTAGTTATCACTGAGGGAAAAAGAACAAGTTACAGAGCAATAGGCACAATTCTATCTTTTACTCTTAGAAAATTTGTAGAGCCAGGAATGGTGGCTCACGCCTGTAATCCTAGTACTCTGGGAGGCCAAGGTGGGTGGATTGCCTGAGATCACAGGTTCCAGACCAGCCTGAGCCAGAGCAAAACCTCCTCTCTAAAAATAGCCTGGTGTTGTGACAGGTGCCTGTAGGCCCAGCTACTTGGGAGGTTGAGGCAAGAGAATCACTTGAGCCCAAGAGTTTGAGGTTGCTGTGAACTATAATGCCACAACACTCTACCAAGGGCGACAAAGTAAGACTATGTCTCCTCCCCCCCCCCAAAAAAAATAGAAAGATACAAGTAAACTTATTAGCAGTGGTTACCTCTGTAAACTTGGAGTGGAGGGACTGGCATTTTCCCCATTATATCCCTTTTCACAAATTTTTATCATGGGAAGGGTATTTTTATATAATTAATAACAAAATCAATTTTTATACAATAAAAAATATACTACTTTTATACAAATAACAAAATTCTTCCTTCTGTTGCAGCATGCTCCAAATATTTAAAAATCCTCTAAAGACATGAGGACCAGGCTTCAGAAACTATTAAGTCTACCAGATACTATTTTTGCAAAATACACAACCCAAGTAAAGCAAACAATGCAAGGAATTACAGTACAAGTAACTCTCAATAGTTTGACTTATGGACATACTCTTTGAATGTTAGTTAAAATCAACCAGGGGGGTAGGGGCACAGACACACAGAAACAGGAAGAGCGATCTACACAGAACGAGCAAACTTCATCAGTTTAATAGTATGCTTAACTTGGCTCGGTGCCCATAGCTCAGCAGTTAGGGCACTGGCCACAAGCACAGGTCTGGTGGGTTCGAACCCAGCCCAAACCTGCTAAACAATTTTTTTTAAAAAGCCAGGTGTCACGGCGGGCGCCTATAGTCCCAGGTACAAGGGAGGCTGAGGCAAGAGAATCACTTGAGCCCAAGAGTTTGAGGTTGCTGTGAGCTGTGGTGCCACAGCACTCTATTGAGGGCAAAATAAGGAGATTGTATCAAAAAAAAAAAAATAGTAGGCGGCGCCTGTGGCTCAGTGGGTAGGGCAATAGCCCCCTAAACTGAGGGTGGTGGGTTCAAACCCAGCCAAACTGCAACAAAAAAATAGCTGGGCGTTGTGGTGGGCACCTGTAGTCCCAGCTACTCGGGAGGCTGAGGCAAGAGAATCGCCTAAGCCCAGGAGTTGGAGGTTACTGTGAACTGTGTGATGCAACGGCACTCTACCAAGAGCAATAAAGTGAGACTCTATCTCTAAAAAAAATAAATAAATAAATAAAATAAAATAAATAGTATGTTTAACTAGAATGAAACAAATGAAAAAAGCATTCTGCACATTTTTTTTCTTTTTTTTTTGCAGTTTTTGGCCAGGGCTGGGTTTGAACCCACCACCTCTGGCATATATGGTGCCGGCACTCTACTCCTTTGAGCCACGGGTGCCACCCTGCCCAGCTACTTTTAGAGACAAGATCTCACCCTAGCTTAGGTTGGTCTCAAACCCATAAGCTCAGGCAATCTATCTGCCTTGGCCTCCCAAGTGCTCAGGTTATAGGAGTGAGCCACAGGGCCCGGGGTTTTTGCATTCCATACATTTTCAAACCACGAAGACCATAGTACCATTTACCCCGGCAAATTCTTTTTAAAAAGCTTCTTTTAAAATCAGAATATAAATGAGGAATGCAAAAATCAATGGTGCACTGTGTCTTGTAGCATTCACAGATGAATGGAAAAAGAGAAGAAATCAAACTAATACCTCAACCGGTCTTTTTTATGGAAGTAATGAAATAGAAAAGAATATACATACCATAAAGTATGTCAACCATAAAATATATGAAGTAATTTGAAAAGCAGAGAGCAGTAAATTATTTGCTTTGCTGATTGACAAGACAAGCTACACAAAAAGAAATGGGTAGACTTGGTGCCTGTAGCTCAAGCAGCTAAGGCACCAGCCACATACACCAGAGCTGGCGGGTTTGAATCCAGCCTGGGCCTGCCAAACAATAATGACAACTACAACCAAAAAAAAAGCCAGGCATTGTGGTGGGCGCCTGTAGTCCGAGCTCCTTGGGAGGCTGAGGCAAGAGAATCGCTTAAGCGCAGGAGTTGGAAGTTGCCGTGACACCACAGCACTCTACCCAGGGTGACAGCTTGAGGCTCTGTCTCAAAAAAAAAAAAAAAAAACGGCAACGGGTATAGATTATAATGGATGATTTCCCTCATAATACTGCAATGGAACATATACATAGGGCTTTAAAAATACTTCTTTAATGACACCAAGAAGTTGAAGATTCTCAAAACCCATTAGGATATAAAAATACGTAACTAACACATCTGTTTAATGTGGCTACCATTTTCAAGAACAAGAATAAAGTAACACTAAAAATCTATAGTAAAATGCAATAGGTTAAAAGATAATGTGCTAAGAGTTTACCAATAACAAAGCTAAAAAGTCAGTAGTTGAGACTATTAAATTCTCGCGGTGTACAAAAAATACATTAGAACATGTCATCTAGATTGAACCTCGGAATGTTTTAATGTC
Source organism: Nycticebus coucang (assembly GCF_027406575.1). Taxonomy (NCBI): domain Eukaryota; kingdom Metazoa; phylum Chordata; class Mammalia; order Primates; family Lorisidae; genus Nycticebus; species Nycticebus coucang. Next base: position 149,450,580 of record NC_069804.1, on the reverse strand, counting down.
AATATTCATCAGTGTACACTATACAGGAAGCATATTTTCTTGGTTTTCCCGTCTTTATTATACAAAATTATCTCTTAAAAAATCAGAACAGGCCAGGCATGGTGGCTCATGCCTATAATCCTAGCAACGGGTATAGATTAGGTAGGTGGATTGGTTGAGCTCATGAATTCAACACCAGCCTGAGCAAGGGCAAGACCCCGTCTCTAAAAAGCGCCAGGGATTGTGGCCTGCACCTGTAGTCTCAGCCAAGAGAATCACTAAGAATGCTAAGGCAAGAGAATCACTTGAGCCTAGGAGTTTGAGGTTGCTGTGAGCTATGACGCTACAGCACCCTACTGAGGGCACCAGAGTGAGACTTTGTCTCAAAAAAAAAAAAAAAAAAAAAACCTGGGCATTGTGGCGGGCGCCTGTAGTCCCAGCTACTCGGGAGGCTGAGGCAAGAGAATCGCTGAAGCCCAGGAGTTGGAGGTTGCTGTGAGCTGTGTGATGCCACGGCACTCTACCTAGGGCTATAAAGTGAGACTTTGTCTCTACAAAAAAAAAAAAAAAAAACTCAGAATAATGGCTCAGTGCCCTTAGTACAGTCGTTACAGCACCAGCCACATGCATCAAGGGTGGCGGGTTCAAACCCGGTCCAGGGCAGCTAAACAACGACAACTGCAACCAAAAAAAAAAAAACTGGGCATTGTGGCAGGCACCTGTAATCCTAGCTTCTTGGGAGGCTGAGGCAAGAGAATCACATAAGCCCAAGAGTTTGACATTGCCGTGAGCTGTGACACCACAGCACTCTACCCAGGGTGACAACTTGAGACCCTGTCTCAAAAAAAAAAAAAAAATCAGAACAATTACATAGCATTCCAATACCTTGATAAATCACCTATTTGTATTTTCGCTCTCAACCACTGTCCATTGTGCATGTTTCTGTAAAGAAGTTTCAAAACCATAATCACAAAATGGATGTAATTGTGCAATTTATTCATTTCCATATATAGTTCTACCATTCCTGTAACACTTATAATAAAAAAATCTAATGGTTTCATGAAATTCCATGAGATATGATATACTAATCATTTATTGTTAGATAATAAGATTGACCCCAAGGCTCGGCGCCTGTGGCTCAAGTGGCTAAGGCGCCAGTCACATACACCTGAGCTGTCAGGTTCGAATCCAGCCCAGGCCAGCCAAATAACAATGATGGCTGCAACCAAAAAATAGGCAGGCATTGTGGCGGGCACCGGTGGTCCCAGATACTTGGGAGGCGGAGGTAAAGAATCGCTTGAGCCCAGGAGTTGGAGGTTGCTGTGAGCTGTGATGCCACACACTCTACCCAGGGTGACAGCTTGAGGCTGTCTCAAAAAAAATAAATAAATAAATAATTAAAAATAAATTTAAAAAAAGATTGACCCCAATACTTTACTAATACTGTTCCCCATGTATACATTTTATATGGAATTTTCCCTTACTTTCTCATTATTAGATGTAAGCAGACTAGCATCTATTTTAGGGCTCTTGATTAGACTCAGGGTACATCTACTACAACTTTCTTCTACTTGTAAAATGTACAGATTTGTACCTATTCCCTGAAACGTTATTGTCTAATTTGAAATGACAGATATCAAGTCCCTAGCTTAGGGCCTGACATTCAGTAAAACTTATAAATGTAGTAAAAGCATTAAAAACTTGATGTGCGGGCTGGGCACAGTGGCTCACACCTATTATCCTAGCATTCTGGGAGGCCAAGACAGGTATATCACCTGAGCTCAGGAGTTAAGAGACCAGCATGAGCAAAAGCAAAACTGCCCTGACTCTACTAAAAACAGAAAAAGTAGCCAGACATTGGGCGGGGGGGTTACCAATAGTCTGAGCTACTCAGGAGACTGAGGCAGGAGATTGAGGTTGATGTGACCTATGACACCATACTACTATACCCACGGCACAGAGGAAAAAAAAACAAAAAACTCTATGCTCACTAACATTTAAGATTGCAGTAGTTATTCATATCGATCTGCATGAATGCTAATTTAAAACCTTTGGTCCTATCTGCCACAAATTTGTTTTCATCTCTGTTGTCCCTTTCTGTACTATAATAACGTGAATTTTGCCTCTGACATTTTCTAAAATAATGTTAACATCATCTAGCACATTCCCTGTGCCAGATACTTAAAATAATACACAATTTTTACTTATTTCAAGGTTAAGTGATATCCTGCCAATTTTACAGATGAAGATACAAAAAGTTAGGTAATTTCCACAGGGTCACACACTTAAGATAGTGTCATAGGATTTTTACCTTAAATCTACTTGGTTCTTTCTACTTTCCCAAATAGTGTCAAAATATATTCAAATATTTTTGGAAGCTATATACCAATACAAGTACAGAAGTGCACTAAAAAATTAAGAAACCCAAATACCTTTGTTATCAGCCAGTCAAAAAATAAAAATGAAGATTAGAAAGAACCCAAGACTGATCTTAGAAGGAGACCTGGGGTTGGAATCCTGACACTGCCATTTAGCTTTATATTATTAATTTATTTCCATCATATATGTAAAGGAGGTTAGAGGACTAATCTGTAAGGGTTCATCCAGCTGTAAAATTCTACAGTTCTAGGGCGTCTCTTGTGGCTCAAGGAGTAGGGCGCTGGCCCTGTATAACAGGGGTGGTGGGTTCGAACCCGGCCCCAGCCAAAACTGCTAAACAAACAAAAAAATTTTATGATTCTAAAAAACCAGACCAGGCTTAGCACCCATAGCACAGTGGTTAGGGCACCAGCCACATACACCAAGGCTGGAGGTTTCCAACCCAGCCTGAGCCTGCTAAACATCAATGACAACTGCAACCAAAAAATAGCCAGGCATTGTGGCGGGCGCCTATAGTCCTAGCTACTTGGGAGGCTGAGGCAAGAAAATCGCTTGAGCCCAAGAGTTTGAGGTTGCTGTGAGCTATGATGCCCTATTACTCTACAGAGGGCCACAAAGGAAGATTCTTTCTCAAAAAAAAAAAAAAATTACATTATGGGCTTCATCGCAAAAAAGATTACACTGCAGTAAGAAAAAAACGATCTGGACTTCTCCCACTGATTCTCTCCCACTCTATTTACAGAACACTTGAACTGGCTGTCCACTAAATGCAACTTAGTATTACTGGGCTACACAAGAGGAAGTACAGGTTATTGCAGGTTTCCTCAGCAACTGCTGTTGTAAGTTTAAATGAAGTAGAACCATGAATTGAACAGACATCGCAAAATACACATACCCAATTTAAAATAATTAGGTACATCTACCCAATACTAAAAACAAAACTACTAACCAGAAAACTACTTCATACTCATAATTAAAAGGCCCTGGCTTGGCACCCGTAGCTCAGTGTGAGTAGGGTGTCAGCCACATACACGGAGGCTGTGCCTGGGCCTGCTAAACAACAATGACAACTTCAACCAAAACATAGCCAGGTGTTGTGGCGGGCGCCTGTAGTCACAGCTACTTGGGAGGCTGAGGCAAGAGAATCGCTTAAGCCCAAGAGTTTGAGGTTGCTGTGAGCTGTGACGCCACAGCACTCTACCGAGGGTGACATAGTAAGACTCTGTCTCCAAAAAAAAAAAAAAGCCCTCAGGTGAAATTGTGGTCAGTCACATCCAAAATACATTGCTGAAAAAACAAGGGAAAATGTTCATTCTAGCTAGTAATCAAAGAAATGCAAATTAAAGGAGTCTGAGATACTGGAATCAGACAAAAGCTTGATAACTAGGATCTACAGAGAACTCAAATTAATCCATATGAAAAAAACCAACAATCCCATATATCAATGGGAAAGAGACATTAACAAACATATGAAAAAATGTTCATCATCCCTATATATTAGAGAAATGCAAATCAAAACCACCCTGAGATACCATCTAACCCCAGCGAGAATGGCCCACATCACAAAATCTCAAAACTGCAGATGCTGGCCTGGATGTGGAGAGAAGGGAACACTTTTACACTGCTGGTGGGACTGCAAACTAGTAAGTATGGAGAAACCTCAAAGCACTCAAGCTAGACCTCCCATTTGATTCTGCAATCCAATTACTGGGCATCTACCCAGAAGGAAAAAAATCCTTTTATCATAAGGACACTTGTACTAGACTGTTGATTGCAGCTCAATTTACAATCGCCAAAGTGTGGAAACAGCCTAAATGCCCACCAACCCAGGAATGGATTAACAAGCTGTGGTATATGAATACCATGGAATACTATTCAGCTATTAAAAAAAATGGAGACTTTATATCCTTCATATTAACCTCGATGAAAGTGGAAGATACTATTCTTAGTAAAGCATCACAAGAATGGAGAAGCATGAACCCTATGTACTCAATTTTGATATGAGGACAATTAATGACAATTAAGGTCAATGGGGCGGGGAGGAAAAGCAGAGAGAGGGAGGGAAGGAGAGGGGTGGGGCCTTGGTGTGTGCCACACCTTCTGGGGGCAAGACATGATTGCAGGAGGGACTTTGCCTAACAAATGCAATCAGTATAACCTGGCTTATTGTACCCTCAATGAATCCCCAACAATAAAAAAAAAAAAAAAAAGGAGTCTGAGATACCGGCCAAGACTGTTTAAAGTAGTATCTCCAAAGTATGTATTACCATGTATCACAGCAACAATGGCTCTGTAAAATGGGTACAGCCCTATTAGAAAATACAGCTTTAGTTACCATCAGATTTTTGAAAGTTCATGCTGACTGACAGCATAATCCCACTGCTGAATAAATAAAGCTACTTCTATAGGGACTGCTATCTAAAAACAAAGACAAAGAAGCAGGGAAATATATGTGTACAAGAAAAACAATTAGGTAGTTCATGATGTGGCAAAAAAAAAAAAATATATATATATATATAAACACAAAAGTCTGTATAGGCTGGGCAGAGTGGCTCACACCTGTGATCCCAGCACTTTGGGAAAGGCAGGAGGATCACTTAAGGCCAGGAGTTCAAGAGCAACCAGAGCTATATAGCAACACCTATCTCCACAAAAAAATTGTCAAAACGTAGCCAGCTGTGGTAGTCCATGCCTCCAGTCCCAGTTACTCAGAAGGCTGAGGAAAGAGGATATCTTGAGCCTAGGAGTTCAAAGATGCAGCGAGCTATGACTGCACCACTACACTCCAGGGTTACAGAGCAAGATCTTTTCTCAAAGAAAAAGTCTGGCATTTAAAAAATAAAAAATGAAAATAAAAAAGTCTATATAGCCCTACCTCACATCATATTCAAAAATAAATTAAAGGTGCATTAAATGTTTAAATGTGAAAAACAACAGAAGAGATTTCCAGTTAGTTGGTGCAGAATGACTGGAGTGCTGCAGGGCATATTAGAATATGGAAAAACATTTTTTATGTTTTATATTCTCTTTTCATTTAACAATATAGACAGTATTACAGTCATAGAAGACATACACATGGTGCTCTATACTTCCCCTTTTATAACAACTAACATAATTATAACTGCTTATTTAACATCTTCTTTTTCCCCTACTAGACTGCAAATTCAATGAGGGTAGGAACCAAGACCCTATTCGTCACTGCTACATCACCAGTACTTAGCATAGTGTATGCCATATACTAGGCACTCAAGTGTTCACGGAGCAATTCTTCTTCTGAACATATATACAAAATAATTGAAAGCAGTGACTTTAACAGACATTTGAACACTAATGTTCATAACATTATCCACAATAACCAAAAAGTAGAAGTAAACCAAGCATATGTCAACTGAAGAACGAATAAACAAAATATGGCACCTACATAGAATGGAATATTATTCAGCCTTAAAAAAGGAATTAAATTCTGATACGTGCTACAACACAAATGAACCTGGAAGACATATACTAAATGAAATAGCCACATACAAAAGGACAAATATTGTATGGTTTTACTTACATGAATGAAGTGCCTACAATAGTCAAATATAAAACAAAAAGAACAGTGGTTGTCGGAGCTGGGAAGTGGGGAAAAGGGAGAATTAGTGAGTTATTATTTAATAGGTACAATTTTATTATGGGATAATGAAAAAGTTCTAGATATAGATAGTGATAATGAGTGCACAACCATAAGAATGTACTTAATGCCACCGAACTATACACTTAAAATGGTTAAAGTGGGGATGGCGCCTGTGGCTCAAAGGAGTAGGGCGCCGGCCCAATATGCCAGAGGTGGCGGGTTCAAACCCAGCCCCAGCCTAAAAAAAAGAAAAAGTTTTAATGGGCAGAGCGTGTGGCTCAAAGGAGTAAGGCCCCATGTGCCGGAAGTGGCAGGTTCAAACCCAGCCCCAGTCAAAAACTGCAAAAAAAAAAGAAAAGAAACTGCCAAAATGGTTAAAGTGGTAAACTTCATAATTTACCAAAATAAAATGTTTTAGAATGAATCAAGTGAAAATATGCATATGCATTGTTTTTCATGTTGATAATACTTTCTCTTTGAAACATCACATCCAAGAAACAAAAAAGGTGAGAAAATTCTATAAGATATTCGCCTCCAGCATTAATCCTACCCACGTTAACTTTTCCACAAAACTTGAAAATAAAGTGGTTGCCGAAACACTTATTTCACATAAAAGTACAGAAGGAAAAAAGAAAAACAAGTTTTCCTTTTCAAAATAGATTCCAGCAAGTCAAATCATACTGTTCAGGGCTATTTTGAAGACAAATTACGGCATAACATTATCCTAATACCACTCACATATTTAAGAACAATCAATTGATTAGTCATACTAATACAAATGTTGTATACAAAATAATTACAATGTAGTTTTGACTTTTTCCAATACAATAAGCCACATACACCCTCCCTTCTTGTCTCTGACCACTTCTCAGCTTAAAACTATTCTTCATAACCTGGGACCCAGTGTGGGAGAAGAACCCAACTCCTATGAGATGCCACAAAGAAAACAATCTACATAAGGATAATTGTTGATTATATCAGCTTTAAAGATAATTTTAACTTGACATAATTGGAAGAACAGTTTTTATACTGTATACAATTTAAAAGCATCTCCCAGATGGAAGAACATGCCATCTGGATTCTTTTCAAATTTGAGATGCTTATGAATTACATACCACATTATCCTAGATTATCTCCTATCTTTTTGACCACTCACTCCTATCAGTGATCCTACCTCCTCCTGCCTAGTTAACAATGTTTTTCACCCCTGACCCTCTGGCTCTTTTTAAGTTCCCACCTTTAAAAGTCAATGTATTCTGGGCAGTTCCTGTGGCTCAGTGGATAGGGCGCCAGCCCCATATACCGAGGGTGGTGGGTTCGAACCTGATCCCAGACAAACTACACCAAAAAAATAGCCAGGCGTTGTGGCGGGCGCCTGTAGTCCCAGCTACTTGGGAGGCTGAGGCAAAAGAATTGCCTAAGCCAAGGAATTGGAGGTTGCTGTGATCTGTGATGCAACAGCACTCTATCAAGGGCGACAAAGTGAAACTCTGTCTTAAAAAAAAAAAGTCAATGTATGCTACAGCTTGCAGCACAGTGGTTACAGTGCCAGCCACATACACTGAGGGTGGCAGGTTGGAACCCAGCTGCGGCCAGCTAAACAATGACAACTACGACAAAAAATAGCCGGGCATTGTGGCGGGCTTGTAGTCCCAGCTACTTGGGAGGCTGAACCAAGAGAATTCCTTAAGCCCAAAAGTTTGAAACTGCTGTGAGCTGTGACACCACAGCACTCTACAAAGGGCAACACAGTGAGATTCTGTCTCAAAAAAAAAAACAACACATTCTATGCTTAGTGATCCCAAATATTCATCTCCTACCCTTAATGCTGCTGAACTAGTTTCATAGCATCAATTAAGGTTCAAGTATCTCGGCCAGGTGTGGTGGCTAGTAATCCATAATCCTAGCTTTCTGGGAGGCAGAGGTCAGTGGATCACCTGAACTCAGGACTTCCAAGACCAACCTGAGCAAGAATAAGACCTGTCTCTACTAAAAAGAGAAAAAAAACTAGTCTGGTATTCTGGCAGATTCCTGTAGTCCCAGCTACTCAGAAGGCTGGGGCAAGAGGATTTCATAAACCCAAGAGTTTGAGGCTGCTGTGAGCTATGATGTCAAGGCACTCTACCCAGGGTGACAAAAAAAAAAAAAGTTTAAGTATCTCAAATCCAATATCTCTTTCTCCTCAAAATCAGCTACCATTGGGATGCAAGAATACAGTACAACATTATTATTACTATTTTGTTCCAACTACATAATTATAAGAAAAGTTTTGAGAAATAGAAACAAAAGGGGTATGCATTCTAAAACATCAGAAAAGACTATGTGCTATAAAAATGTTAAATCTTGGGTGGTGCCTGTGGCTCTGTGAGTAGGGCGCCAGCCCCATATACCGAGGGTTGGGGGGTCAAACCCAGCCCCGGCCAACTGCAACAAAAAAAAAATGTTCTGGTGAGCACCTGTAGTCCCAGCTACTTGGGAGGCTGAGGCAAGAGAATTGCCTAAGCCCAAGAGCTAGAGGTTGCTGTGAGCTGTGACACTACAGGACTCTACCAAGGGTGACAAAGTGAGACTCTGTCTCTTAAAAAAAAAAAAAAAAGTTAAATATTAATAGCCAGGCATTGTGGCAGGCACCTGTAGTCCCAGCTACTTGGGAGGCCGAGGCAAGAGAATCGCTGAAGCCCAAGAGTTTGAGGCTGCTGTGAGCTATGAAGCTACAGCACACTCTGGAGGGCAACATAATGACACTCTGTACCCCCCCAAAAAAGTTAAATATTAACTAAAACGTAACTATTGAAAATTTCAGTACATTGATTATGTTATCTAAAAATGCATGTACACATGTCGTTTGTGTAATCTCCTACTAAATCATAAATGGGAAATGTGGGAACTGCCAGGCAGTGACTCACGTCTGTAATCTCAGCACTCTGGGAGCCCAAGGTGGGTGGATTGGTAGAGCTCAGGAGTTGGGAGACCAACCTGAGAAAGAGTGAGAACCCATCTCTAAAACTAGCTGTGGGGCAGCACCCTACTCACTGAGGGTGGCAGGTTCAAACCCAGCCCCGGCCAAACTGCAACAAAAAGTAGCCAGGCATTGTGGCGGGCACCTGTAATCCCAGCTATTCAGGAGGTTGAGGCAAGAGAATCGCCTAAGCCCAAGAGCTGGAGGTGCATGTGAGCTGTGATACCATAGCAATCTACTAAGGGCAACAAAATGAGACTCTGTCTCTAAAAAAAAAAAACAAGTAGCTGCATTGGTTCAGTGCCCATAGCTCAGTGGTTAGGGCACGGCCAGGTACACCAGGGCTGGTGGGTTCAAACCCGGCCCAGGCCTGCTAAACAACAACAACAAAAAAATAGCCAGGTGTTGTGGCGGGCGCCTGTAGTCCCAGCTACTTGGGAGGCTGAGGAAAGAGAATTGCTCAAGCCCAGGAGTTAGAGGCTGCGGTGAGCTGTGAGACCATGGCACTCTTCCAAAGGCAACACAGTAAGACTTGGATGGATGGATGGATGGATGGATGGATAGATAGATAGATAGATAGATAGATAGACAGATAGATAGATAAATCTAACCGGGTGTTGCGACAGGCACCTGTAGTCCCAGGTACTCTGGAGGCTGAGGCAAGAGGATCACAGAAGTTTGAGGTTGCTATGACCTATGACACCATAGCACTCTACCAAGGGTGACAAAGTGAGACTGTCTCGAAAATAAAATAAAATAAATAAGACCTGTACTAAGAGATGAAAGGCTCCACGAACCCTAGAACCCTGAGCTGAGAGCATATACTCTTTCCTCCTCCACAAATTCAAGGTAATTCATGAGATTAAGCCTCTAAAAACTACAGGAGACTCAAATGCCTCCCTACTCCCACCCAAAACAGGCCCAAGCACCTGCCCCAGCATTTCTGTTCCAAGGAATGCCCATCTTGGTCTGTTAAAAATTACAACAGTTGACTTGGTGCCCATAGCTCAGAGAGTAGGGCGCCAGCCATACAGTGAGGCTGGTGGGTTAGAGCCCAGCCTGGGCCTGCTAAACAATGACAACTGCAACCAAAAAATAGCCAAGCATTGTGGCAGGCACCTGTAGTTCCAGCCACTTGAGAGGCTGAGGCAAGAGAATCTCTTGAGCCCAAGAGTTTGAGGTTGCTGTGAACTGTAATGCCACAGCACTCTACCAAGGGCAACAAAGTGAGACTCTATCTCAAAAAAAAGATAAATAAATAAAGTATATCAATTTACTTTAGGATCACCTTACAAATAAGTTCAATGTGTGCCTGTATACCAAATAATACATTCACTCAACAGATATTAAATACCTGCTACATCCAAAGCACTGCTCTAGGTGCTGGAATTAAGGCAATATGAACAAGGCTAACAAATATCCTTTCCCTCACTGAGTTTACATTATAGTGTGGAAAAAGAGACAAGCCACACACACGTATGTTTGACAGTGACAAGAACTATGGAGATAAAAGCAAGAGAAAGGAGGAACAGAGAGGGAGGGGAGCAAGGGTATCATTTCATACACGTATGTGATGGCCAAGGAATGTTTCATTGAAAGAGTAATATCTGAGAAAAACATCCTGAAGAACCAGGCCAGGCAGAGGAATCAGCAAATATAAAGCCAACAAGGTGGGAACTGTTTCAGTTCAATTTTCTCATCTGTAAAATGGGTACATTATCCCCTACCACTAAAGAGTTATAGGTAGTGTATTACTTCAAGTATATGTGGAATGTACTCGATAAATCTGATTGGGGTCTACAATGCCAGCAAAATCCTTAGCATATTGGCTGGCATACAGAGAAAGTACAGGTTGAGTATTCCTCACCTGCTTCGGGCTGGAAGTATTATTTCAGATTTCAGAACTTTTTGGATTTTGGAATATTTGCATTATACTTATCAGTTAGGCATCCCAAACACAAAATTCAAAATGTTCCAAAAACACTTTTACTTAAGTATCACATCAGAGCTCTAGAAGTTTCAGATTCTGGAGTATTTAGGTTTTCGGATGTGGAATGTCCAACCTGTATTATCTAATATCTATAATAACCTATAAGGCAGGTGGTATTATACTCCATTTACAGCTGAAAAACCTGAGGATCAGATATTTACCCAATCCCCTGCTAACCCCTACAATTTCTAAAAAGATGCACAAACATATTCCCTGATTTGAGGTCTTAAGGCTAGATGCAGTGGTTCATACCTGTAAACCCAGCACTTTGGAAGGCCACAGTGGGAGGATCACTTGAGACCTCAGGAGCAGGAGCCGAGCAAGAGCCCAGCAGGGGCAATGTGGCAAGACCCCACCTCTACCAAAAAAAATAAGAAAAACTAGCTGGGTGTGGTAGTGCATATCTGCAGTTCTAGCTGCTCAGGAATCTGAAAGCAAGAGGATCACTTAAGCCCAGAAGTTGGAACGAAGATCCTGCTGCTGATCTCCAGCCTGGGCAACAAGAACAAGACGCTATCTCTACAAGAAAAAGAATGACTTACACTTCCAGGATAAGGAAACCATTTGCATTAATTTCCATTCTTCAGCAGTATAGTAGTGCAACAGTAAGCACTTGGTATCCAGATTTACTTAGGTTCACATTAAGGCTCCACCGCTTCCTAGGTATGTCTTTGGGCAAGTTTAAATTTTATGTCTCCATTTCCTCACCAGTAAATAGTAAATAATAGTAAGAGTAGCGACACCTAACAGGTTTGTTGGGAAGGTAAAATGGGATAATTTTTGAGATCATTTCTATTTCAATGCCTTTCATATAGAACTATCTATTGTTACTAGTAATACAGCATCAAAGCAAAATAAGGAAACCATCACCAAAACATTGCAATTTTTTTTTTGGGAGGGGGCCAGCACAGTGACTCACTCTTGTAATCCTAGCACTCTGAGAGGTCAAAGTGGGTTGACTGAGCTCAGGAGTTTAATACCAGCCTGAGCAAGAGCAAGACCATGACTCTACTAAAAATAGAAAAACTAACCAGGCATTGTGGCAGGCATTTGTAGTCCCAGCTACTTGGGAGGCTGAGGCAAGAGGATCACTTAAGCCCAAGAGATTGCTGTGAGCTATGCACTCTATGCACAGCACTCTACCCAGGACGACAGAATGAAACTCAATCTCATTTTTTTTTAAAAAAGTGATTTTCTATAGAGAACTTTAGAAATTGTGACAATACTGGAAGTAGAAAAGAACCAGAAAAGGGAGACTAGGAAAAAAGAAAAAACAAAACACCACAAACTGGCATCATAATGTTGCCTGATTTAGACCAGTTTACTTATATACATCATTACTATTAGAATTACTGTCCTTTAGTAGACACACTACCTTTGAACCAGTGAGACATGCTTTTGTTTCAAAGTTTTTCTACAAAACGGTCAATTCCTTATAATTTATTGAGGTATCACCTTACTAAGGATTAAAAATAGTACAACAAAACAAAGTTTATCCTCTCTCCTCCACTCAATCCTTTTCTAGGTGTTGCTTGATGTTTATTGCAAAGTATGAAACACATCCTGTGCAACATCAAACTGAGAATGATTTATTCTCCATCAGCTCTTCATAGAAAATAAGCATTTCTCCTACCTAATCCCAAAACATTTTCTGACTTTGGGAAGTTTAACTTTGCCCTCTGTATTATCCATTTAGAATTCTTGTCTCCTTTTATTCTTTCCCCAGTGAACGTATCACTATGAAATCTATAAATCATCCCACTGGGAGGCAGTGTATCATCATGTAAAGAAGTATTCTAGAATTAGGCAGAATTGGATTTAGAAGTAAGCTGTACCACCTATTAGCTTAATGATCTTGGGTAAGTCTCTTAACCATTCTGAACCTCAATAAATGAAAATACAGGCTCAGCGCCCCTAGCTCAGTGGGTAGGACGCCGGCCACATACAATGAGGCTGACAGGTATGAACCCGAGCTGCAACAAAAAAATAGCCAGGTGTTTTGGCGGGTGCCTATAGTCCCAGCTACTTGGGAAGCTGAGGTAAGAGAATCGCTTAAGCCCAAGAGTTTGAGGTTGCTGTGAGCTGTGATGCCACAGCACTCTAACAAGGAGGACAAAGTGAGACTTTTTGTCTCAAAAAAAAAAAAAACACCCACCAACTACCTCAGGGAGAGTTGTTAAGAAACAAAACATTAAATATTAAGGAGCCTCGTACAACTTGCCATATAGTAAGCAGATGCAGTAAATGGTAGTCTGTCAAGATAGACTATCATTCATGCAAAGCCAACTAGGGGAAAGAAAATGACTATTTCTCTCCGAACACACAATTTTGAATAGGAATACTAATAATGCAATTATAATGCAGGGTTACATTTCTTGAAGAACCTAAGGTTTTAATTCAATTACCATTTGAGAACCTGTATAATATACGCTGCACAGAAGGTATTCAAAATTAGATAAAAACATAGTTCCTAGACTAAAAACATCTGGTCTTAAGAGATAAATTTGGATATTTGCTAATATCGTACACTTAAGCACTAAGTATTTTACCTCTTAAGTTAGAAACTTATTTTTCTGCAGCAACTTAGATAACTGCTTCAGTCTAACTTCAACAATTAGGAACTTATTCCCTATCAAAGGAACTTCTCTAATACAATCCCATATTGTTGGCTCGGCACCTGTGGCTCAAGCAGCTAAGGTGCCAGCCACATACACCTGAGCTGGTGGGTTCGAATCCAGCCCGGCCCGCCAAACAAAAATGACGGCTGCAACCAAAAACAGCCGGGTGTTGTGGCGGGCGCCTGTAGTCCCAGCTACTTGGCAGGAGTGCTCGAGCCCAGGAGTTGGAGGTTGCTGTGAGCTGTGATGCAACAGCACTCTAACCAGGGCGAAAGCTTGAGGCTCTGTCTCAAAAAATTAAAAAAAAAAAAAATCCTGTATTGTCCTCTGAAATTTTTCAAGTATATTTAGAACACCAAAATATGAATGCATGGCTCAGCGCCTGTAGCTCAGTGAGTAGGGCACTAGCCACATACACTGAAGGTGGCAGGTTCAAGCGCAGCCTGGGCCTGCTAAACACCAATGACAACTGCAACCAAAAAATACCGGGCGTTGTGGTGGGCGCCTGTACTCCCAACTATTCGGGAGTATGAGGCAAGAGAATCGCTTAAGCCCAAGAGTTTGAGGTTGCTGTGAGCTGTGATACCACAGCACTCTACCAAGGGTGACATAGTAAGACTCTGTCTAAATATACATATATACATATATATATGCACACATATATGAATGCAACTACTGAACATTCCTCAATGAATAGCAGTACTTTATATGCACTGATATTTAAAATCAAAACTCAAAAAAGTACATATACTCAGAACTGGAAAAATCTACTTGTCATTGACAAGTTTGCTTTTCAAAAACACACCTTCATGCTTCTGCTTCCCTGCCAGCCATGACTACCACCACTTCCTCAATTCTCCTGCCAGGAGTAAAGTGAATGTCTTCATGAATGTCTTTTGGCCTGAATGAGTGGTACAAACAGGAAGGGACATATACCAAAGGAAAAATTATGGCTTTGCTAATATTTCCTACATTTTGTCTCCTTCAGTGTAGAAGGAAAATTCTTAAAGGTTCATGTTCCTATCTTTAATACTATTTCGTTAGATTACAAAAAATGTCTTTTAGCGTTCTTTGTAATAACATGACGTTTGCAAATTAGGTACAAGGTACAGACACACTAGTGAGTAGAAAAACTATCCTTGCTTTTTTGAAAAAAGGAAAAGGTTAGAAATCCTAAAAAAAAAAAAGGGGTGGGGGCTCGGCACCCGTAGCACACTGGTTACAGCACCAGCCACATACACCAAGGGTGGTGGGTTCGAACTCAGCCAGGGCCAGCTAAACAATGACAACTCCAACAAAAAATAGCCAGGTATTGTGGGGGGCACCTGTAGTCCCAGCTACTTGGGAGGCTGAGGCAAGAGAATCGCTGAAGCCCAAGAGTTTGAGGTTGCTGTGAGCTGTGACAACACAGCACTCTACCGAGGGTGACATAGTGAGACTCTCTCTCAAAAAAAAATCTATAAAAAATGGTATCATATCTTCCAACCCAGAAATGGAAATACTTCAAATACACCAAACCTCATCATTTTATACGCACGCACACACACCATATACAGAAAATAAATCCAGGGGCCACGCATGGTGGCTCATGCCTATAATCCTAGCACTCTGTGAGGCCGAGATGGATGAGTTCAGGAGCTCGACACCAGCCTGAGCAAGAGCAAGACTCCATCTCCAAAAAGGAAAAAAAAAAAGTCAGGCATGGTAGCAGGCACCTGTAGTCCCAGCTACAAGGGAGACTGAGACAGAAGGATCGCTTGAGCCCAGAAGTTTGAGGTTGCTGTGAGCTATGATGATGCCACAGCACTCTACTAAGGGCAACAAAGTGAGACTCTGTCTCAAAAAAAAAAAAAAATGAATGTAAGCTAGGTGTAGTGACTCATACCTATAATCCTAGCACTACGGGGAACAGAGACAAGAGGACTCCAAGGGAGTTAGTTGAAGACCGACCTGAGCAAGAGGGAGACCTTGTCTCTACTAAAAATAGAAAAATTAGCCTGGCATTTTGGTGAGTACCTATAGTCAATTACTCTGGAGGCTAAGGCAAGATCACTTGAGCCCAAGAGTTCGAGGTTGCTATAAAGAGGGTTAATGCCATGGCAGTCTACCCAGGGTGTCAGAGGGAGACTCTGTCTCAACAAAAAAAAAATAAAAAATTAAAATTAAAAAATTAAATGAATGCAGTGAGTATCATGTACTGCTAAAAGAATTTCAAGCTAACAGTCCAAGAGTCCAAAGTCAAAAAACTATGTATAAACTTAACTTTTCATTTAAAATCACACATTTAGAACATGAAGACATACAAGAGTCCCATAAAGCAAAGTGACTATTAATTGCCTCTTGCTTTTACACAGAACCACAACACCATTTAGAAGGTTTCAACCTCTGGATAACAATAACCACTCATACAAGATGACCATGAGCTCTTATAACTTAGTTTATTAACCACCACCAAAGACTGAAGTATTCCAAATAAAGTTCTCAATTGTTCTTGTTTTGTTTTCTCCATTATTTTTCCCCCTAAATGTTCCAGAGTAGTCCTTATTTTTGAATTCTTGACACTAATCTCAAATTGAGGACACTGTGTCAAAACTGCATTGATGGCTATTGGTTTTAGTGTAATATTCTTAAACACAGAGTAATCACAGTACAAAGTATTTTTTTAAACAGGTGTTTTTAACCCTTTTGTGGTGATAAAGTCCAACTGACTATATTCCCTGAGAAGAGCTATGTAATCTACAGAGGATGTCAAGAAGTTTACCATTGTATATCCCACCTCTAGTAGGCAGTCTAAGTATCTGATTTAACAATGAGCCTTGAAAACTGATGAAATGTGTACACACACACATTTTGTACATAATGCGAGGGTTCACAAACCTCCACCCCATACATGGACCCCAGCTTATAAATCAGCAATGATTTGCTTAAATTCAACTGTATTGATTCCATATAATAAATCAAACCCCCCAAAATAATCTTTTGTCCACCAGAGTCACTATACGGGCCACAAATGCCTTCATCTGGTCAGAAATGCAGTCCCCCTTCGAGTTGTAACTTCTCCTCATAATGTTTATAATGAAAGACTTTTAAAAATCGAATGGACCAACTTAATGACTTCTTATAAGATAATGATACCACCAAAACCCCCCAAAATAAACTGGCTAAGTCCAAAGACAAACAAAAACTACTCAATGAAACATTAAACTAGCCAAGTAATGAAAACAAACCTGAAGTCTCCTCCAGGATCAGACATCACAGGCCAGACACAGTGGCCTACACCTGTAATCCTAACACGCTGTGAGGCTGAAGCAGGTGGACTGCTTGAGCTCAGGAGTTCAAGACACACCTGTGCAAGAATAAGATCGCATCTCTACTAAAAACTGAAAAATTAGCTGGGCATTGTGATAGCACCTGTAGTCTTAGCTACTTGGGAGGCTGAGGCCAAGAGGATCTCTTGAGCCCAAATTTGAGGTTTCTGTGAGGCATGACGCCATGCACTCTACCCAGGGCAACAGAGTGAGACACTGTCTCAGAAAAAAAAAAAAAAATGATTAGACATTTTTTTTCCCCACTCAACAAGGGGGAAAAAAAAATCTTCGTTTACAATATAGTAGAGGTCCACCATCGTGCAGAAATCATTTCTCCACATCTAAATTCATCTTTAGTAAATTGGGGGGGTGGCAGTACCACAAGCATAAACAGGCCAAGAATACAAAAATAACCATTAAAAATCATCATAAATAAAAAGGAACTATTAATTTTATGAAATGGCATGTCAAATCCTACCAAACTTAACTCTCAAATTATGTTACAGAATCAGTTTAACTTCAAATAAGTTTCTAAACTGGACCTTTTTCTTTCTTTTCTAATACTATTTCTCCCTAGTCACAGAATTATTTCTTTGTCCAACTGTCTTCTCAGAAAAAAAGAACTCCCATGAAGCGTCATACACTCCACATTTATTCCTACAAAATGGTAAAGGGAAGCTATGTAACATGTAAGGAAAACAAACTCTGATGTAGTTACTTTTGGAATTTTTTTCTTCTAACTTAGGAAGGTGCTTTTCAACATTAAGGCATATAATCACCCCAAATAGCCACTTTAAAAATTCAACTATGAGTGGTGGCTCATGCCTATAATCCTAGCACTCTGGGAGGCTGAGGCAGGTAGATTGCCTGAGCTCAGGAGTTCAAGACCAGCCTGACCTAGAGCAAGAACCTGCCTATTAAAAAAATAACCAGGGGGGCGGCGCCTGCGGCTCAGTCGGCCCTGGCCAAACTGCAACCAAAAAATAGCCGGGCGTTGTGGCGGGCGCCTGTAGTCCCAGCTACTCGGGAGGCTGAGGCAAGAGAATCACTTAAGCCCAGGAGTTGGAGGTTGCTGTGAGCCATGTGATACCATGGCACTCTACCGAGGGCGATAAAATGAGACTCTGTCTCTACAAAAAAAAATAACCAGGGGTGGGCCTGGCATGGTGGCTCACGCCTATAATCCTAGCACTCTGGGAGGCTGAGGCGGGTGCATTGCCTGAGCTCACAGGTTCGAGACCAGCCTTGGTCAGAGGGAGACCCCGTCTTTAAAAAATAGCCGGGCATTGTGATGGGCGCCTATGGTCCCAACTACTCGGGAGGCTGAGGCAAGAGAATTGCTTGAGCCCAAGAGTTTGAAGTTGCTGGAAGCTGTGATGCCACTGCACTCTACCAAGGGCAACAAGTGAGAAATCTCTGTAGGGGCTTTGAATCCCTTCTTACCATTTACTAATTGGGCAAGTTACGTGCCCCCCGCCCCCATACTTCAGTTTCCCCTTCTGAACAAAGAGGTATTTACTTGGGTCATCATAAATCCTAGTTTCTCTGGGACCATCCTAATTTATGCTATTATTCCGGTATGCCATTTAGGTAGTGCCCTTCCACTCTCAAAAGTATTCTGGCTTGAGGCCAAGGTGGCTCATGCCTATAGTCCTAGCACTCTGGGAGGCTGAGGAGAGTGGACTGCCTGAGATCAGGTGTTCAAGACCAGCCTGAGCAAGAGTGAGACCCCATCTCTAAAAATGCCAGAATGCTAGGATTACAGGAGTGAGCCACCGTGCCCAGCCCATGCCTGGTTATTTTTTTAGAGATGGAGTTTGAGGTTGCTAGGGCATATCCTGGCTTGAACAATAATCTTATCTGTCATCCTATCTCATAGTGTTACGAAAAACAAGTGAGCTAATCCCACAAAGCCTTCGTAAGGGTATCTGGCACATAGTACAAGAGTTCAATTAGTATTAGCTATTGTTAATGTTAGTCACTATCAAAGACTTTTTATGAAAGGTTTTGAATTGTACAATGAAGAGTGCTTCCACAATATTCCTTTTTACAAGTAAAATTATGCATTTCACTTTCCACATTCAATTCCTTAGAACACCTAAGTGGGCCAGGCGCTGTAGCTCATGCCTGTAATCCCAGAACTTGGGAGGCCAAGGCGGGTGGATTGCCTGAACTCACAAGTTCAAGACTAGCCTGAGCCAGAGCGAGACCTCTCTATAAAAGCTGGGCATTGTGGCAGGCACCTGTAGTCCCAGCTACTTGGAGAGGCTGAGGCAAGAGAATTCACTCAAGCCCAGGAGTTTGAGATTGCTGTGAGCTATGATGCTACAGCACTCTACCAATGGCGACAAAGTGAGACTCTGTCTCAAAATAAATAAAACAACTAAGTAGAACTACTTGAAATCAATACCAATCAATTTATCCCACAGAGATGGCAATACCATCAATTGTATTCACAATTCCTCATACATAAGTTTTTAATAGAGGCTATATTAGGGTTACTAGCAGGTAAAGTGACTGAGAAGTAAAACTTTGCTTAGAGCCACACCAAATCCCTTAATATTCTAGGAGCCTTTCTCATTAGAGTTCCTCATGTTAACAGCGTAAGGTGTCCCAAAAGTCACCATACATAGGAAAAATGGGAAATTGTAGCTAAATGCACCTTTATTTATGAAATATTCATTACAAGGCTCGGCACCCATAGCACAGTGGTTATGGCACCAGCCACATACACCAAGGCTGGTGGGTTCAAACCCAGGCTGGGCCAGCTAAACAATGACAACTGCTACAAAAAACAGCCGAGCATTGTGGTGGGCACCTGTACTTGGGAGGCTGAGGCAAGAGAATCACTTAAGTCCAAAACTTTGAAGTTGCTGTGAGCTGTGACGCCACAGTACTCTACCGAGGGCGACATAATGAGACTCTGTCTCAAAAAAAAAAAAAAAGAAAAGAAATATTCACTACAAAATTTTAGCAGGAGCTGGCCAACATAGAGAATATTTTCAGAATATTTTGTAAAATTTTGTAATGAAGGTGCATTTAGGTATCATTTCCCAACTTCCCTGTATATGGCAACTTTTGGGACACCCTGAAGAAATAAGAAATTACGTGGATTTGAGTGCCTATTTTCTGAATTCTCCCCAAGAATAGTACCTAACTAGTATCTTTCTGGATATGCAGGAGAGAAACTAATCCACAATATTCAATGGATGCCTTGGGGAATAATTCTGTCATGGAACACCAGTTCATGGTATTCTTGAGATACAAAGGGGAAAATGTAGATGGAAAGACTTAATATTGAACAGTCTGGGTAGAAAACTGCTGCTCACCATCTGGAAAAAGTATTTCCAACAGGATGAAGCTTAAGGGAACGATCAACATAAAAAGATATAAATTTGGCTGGTGTAGCTGGTGCACACCTGTAGTCCCAGCTACCTGAAAGGCTGAGACTGGAGGATTGTTTGAGTCCAAGAATCTGAGACCAGCCTCCGCAACAAAGCAAGATCATGGCTCTAAAAAAATAACTGTTTTGTCTCAGCGCCTGTGGTTCAAGCAGCTAAGGCGCCAGCCACATACACCTGAGCTGGCGGGTTCAAATCCAGCCCGGGCCTGCCAAACAACAATGACGGCTGCAACCAAAAAATAGCCAGGCGTTGTGGCAGGCGCCTGTGGTCCCAGCTACTTGGGAGACGGAGACAGGAGAATCACTTGAGCCCAGGAGTTTGAAGTTGCTGTGAACTGTGATGCCACAGCACTCTACGGGGGGGGGGGGGGACAGCTTGAGGCTCTGTCTCAACAAAAAACTGGGAAACTATTCTAAGACACACTTCACCTCCATTTTGGATAAAGTGCAAATAACATAAAGGAAAAAATTCCATGAAACCATTCCATATACCACAGTATGCCCCCAAACAAACTATCAAGAAGATGCTTCAATGTATTATCCCACAAACTTTAATGAGCACATTCAAATAGATACAAAGCTCAGATATATTTCAACTATTAGTAAAAAGTATAACATAGACCTTTTATTAGGCAGCAATTTATCAAAACTTGATTAAAAATCTGCTTTTAGCTTGTACTATATGTGAAGAAAAACCTTGATTTGCAAAATTTAAATAACAATGCATGCTTTCTGATCACAGATAGCCCAAGACCTAAACCAGATAAGGGAAACAACTGAGCTTAACAAAAAAGCACAAAGGTTTTGAGGACAGGCTAATCCGGGTGGGTGCCAATCCAAGGCTGTCAATTATTATCATGGGATTTGGGACAAGTCCTTTACTTTGAGAGCCTCAATTTCCCCATCTGTAAAATGATAAGGACAACCTATCTTGCAAAGTGGTTGAGAAGATTAAACAGAAGATTAAGCTATAGTTATTGGCATTCAAAAGGAACTCAAATGGTAGTTAAATTAAGTTTCTTCAAGAAGTTGCAAGTCTTATCTTATTACAATAAATATTGTTCCTACAAAAGTGTAAATAGAACTTACTTCTCCCAACAAAGTCCAACACAATTTAAACAATTGTGTAACATTCTAACATATGTAACATCTCTTAATTTCTTATAAAGAAATTTTACATTTTAGCTATCTATTATTAATTTATCCACAGCTTATAGAGAAATCTCTCTAGCATTGCCTTATATTGTTCAGTTAAAATACAATCATGCACAGCATAATCACATTTCAGTCAACAGATCACATATACGAGGGTGGTCCCATAAGACTACCATTTTTCATCTTTTATACCATATTTTGACACCTTTTTATATTCAGATACAAATACTTATTGTGTTAAAATTGTACACTATTCAGTTTAGTAACATGGTACAGAGATTTACAGCATAAAAGTTAATAGGCTGCACAATATAGCCTAGGTGTTCAGTAGATCACCTAGGTTTGTCTAAGTAAAGTACAATAAGATGTTCGCACAAGAACAAAATTGCCTAAAGACGCATTTCTCTGAATGTATGCCCATTGTCAAGAGATGCATGACTGTAACAAAAGAACAGACCATCGACATTATTCATCCTCTCTTTCTTTGGGAGAAGTATAAAACAATTTCATTAATCTCTTGACTTACTATGAAAGACTTCCTGGTGTCTACTGGTCAGTATCAAAGAACTATTGCAAGCATGCATTAAAAATACAATTCAGGTAGTTGATTACTATAGGTACTAAAGATGTACAAATATTTTTTTTTTGGTAGAGACAGAGTTTCACTTTATCACCCTCAGTAGAGTGCCGTAGCGTCACACTGCTCACAGCAACCTCCAGCTCTTGGGTTAGGCAATTCCCTTGCCTCAACCTCCCAAGTAACTGGGACTACAGGTGCCCAGCTATTTTTTTGTTGCAGTTTGGCCGGAGCCGGGTTTGAACCCACCACCCTCGGTATATGGGGCCAGCACCCTGCCCACTTAGCCACAGGGCACCACCCAATGTATAAACTTTTTTTTAATGCACACACACAAAAAATTACTCCTCATCAAGCAACACTGCTTACATTATTGAACATATATAAAATCTGGTTAAATTAAATGCAAAGCAGGAGGATTTTTCAGGAGACTGAAAAATCAAACTAACAATTTTGCTTTCTCACTTATCTTTGCCAGACAGAGCATCCAATAAACACCATTTACAATACCTGGAAATATAAAAAAATAGTATATAAGGACAGTATCAAAACACAAATTAAAAGCCTGGAACACAGGCAGTGCCCCTACATAGCTCAGTGGGTAGGGTGCCGGCCATATACACAGAGGCTGGTGGGTTAGAACCCAGCCTGGGCTAGCTAAAACAATGGCAACAACAACAACAACAAAAAAAAATAGCCGGGCATTGTGGCAGGGGCCTGTAGTCCCAGCTACTCGGGAGGCTGAGGCAAGAGAATCGCTTAAGCCCAAGAGCTTGAGGTTGCTGTGAGCTGTTGACACCCTGGATGGCACTCTATCCAGGTTGACTCAGTGAGACTCTGTCTCAAAAAGAAAAAAAAAAGCCTGGAACACATATCAAATGTAGAAAACTACAAAAGAAAAATGTAAATAACTTTTAAAATAGCCTGTACCTTTCAAGTTCCTTCTTTACTCTCCAACAATTAACCACATTTCAGTGTATACTGATGCCAACAGCTAAGTAGGACTATTCCTTTTCTTTGCTTTTCTTCCCAAGTCCCCAAACAGTGCTCTACTATAAACTGTACATTTTAATTTAATGTTAATTTTAAGTTTAAAAGTTATTATGGGGGCAAGACATGATTGCAAGAGGGACTTTACCTAACAATTGCAATCAGTGTAACTGGCTTATTGTACCCTCAATGAATCCCCAATAATAAAAAAAAAAAAAAAAAAAAAAAAAAAAGTTTAAAAGTTAATTCGTAGCATCAAAAACTGAAGTCTTCTATTATGAAGAACTCACAGCAAAAAAGAATATGCTATTCATTGTTTACTCCCTTCCCACACATGACTGTGGGTGGCATCAGTTAAACATGAAAAATATTAAACACTACTAAACTCTCCATGGCATATTTTCACATCTAACCCTATATTCCCAAAAGAACAGCTTCAAGACTGATCCTGCCCCTGCCATAACCACCCCATCCATTTTAATTCATAGGTCCTCAGGTGACCACAAAAATCAGTAAAGTAGAAAAAGAAATACAGAATTTGGCGTGGTGCCTGTAGCAGAGTGGTTACAGCGCCAGCCAAATACATCAAGGATGGCAGGTTCGAAACTAGCCCCCAGCTAAACAATGACAACTGCAACAGAAAATATCCAGGCACTGTGGCGGGTGCCTATAGTCCCACCTCCTTGGGAGACTGAGGCAAGAGAATCACTTAAGCCCAAGAGTTTGAGGTTGCTGTGAGCTATGATGCCAAGGCACTCAACCGAGGCAACACAGTGAGACTCTGTCTCAAAACAAAAAAAACCTAACAAAATAAACTTCAAAGTTATCAAATTCATGTTGTATTTGCTTAGTTGTTTAGCTATCGCCTCACCATAATAAATCTGATGCCACAATCCTCACCATCTACATAAGAATACTTACATGAGAATGAAAATTTCAAATGTATCTTCCCTTAATATCCTTCTAATGCTGAATATAAATACACAAACAGAGTAATGTTAACAGTTATAAAATGTCCATTCCTAGACTACGGTGGAATTTTGCTATAATAATGATTAGGGAACACCTTTTAGCAAATATGAAAATTAAACATCCATTATTTTGTATTCCCTTCAGAATTGTGACATTTGGGTAGCGCCTGTGGCTCAGAGGGTAGGGCGCCAGCCACACATACCAAAGGTGACAGGTTCAAACCTGGCCTCAGCCGAACTGCAACAAAAAAAAAAATGGCCTGGCGTTGTGGCGGGCACCTGTAGTCCCAGCTACTCTGGAGGCTGAGGCAAGAGAATCACCTAAGCCCAGGAGTTGGAGGTTGCTGTGAGCAGTGTGATGCCACTGGCACTCTACCAAGAGCAATAAGGTGAGACTCTGTCTAAAAAAAAAAAATTTGACATTTATTCCAAAATACATCTCAGAAGAAAGAAAGAAACCCAATCCCGGGCGGCGCCTGTGGCTCAGTAAGTAGGGCGCCGGCCCCATATGCAGAGGGTGGCGGGTTCAAACCCAGCCCCGGCCAAACTGCAACAAAAAAATAGCCAGGTGTTGTGACAGGCACCTGTAGTCCCAGCTGCTCAGGAGGCTGAGGCAAGAGAATCACATAAGACCAAGAGTTAGAGGTTGCTGTGAGCCGTGTGATGCCACGGCACTCTACCTGAGGGCGGTATAGTGAGACTGTCTCTACAAAAAAAAAAAAAAAAAAGAAAGAAAGAAACCCAATCCTGAACAATGCAAAACTGCAAAAACTAAGGCACTTACCTTAAAAGTAATTTAGGAGCAGTTCATGAGTACATTAGGGTTTTAATTGCAATGCATTTTTACTGCTTATGGGTAATGCTCAGAATGATAACAAAGTATTAGAATATTTTACATATCACCTTTTAACTCATTATAGCACCAGATCATTAAAGAGGGAGTGATTTAAATCATTTAAATGTAAATATTCATTTTCATATCAGTTTTTAAAAACCCACTTCATCCTCCCTGCCAGTCTCTGATACCTTAGAATACTACAGTTATTTCACAGTAGGAAGGAATGGCTAATAAGTATGTTTCTTTTCCAATCCGCTTCTCTACTCAGTCATTAAACACTGAATACTGAAACTGAATTCAACTACCTCAATCTTCCTACCAGGAATGCTCCCTATGGCACCCCAATCCCTTCCATCTTCATTTATTCCAACTGCCAAAGCCCCTCCTATTAATAGTAAATCCCTTTTATACTGACTCACTGTAACTCCAACTTGATGAAATGGACACCAAACAGAATTTAGAAAATCTGCAAATGTAGTTTTCCCATTTTCCAAGAATTTTAAAGAAAACTAAACATTAAAGACATTCAGACTAAGTTACAAACATTTAAAGTTGAACCAATTCATAAGCACTTCTGTGACTCGTTCTATACTGGTTTGACTTTGATACTGGTTTGACTGCTATATATTTTTGAAAGTTTATTTGGAAAGTGTATACATAAGGTTAAATTTCCCAAGTAATTCTGATATGCAAATATAAACAAGTCATTACAACAAGATTCCAAAACAATGTGAAAATTTTTCTTCAAAAATTTTTCTAACTATGGAAATTTTTAAGCATACGCGAAAGTGTTACAATAGTAACAATGAGCTCTGCTGTACTGGTCCAGCTACAATACTCAAGGACACTTCTGTTACATCTCTACTTCCCACACTCCCTCTCCCAATTATTATCTTCAAAAAGAATTTTAAAAGGAAGACTCTATGTTCTGTAAGAAAAACCCAAAGATAACAAAAGTATCAAAGACTAACAAGAAGTTAAAATCCAGCAACGTAACTACACAGCTACCCTACACAACTTGGTAGATGACAAATTTAAGAATTCAATCAAACCATTTTTAAGAATTTTAATGAAGTCCACCCATACAACCCAAAGGACATATTTAAAATTATACTTAAAAGGATAAATACGAAGTGAAACATTTTGGCATGTTTGTTAATTCTAGTTTCATTTAATAACCCTGTAAGGCACGTAAGTTTAAGCTTTTTTAAGTTAATGGGGAAATTTTTGAGACGCAATACCAATACTTTAGGATTCTGGTCTTGGTGTTTGTATGAAATTCTCAGGCCTTGATTTAAAACTTTCATTGTAGGGCGGCGCCTGTGGCTCAGTCGGTAAGGCGCTGGCCCCATATACCGAGGGTGGCGGGTTCAAACCCGGCCCCGGCCAAACTGCAACCAAAAAATAGCCGGGCGTTGTGGTGGACGCCTGTAGTCCCAGCTACTCGGGAGGCTGAGGCAAGAGAATCGCTTAAGCCCAGGAGTTAGAGGTTGCTGTGAGCTGTGTGAGGCCACGGCACTCTACCGAGGGCCATGAAGTGAGACTCTGTCTCTACAAAAAAAAAAAAAAAAAAAAAACTTTCATTGTATTGTGATTCCTTTTAGGTTTATTGCGCTAAGTGAAACTTGTCCAATAAATCTTCCTTTTAAAAACCAAAAAAAAAAAAAAAGGATACATACGATATGTGATGAAGATGCACTTAAACATCTGTAATTACCTTGCACTCCTACAGCACCTTAGCTCACAACGAAGAAAACTAGACTATTTAACATAACTATGCCATAAAATTACAATTCAACTACTTAAAAACCCGCTGAACACTTATATACCTTAAACTGGTCCTTCCGTTCCCTAACTACAGAATGGTTATCAACGTAGAAAGAAAACCAGGCATTGTAACCTGTAAGTGGTTCAAAATTAACCCCACTGTTCATTAGGAAGTATATGAAAACAAGTCTACAAGTCTAAACTACTTGAATTGTATGTCATTAAACAGAAATGTATCCACTTTCCAAGGCCTTTTTTTTTTTTTATAAGTAAGTTCACATATACCCTTAAACGCAACGCGCTAGGCTACAGACAGAATTAGGAGACCGCCTCCTGCTTTTGCTCCCAACCAATACGCAGAGAGAGAAGGTTGGCAGGAAAGTGCTGCGAGGACAGTAACAAACACCAGCAGCTCCCGAGCAGGCCCTGCTAGAGCCAGGAATGACGCACTTCGGTAACCCGACTCTTTCTCCCCTCCACCCCCGCCCCCAGCAGCGGTGCTGACACCGCCAACAGCCCGGAGTAGGAAAAAAGACAACAGAAAAAAGACAGAGGTTGGACCGCACCAGGTTTCATCAAGAAACCTCGATTATTCCTCTTTCGACACTAACCACTAGGACTAAACAGGAAAAGAAGCTTCGTGCTTCAGCAAGTCCCATCATGGTGGTTTAAGAGTCACTAAATTAAGCTGATAATGAGTCCAATCCACAGAGACAAATACAGGGTGTGGCTGCTGTGCAATACGGCGGTCCGTGGGAGAAAAGGGGTATGGAATTTACACTCCAGTGTGAAGGGAAGATGGGGCTGGGGGAGGGGGACCGGCCCGCGCATTTTAAGGAACCATTGCAAACCAACACAAGCTTCTGGTTTACTCAAACCTAACCCTACACATCAAAAGTTTCTAATAGATATATCATGTAAACTGTAAATAACCATTTAATCAAACACCATGACCCACAATTTAAAAACTACATCCGAGAAAGGAGGGAGAGGGAAGGGGGGGTAGGAAACAACATAAAAAACATTCTAGGCCACAGAAGAGAAAGTCTCACAAACCGGATGAAAACTACTAATGCAATATTAACAATTAAAGCAGAACACCGAAGCACGAAAAATCACACGACAACCTATTACAGTTAAGAATTCAAAATAAAATGACATATACAACAAGGGGGAGCGGAAACTAAATGTCGAAAGTACAGCGGTTTATAAAAAACTAAAGGCAAAACAAGACATTCCCTCTGCGGAGGAAAAAAGGGGCCGAAATCAACAATACGTTTACGATTCTAGGCCAGAAGAAAATGGGAACGGGGCTCAAAGTTTTGCGGAACTACTTGATGCTGTTTCCCACACCTTCTCACTCCCATGGCCCATCCGACCCTTTTCGTCCCAAAATCGCCCTTCCACAGATCTCCGAATACGTGGTAGAAGAAAAAAGAAAAGTCGACCCCAAGCAAGAATAAAAGTGTGAAGGGAAAAAAGCAGCGGCTGCCTACCTGGGGCAAGGATCAGCTCAGTTCGTGCCTTGAGAAAGACAGCGCGGGTGGGGGTGGGAATGAAAAGCAGCACTAAAACTGAAACAAAAGTGGCGCCAAAACCCCCCAACAAACAGCCTTCCACTCCCGCCCTTCCCCCCTCCGCCCATGCCAGGCAGGCAGGGCCCCCTTCGGGGCAAGGTCTGCGCGCGGGGGCCAACACCGCCAGACCCCAACCTATTTATAAAATTGTTGCCCTAAGAAAACTGACCGAAGTCGGGCCTCGGAAGGGATGGAGAAATCGATGCCAATCGCTTTCCCAAGCAGTTCCCCCACCACGCGCTGGAGATGATGGGGCGGGGGAGAAGCAGAGGGGCCCGTCACATGAATGTTGTTCCCTCTCTAGGAAGGGAGGAAGAGAGGGAGGGAGGGAGGGGAGGGAGGGAGGAAAGGAAGGAGGGGAAGGGAGAAGGGAGGGGGCATGAGGGAGGGGTGTGATCAGAGTAGATTTTCCCTCGCCTCCCTCGGTCCGAGGCCCAAATATACACAACTGAGCCTCCTCTTTCTCCCCTCCCCCCTAGGTTCCCAGCACCACCATTTTGCTCTCTGCCTTCCCCTCACCACGATACCGCGCTCTCCCCCACCCCAACCACAGCCTCCCCGGCTTTCCTCCCCCGACTACGGCTCGCACCCCACCCCACCT
Organism: Nycticebus coucang; assembly: GCF_027406575.1. NCBI lineage: Eukaryota > Metazoa > Chordata > Mammalia > Primates > Lorisidae > Nycticebus > Nycticebus coucang. The sequence goes on along the minus strand of NC_069804.1, from coordinate 149,421,852 downwards.
CCAGTTTTGGCTCTCCGCGGCTTAAGAGCCTGCCGGAGAAAAGGAACCTAAACCTAATGCTACACAGAGAAGCGAAGCCTCCATCTTGCGCTGCTCCGCGTTCTCCATTTTGGGCCACCCATGGGGGGGTCTCCGTAGAGGCCCCGAGGGAGAGTTGGGCGAGGGAAGGAAGAGAAAATCTTCAGCGAGGGTAGTCGAAAAGAAGAGTCCTGCAGTAGAAAGCCACTCTAGGAGTAGGAGGTAGGGAGGAAGGGGGGCTGGAAGTTCCTTGGAAGTGTTGGGGAAGCGACTTGGGGGGAGAAAGGAGGGCCAGGGGTGACGCGGGGGCGATGACAGATTCTCCCCGCCTGCACTTAGCCACCCGCTCCATGGCTGCCCCCCACGGAGGCAAAGGAAACTGAGGGGAAATTAAATGGCAGCAGAGTGCCCAACCTCTTTCCCTCCCAACTCCTCTCTCTCGCCCTGTTTCAACCATACACACCTCACGATGGGCCCCGCGCCCTCCGGGTGCCCCTCCAAACTTCTAGAAGCTTCGCCTCCGCCATTTTATAACTTACCTCCCCCCTCAGCGTACACAGAGGCAGCAAGGAGACTGTTCGCCTCCCCCACTCCTCCTTCCTTCTTTCTCAGGCCGGGGGCTTCTTCACCCCTGGGCTGGTACAAGATTTTTTTTCCCCTTCCTCTTCTTTACACCCTCGAATTCTACTCAGGGACGGAAGCTCCCGCGGTTCTAGAGCGGTGGGGGGTTTTGAAAGTGGCGGTCGGATCCGGCGGTTTTTTTTTTTCTTTTTTTTTTTTTTTTTTTTTTTGGTGGCGCTTCGGGATTGTTTGGGGTGTTCGCTCTTCGGCGACTTGGAGGCGAATGGAACGCGCAGGCGCCATCTGTCGGCCACGAATCCGCGCCCTACTCCTGTTGGGAGGGAGCGGCATCTAGCGGCAGAGAGCTGGCACTGCAACGCCTGGCTCCCAGCCCTCCCACCCAGCGTCCTCCTCCCAATCACCGACCAATCGGGGCCGTCTGACTCCCGGGTTCAGCGTCTCCGACGCCGCCTGCAAACTAGGCGCCCGTAGGGGCGCGCCTCTGAAAGGGGTAAACAAGGTGCCGTGCCCGCGCCTGACTTATTCTTTTGGCCGCGTTTCCGCCGTGGACCCATTCGAGCTGCGGTTCCTGTATTTTTAGTGGGGGATCCAGGGGAGGGCGGGAGGAATGTCTGGCAGAGCCCGAGGCGGTGGGAATTCAGAGGCCAGGCTTTCTCAGGGGCCCGTTCCCCGGGTCCCTCTGCCCCTCGCGCAGCTCCAAGGTGGCAGCCCAGTCGGGATTCACCTTTCAAAGTCCCCTCTTTTGACACACAACGGAAGGGGTCTGCAGCCTTAGTTCCCAGACCCTCCCTGCACCTTCGTTCCTACCCCTAACCACCAAAAGAACCAACTCGCTTAACTCTGGCACCTGATCCTAAATGGTTTAACGGGGTTTGGGTTGGGAGAGGTGTTTAAGGTTTTGTTTGTTTTGTTTTGTTTTGTTTTTTCCATTTTGTTTGCTTCGGGTATGGAGAAAAGCGAGCTGATTCTCTATTGGGAAGACTGGCCCTGGAGAAGAAAAATGTTTTTTCTTTGCATCCCACTCTTCTCGCCTACGAGAAAACGTGGTCTGTACCTCCAAGGTCTTAGGAGTCTTAAGGAACTGGGCTACTAGACTAGGCCGTGAGCTCGACCAATTTGTTCGCCACTCTGCGGGCGGGAGAGGAGCTAGGACAGAGCTAAGTGAAGGGAAATCGAAAATTTGGGCAAAAGGAGTGGAGGGGAACCTACTAGGTCTTCCCTGCCTCCCCCGCGCATCCACTGCCTTCCCGGGAACGTGGGCTGGGGCAGCCTAGAAACGTTGTTAGGAATTTAGACTCCTTATCCTGCTTCCCCTACACTCCCCCAAGATGTTTGAAGTGCGAAAGGACCCTTTCAAATCCTTCGACCCCCGATTAACTCCCAAGGTTTTATCACCTCCTTTTTTTTTTTTTTTTAAGTTATTTCTAATCCACTGTACTGGACCTTTGACCACCAAGAGTGCTCGTGCTCTATGCAGGGGAGAAAAACGGGGAGGGCCCCTGTGAAGCGCCACTCTTCCTAGGACAGGAAGAAGTGACCTATTACAGTGTCTCCATTGCTGTTAACAAAAGTTCCTAGATTCATACAATAGAGTTTGTTTAAGAGCCCTTATTTTCTGTTTCTTTTTTTTTTTAATTTGGGTAAAATATAAAATGCCCTATTAATACGTACTTAATAACAAATTTTCCAAATTGAGAAATATTGTAAGCCGCATTGTCAATGGTGAAGCTTTCACCCCGTGTCACCTCTAAAGCATTCCTGATGCAATATGATGATTATTTTCAGTTCCTAAATTATATTACTTCCTAAATTCCTTCCATGTCTGTGTCTCTCGCATCCCCTGTGCCTATTGTATTTTTTCTTCAACTTTAAAAAAAAGTTATGGTATATTTACTCAACTGAACAATAAAAGTTAAACAGAAAACATCTAAATATCAATAACAAGAAAAGTCTGAGACATTTTTTACTTACCTTTACAGATTTAAGGAGTGGAATACTACACAAAATAAATTTCCATTTCTTTTGGAGACCATCTTTAGTAAAATGCTGTAGTTCTTGTTTTTTGCTTTTTTTCTCCACTGCTGAACCAAGAATGCTGTAGTTTTAGTACGTTCAAGTTACAGAATGATGCAGCTAGAACCTTGAATGAGTTGTAGTGGAAAATTTACAGAGTTATATGCAAAATTCCACTGGAAGTAATAGGAAAATTGGGCTGTGTGCCAAATCACTTTAATTTAATTCAATTGTAACATTGATCTTAAATGATTTCCAGTTTTCGTATTAGCTGAAAACTACAGATTTTCTGCTCCAAACAGCACATTTATAGTACATGGCACAAATAGTTTCTCAACTATGTTCTCAGTTGATTGTGTAGCAACTGAGACTTTAAACAATTTTATACTTTGAACAAAACTAGAAAGTTCCTGTTTTGTGAACTTGCTCTCATTTTGTGAACTGCTCTCAAAATACCACTGAAGACTACTGACTGACCCGTCAGAAATAAGTTTTGTGGCAAATTTATACTGACATTTAAGAATGTTTAGGCGAGTCCAGTGGCTCATGCCTGTAATCCTAGCACTCTGGGAGCCAAGGCTGGCACATTGTTTGAGCTCAGGCGTTCCAGGCCAGCCTGAGCAAGAGTGGAGACTGCCTCTCTACTGAAAATAGAAGAAGTAGCTAGGAGGTATGGCGGGCACCTGTAGTCCCAGCTACTGGGGAAGCTGAGGCAAAAGGATCTCTTGAGCCCAAGAGTTTGAGACTGTTGTGAGCTATGATGATGATGCCAGGGCACTCCAGCCTAAGGCAACAGTGAGAATCTGTCTCAGGAAAAAAAGAAAAAAAAAAGGAATGTTCCACAGCAGTCCCTTCCCCCTTTTATTTGCTAGAGTTCATTTTAAAAACTATAAGGTTTGGCTCCTGTAGCTCAGCAGCTAGGGTGCCAAGCACATACACCAGAGCTGGCAGGTTCAACCCCAGCCCCTGCCTGCAAAACAACATTGACGGCTGCAACCAAAAAATAGCCAGGCATTGTGGCCGGTGCCTGTAGTCCCAGCTACTTGGGAGGCGGAGGCAGGAGACTCGCTTGAGCCCAGGAGTTAGAGGTTGCTGTGAGCTGTGATGTCACAGCACTCTACCCAGGGCGACAGCTTGAGGCTCTGTCTCAAAAAAAAAAGGCAAAAAATAGCTGGGCATTGTGGCAGTAGCCTGTAGTCCCAGCTACTTGGGAGGCTGAGGCAAGAGGATCACTTAAGTCCAAGAGTTTGAGGTTGCTGTGACGCCTCAGCACTCTACCCAGGGTGATAGCTTGAGACTGTCTCAAAAAAAAAAAAAAAAGCTATCCACAAACATTGTACCCTAATCATTTGTACACACATATTAATCTGAAAGTTAAAAAAAAAAAAAAACTATCCTTCAACACTTACAGATCACAATACTGTGTGCCTTAGTCCTACCCTAAGGAATGTAGTTATTTTGTAATGTACTGAAAGACTTATTCACCCTTGGAATTTGAGGTCAAAGTAAGAAAATGTCACCAAATGAAATATGCAACTGATATAAAATAAACTCAATCCTAATTATTTGTAACATGTCCTTCACGTGGTAACATTGTAAGGACAAAAGCTTTGGTATCTGATAAGAAATATTGAAAAAGGAGAGTTGAATGGTTAGAACTTACAAATATTTGGTACTGTGTAAAGGGCAAAATACTTTTTAATGCAAAAATATTCTGGTCACTAGAAATTCATACCCCACAGTGTAGCAGAGATAATCCTCCAGGTTTACCATAGTTTGTATAAAACATACCAGAATTCTCTTTGCTTTGACTCCATGCAAATGGAGCAAATTTCTGATTATAAATTAGATTTTCCAGATAGTCTCCTACTCTGGATGGCATACACATATATTTTATATTTTCTAACATCATTACAAACATAGCCTAAAACCCAGAAACATAAAGATACATAAATATGAGTGTACAGAAATTAAAAATTATGTACGAGGTCCAACAACTTCTAAAACTCATCCTGGATAAAGTGCTGTATACCTCATTGCTGAATATCACCACAATAACCTTCAAAGTACTCCCCTAAGGAAGCTATGCACTGATGCCAGTGCGTCTACCCTTCAAAGCAATTCTGGAACTCTTTCTGGAATGAGCCTGTCTCAAAAAAAAAAAAAATAGAAATGGTCATTTTCAGGGGATTCATTAAAGAAATTATGATACATCCATACAATGGTGTCCCATACCCACCAGTAAAACAATTAAGTATATATTTGTCTAGTGATTTGCAAATATGTCTAAGATGTAAGTGAAAAACCAAACTGCAAATAGCTTGTATAGTGTGATTCCATTTGTGAATATATTTATATGTACATGTATTAGCATATGCATAAGATATCTTTCTTAAAAACTTTTTGTTTTGGGGTCTAGTGCCATGGCTCACGCCTATAATCCTAGCACTCTGGGAGGCAGAGGCAGTGGATTGCCTGAGCTCACGGTTCAAGACCAGCCTGAACAAGAGCAAGACTCCCATCTCTAAAAATAGCCAAGCAGGGCAGCGCCTGTGGCTCAAAGGAGTAGGGCACTGGCCCCATATGCTGGAGGTGGAGGGTTCAAACCCAGCCCTGGCCAAAAACTGCAAATAAATGAATAAAAATAGCCAAGCATTGTGGACCTGTAGTCCCAGCTACTCAGGAGGCTGAGGCAAGAGGATCGCTTGAACCCAAGAATTTGAGGTTGCTGTGAGCTATGATGCCACAGCACTCTACCGAGGATGACAAAGTGAGACTGTAACTCAAAAAAAAAGTTTTTGTTTTGACAATCAATCTCATAGAGACAGAGAATAGAATGGTGGTTACCAGAGGCTGGGAAAGGTATCAGGCAGAGGGAATCAAGTAGGGATGGTTAATGGGTACAAAAATACATATAGTTTGATGGATAGAATTAACATTTGATAACACAATATGACTATAATCAACAATAAATTAGGGTATACTTAAAAATAACTAAAAGTATAGAATTGGCAGTGCCTGTACCTCAGTGAGTAGTGTGCCGGCCACATACACCCAGGTTGACGAATTCAAACCCAGCCCGGGCCAGATAAACAGCAATGACAACTGCAACAAAAATATAGCCAGGCGTTGTGGCTGGCACCTGTAGTCCAAGCTACTTGAGAGGCAAAGACAGGAGAATTGCTTGAGCCCAAGAGTTTGAGGTTGCTGTGAGATGTGAGGCCAAGGCACTCTACTGAGGACAGCATAGTGAGCTTCTGTCTCAAAAAAAGAAAAAAAAAAAGTATAGAATTGGGATGTTCCTAATAGAGAAATGATAAGTGCCTAGATGATGGATATCACAATTACTCTGATATCATTTATGCACATTGTATGGCTCAGTACCTGTGGCTCAAGCAGCTAAGGCGTCAGTCACATACACCTGAGCTGACGGGTTCGAATCCAGCCCGGGCCCGCCAAACAACAATGACGGCTGCAACCAAAAAATAGCTGGGCATTGTGGCGGGCGCCTGTAGTCCCAGCTACTTGGGAGGTGGAGGCAAGAGAATCACTTGAGCCCAAGAGTTGGAGGTTGCTGTGAGCTGTGATGCCACGGCACTCTACCCAGGGCGACAGCTTGAGGCTCTGTCTAAAAAAAGAAAAAAAAAAGTGGCTAGTACAACTGAGGAACTGAATTTGTATTTTACTTCATTCTAATTCAATGTAAATAGCTACACGTGGCTAGTGACTCTACATTGGAAAGTGACTATCTAGGTAATTCTGATAGTTGTTCTTCATTAAACATTATTTTCTGAGTGCTTCCCAGGTTCCAGTCACACAGTATCAGTAGAGACTGATAATACAAAATTAATACAATCATCTCTCTTTATCTGATGCACACCCCACCCTACCTCCACGCCAATAATAAACTTGCCGTTGCTCAAGTCTGTAATATAAAGTGGCATAATATTTCCATCTGACCTATGAATATCCTCTGGTATACTTTAAATCTCTTCTAGATTAATTATAATACCTAATGTAGTGTAAATTCTGTATAAATAATTATTCTACTATATTGATTTTTTAATTCGTGTTTTATTATATTATTATTATTTACCCTTTTTTGAATTTTTTATATGAAAACTAAGATTTATTTTATCAAAGAAAATGTTCAAGAGTCACAACTGGTGGGCCCAGGACAGATCCAGCTGCAAATGCCAGGAAAAGCCAGTCACCATTCATAGCCTGCCCATGGTGGATCAGGCGGCATCTGTGCTGGCTCTTTGGCCAACACCCAGCTTGGGAAAAGTCCAGGGCCTGCCTGCAGAGGAGCTGATCCAAAATGAACCTGAGAAAGGGCTCATGCCACAAATGCTGCTTGCTTCAAACAGGACACCCTCAGTCTTGATCCCCCTAAGGCTAGCATCTCCTTCCTGAATAGGCAGGGACAAAAGCAGAGAGAGAGAAGCAGAGAAAGCACCACCTCACACATACTCCTCACAGTCAGCAATGATCACCTATTGCCATGGTGCCATGCCTTCCTTTCATCACTGCCCTGATGGAAGCAGCCCTTCCTCCTGCAACCAGCCCCTGGCTCATCTCTCCAGGGCCACAGAGTACCCCTCCCGCCTTCCCACAAGGCTGTGCACTAAAAACCTATACAAGAAGGAGACCTGTCCCAGCCACATAATTTCTTGAATACTTTTGATCCATGGTTGGTTGAATCCAAGGATGCAGAACTCGTGAGTGCCAAATGCTGACTGTAATTCATTGTCCTTCATCTCAGACAGCTTGCAACACATTGAGAAAAGATGGTCAAGGCCAAGTGCAGTAGTTCCACACTTTGGGAGTCTGAAGCGGGAAGATGGCTTGAGGTCAGGAGTTCAACACCAGCCTGAGAAACATACCAAGACACTGCCTCTACAAAAATAAAATTTAGGGGGCGGCACCTGTGGCTCAAAGGATTAGGGCACCAGCCCCATATACCAGAGGTGGTGGGTTCAAACCCAGCCCCGGCAAAAAAATAAAAATAATAATAATAAATAAATAAAGAATAAATAAAAATTACCTTTAAAAAAATAAAAATAAAATTTAGCGCAAGTGCAGTGGCTCAGGCCTGTAATTCTAGCACTCTGGGAGGCCAAGGCTGGTAGATTGCCTGAGCTCACAGGTTCAAGACCAGCCTGAACCAGAGTGAGACCCCATCTCTAAAAATAGCCAGGCACTGTGGTGGGCACCTGTAGTCTCAGCTAATCGGGAGGCTGAGACAAGTGAATCACTTGAGCCCAAGAGTTGGAGGTTGCTGTGAGCTATGATGCCACGGTAGTCTACCAAGGGTGACAAAGTGAGACTCTGTCTCAGAACAAAAAAAAAAAAAGAAAGAAAAAGATAAGCTCAAATAAATCAAGTCAAGGGCTATAGTGCTATTATAGAGGACTGACAAAGTAGAATGTAAGCACAAAGGAGACTGTAAGCAGAAATCACAAAAGATGACTAATAGTTGAAATGAGCCTCCTGAATTTGGAACTTGACGGGGCAGGCAGTGCCTGGTGCCTGAGCAACTTTGTCTGAACTTTCAGCCTACACTGTCCACAGAGCTGCCACCCTCAGCACTCATTTGGCTGGATGGTACCCAACACATAAGCATCACTCCTGAACTCTGGCAGGTACCTGTAGTCCCAGCTACTCAGGAGGCTGAGGCAAGAGCATTGCTTGAGCCCAAGAGTCTGAAGTCACTGTGAGCTGTGACACCACAGCACTCTACCAAGGGCAACATAGTGTGACTCTGTCTCAAAAAATAAAAGAAAAAGAAGAAGATCATTAGATTTCTGGAACAAAACTATAATGAAGCCTCAAACTATCAAAACCTGTGGGATACTGCCAAGGCAATCCTTAGAGGGAAATTTATAGCATTAGATGCCTTCATCAAGAAAACAGAGCAAGTCAGCAACCTAATGGGCCATCTCAAGCAACTGGAAATGGAAGAACAATCTAATCCCAAACCCAGCAGAAGAAAAGAAATAACCAAAATTAGACCAAACCTAAATTAAATTTAAAACAAAAGAATTGGCTCTGCACCTGTAGCTCAAGAGGCTAGGGTGCAAGCCACATACCCCGGAGCTGGCGGGTTCGAATCCAGCCTGGCCCGCCAAACAACAATGACAACTACAACCAGGAAATGGCCAGGTGTTGTGGCAGGTGCCTGTGGTCCCAGCTACTTGGGAGGCTGAGGCAATAGAATTGCTTAAGCCCAAGAGTTTGAGTTTGCTGTGAGCTGTGATGTCCAAGGTGACAGCTTAAGACAATGTCTCAGAAAAAAAAAAAAAAGAAAAGAAAAAGAAAGAAAAGAGAACAAAATATTCAGGCTCGGCACCTGTAACACAGTGGTTACAGCGTCAGTCACGTACATCAAGGCTGGTGGGTTCAAACCCAGCCCAGGCCAACTAAACAACAATGACAACTGCAACAAGAAATAGCCAGGTGTTGAGGTGGGCACCTGTAGTCCCAGCTACTGGGAGGCTGAAGCTAGAGAATCATTTAAGCCCAGGAGTTTGAGGTTGCTGTGAGCTGTGATGCCACAACTGTACCAAGGGTGACATAGGGAGACTCTGTCTCAAAAAAAAAAAAAAATTGGGCGGCGCCTGTGGCTCAGTCGGTAAAGGCGCCGGCCCCATATACTGAGGGTGGCGGGTTCAAACCCGGCCCCGGCTGAACTGCAACCAAAAAATACCTGGGCGTTGTGGCGGGCACCTGTAGTCCCAGCTACTCGGGAGGCTGAGGCAAGAGAATCGCTGAAGCCCAGGAGTAGGAGGTTGCTGTGAGCTGTGTGATGCCACCGCACTCTACTGAGGGCTATGTCTCTACAAACAAACAAACAAACAAACAAAAAAGAATTATTCAGAAGACCAGCAAAACAAAAAGTTGGTTCTTTGAAAAGATTAATAAAATTGATAAACTCTTGGCTAGAATAACCAAAAACAGAAAAATAATATTTCTAATAACTACAGCCAGAAATGATAAAGGGTAAATAACAATAGATGCCACAAGAGATTCTCAATAATTACTACCAAAAAAACTATTCCCAGAAATATGAAAGTGTAGAGGAGATGGACCAATATCTAGAAGCAGAATACCTTCCAAAATTCAGCCGGAAAGATTTAGAAATCTTAAATAGACCAACATCAAGTAGTGAAATAGCATCAATTATACAAAATCTCCCAGAAGAGAAAAACCCTGGACCAGATGGTTTCACACCAGAATTCTATCAAACCTTCATAGAGGAACTAGTTCATATAATGCATAAACTTTTCCAAAATATAGAGAAAGAAGGACTCCTCCCCAACACATTCAATGAAACAAATATCCTGATCCCCAAACCAAGAAAGGACCCAATATAAAAAAAGAAAACTAGGGCGGTGCCTGTGGCTCAGTCAGTAAGGCGCCGGCCCCATATACCGAGGGTGGCGGGTTCAAACCCGGCCCCAGCCAAACTGCAACCAAAAAATAGCCGGGTGTTGTGGTGGGTGCCTGTAGTCCCAGCTACTTGGGAGGCTGAGGCAACGGAATCGCTTAAGCCCAGGAGTTGGAGGTTGCTGTGAGCTGTGTGAGGCCACGGCACTCTACCGAGGGCCATAGAGTGAGACTCTGTCTCTACAAAAAAAATAAAAAAATAAAAAAAAAAACTATAGGCCAATATCATTAACGAATATCGATGCTAAAGTATTCAACAAGATATTAGCAAACAAAAAATACAATATTTAAACTGCAACCAAAAAAAAAAATAGCCGGGCGTTGTGGCGGGCGCCTGTAATCCCAGCAACTCAGGAGGCTGAGGCAAGAGAATTGCTTAAGCCCAGGAGTTGGAGGCTGCTATGAGCTGTGTGAGGCCACGGCACTCTACCGAGGGCCATAAAGTGAAACTCTGTCTCTACCAAAAAAAAAAAAAAAAATACAATATTTGTATTGTTTTTCTACCAGTAAGTTTCTCCCACCATCTGTCTTGTAAATATTGTAATATTTTTAAGTTTAATATTATAAGCATAGATTTACTCTGAAATAAATGACTTCATGAATGTGAAATGTTTGGGCAAATTAAAGGAAAATCTCTTCATAACTTGAAAAAAAAAGATAATAGCAAACAGAATACAAAAACACATTTAAAGGGCGGCCCCTGTGGTTCAGTGAGCAGGGCGCCGGCCCCATATACCGAGGGTGGTGGGTTCAAACCCAGCCCCGGCCAAACTGCAACAAAAAAATAGCCGGGCGTTGTGGCAGGCGCCTGTAGTCCCAGCTACTCGGGAGGCTGAGGCAAGAGAATCGCCTAAGCCCAGGAGTTGGAGGTTGCTGTGAGCTGTGTGACGCCACGGCACTCTACCGAGGGCAATAAAGTGAGACTCTGTCTCTACAAAAAAAAAAAAAAAAAAAAACACATTTAAAAGGTTATACACCGTGATCATGTGGGTTTTTCCCAGAGACACAAGATTGGTTCAACATACACAAATCTATAAATATAATAGACCACACAAATAGAATCAAAGACAAAGACCATATGATTCTTTCAATTGATGTAGAAAAGGCTTTTCTTTTTTTTTTTTTTTTGAGACAGAGTCTCACTATGCTGCCCTCAGTAGAGTGCTGTATCATCACAGCTCACAGCAACCTCAAACTCTTGGGCTTAAGTGATCCTCTTGCTTCAACTTCCCAAGTAGCTGGGACTACAGGCACCCGCCACAACGCCTGGTTATTTTTTTCTTGCAGTTGTCATTGTTGTTTAGCTGGCCCGGGCAGGGCTCAAACCTGCCAGCCTCGGTGCATGTGGCTGGCGCCACAACCACTGTGCTACAGGCTCTGAGCTAGGCTCTTTTTTGTTTTGAGACAGAATCTCTCTTTGTCACCGTTGGTAGAGAGCTGTGGTGTCATAGCTCACAGCAACCTCAGACTCCTGGGCTCAAGCGATTCTCTTGCCTCAGCCTCCTGAGTAGTTGGGACTACAGGAACCTGTCACAATACCCAGCTATTTTTAGAGACAGGGTCTGGCTCTTGCTCAGGCTGGTCTCAAACCCATGAACTCAGGCAATCCACCCACCTTGGCCTCCCAAGTGTTAGGATTACAGGCATGAGCCATCACGCCCAGCCCCCAAAAAGACTTTTGACAATATCCACCATCCTTTCATTATAAAAACACTCAAGAAAATAGGCTCAGATGGAACATTCCTTAAGCTGATAGAGGCTGTCTACAACAAACCCATAGCCAATATCATATTGAATGGGGTAAAACTCAAAGCATTTTCGCTCAAGTCTGGAACCAGACAAGGACGCCCACTGTCTCCACTGCTATTCAACATGGTGTTGGAAGTTCTAGCCATCACAATCAGGCAAGAGAAGGAGATCAAAGGAATCCAAATGGGGACAGAGGAGGTCAAACTATCCCACTTCACAGATAACATGATCTTATACCTGGAAAACCACAGGGACTCAACTGCAAAGCTCTTAGAAGTGATCAAGGAATATAGCAGCATCTCAGGATACAAAATCAATATGCACAAATCAGTATCCTTTGTATATGCCAACAATCGTCAAGCCAAGAATAAAATCAACGACTCTATTCCTTTTACAATTGCACCAAAGAAGATGAAATACCTGGGAATATATCTAACTAAGGACATGAAAGAACTCTATAAAGAGAATTATGAAACTTTGAGAAAGTAAATAGCAGATGTCAACAAATGGAAGAACATACCATGCTCATGGCTGGGAAGAATCAATATTGTTAAAATGTCTATACTACCCAGCTCAGTGCCCATAGCTCAGTGAGTAGGACGTCAGCCACATACACTGAGGTTGGCAGGTTCAAACCACAGCCTGGGCCTGCTAAATAACAATGACTGTAACATAAAAAAAAAAATAGCCAGGCAATGCTGCGGGTGCCTGTAGTCCCAGCTACTTGGGAAGCTGAGGCAAGAGAATCAATTAACCCCAAGAGTTTGAGGTTTCTTTTTTTTTTCTCCACCCTTCTCCCTGAGTTTGAGGTTTCTGTGAGCTGTGACACCACCGCACTCTACCAAGGGCAACACAGTGAGACTCTTGTCTCAAAAAAGAAAAATGTCTATACTACCTAAAGCAATCTATAGCATTAATGCAACCCCCATCAAAGCACCAAGGTCATACTTTGTTTTATTTATCGATTTTTATTTTATTTATTTATTTATTTATTGTGGTTTTTTGGCCGGGGCTGGGTTTGAACCCGCCACCTCTGGCATATGGGACCGGCGCCCTACTCCCTGAGCCACAGGCACCGCCCTTATTTATTTATTTTTGAGACAAGAGTCTCACTATGTCGTCCTCGGTAGAGTGCTGTGACGTCACAGCTCACAGCAACTTCCAACTCTTGGGCTTAAACAATTCTCTTGCCTCAGCCTCCCAAGTCACATAGCATCTGCCGCAACACCCGGCTATTTTCTTGTTGCAGTTTTCAGTGTTATTTAGCTGGCCTGGGACAGCTCAAACCCATGAGCCTTGGTGCATGTGGCTGGCACTGTAACCACCGTGCTACGGGTGCTGAGCCTATTTATTTTTTTGAGACCAAGTCTCACTTCGTCATCCTCGGTAGAGTGCTGTGGTGTTCATAGCTCACAGCAACCTCACAGTCTTGGGCTCAAGCAATTCTCTTGCCTTGGCCTCCCAAGGAGCTGGGACTACAGGTGCCCACCACAATGCCCAGCTCTTTTTAGAAACAGGGTCTTGCTCTTGCTCAGGCTGGTCTCCAACCCATGAGCTCAGGCAATCCACCCACCTCGACCTCCCAGAGAGCTAGGATTATAGGTATGAGCCACCTAGCCCAGCCTCATACTTTATTATTATTATTATTATTATTATTTTGTAGAGACAGAGTCTCACTTTATCGCCCTTGGTAGAGTGCCATGGCATCACACAGCTCACAGCAACCTCCAACTCCTGGGCTGAAGCGATTCTCTTGCCTCAGCCTCCCGAGTAGCTGGGACTACAGGCGCCCACCACAACGCCCAGCTATTTTTTGGTTGCAGTTCAGCCGGGGCTGGGTTTGAACCCGCCACCCTCGGTATATGGGGCCGGCGCCTTACCGACTGAGCGACAGGCGCTGCCCCAGCCTCATACTTTAAAGACATTGAAAACATAGTCCATAGTCTGCCTGTGGCTCAATGAGTAGGGCACCAGCCCCATATACCAAGGGTGGTAGGTTGGAACCCGGCCCCGGCCAAACTGCCGGGCATTGTGGCGGGCATTGTGGCGGGCGCCTGTAGTCCCAGCTACTCAGGAGACTGAGGCAAGAGAATCACCTAAGCCCAAGAGCTGGAGGTTGCTGGGAGCTACAACATCACAGCACTCTACTGAGAGCAACAAAGTGAGGCTCTGTCTCTAAAAAAAAAAAGAAAAGAAAAGAAAAGAAAAAATTGTCCCTCGATTCATATAGAACCAGAAAAAAACGCAAATAGCAAATACAATTCTTAGAAATAAAAACAAATCTGGAGGCATCACGTTGCCAGATTTCAGGTTATATTACAAGGCTATAGTGATCAAAACAGCATGGTACTGGCACAGAAATAGAGATGTAGATCTATGGAATAGAATAGAGAATCTAGAAATGAACCCAGCCACATAGCATCATTTAATCTTTGATAAGCCTAATAAAAACATTTAATAGGGGGGCAGTGCCATATACCGAGGGTGGCGGGTTCAAACCCGGCCCTGGCCAAACTGCAACCAAAAAATAGCTGGGCGTTGTGGCGGGTGCCTGTAGTCCCAGCTACTCGGGAGGCTGAGGCAAGAGAATCGCTTAAGCCCAGGAGTTAGAGGTTGCTGTGAGCTGTGTGATGCCATGGCACTCTACCGAGGGCCATAACGTGAGACTCTGTCTCTACAAAAAAAAAAAAAAAAAACATTTAATAGGGAAAAGAATCCTTATTTAACAAATGGTACTGGGAGAACTGGTTATCCACATGTAGATGACTGAAACAAGACCCACACTTCTCACCTTTAACAAAAATTGATTCTTGTTGCATAAAAGATTTAAATTTAAGACATAAAACAATAAAAATTCTAGAAGACAGTGTGGGGAAAACATTTAAAGTTATTGGCCTGGGAAAAATCTTTATGAGGAAGATGCCCCTAGCAATTGCATCAACACCAAAAATAAATAATTGGGATTTGATCAAGCCAAAAAGCTTTTGCACAGCTAAGGGTACTACAAACAAAGCAAACAGACAGCCTTTGTAGAGGGAGAAGATTTTTCCATGTTATGAATCTGACAAAGGCTTAATAACTAGTATCTATAGAGAACTCAAATTAAACAATAAGAAAGGAACATACAAACACGGGTGGCGCCTGTGGCTTAAAGGAGTAGGGTGCCGGCTCCATATGCCAAAGGTGGCAGGTTCAAACCCAGCCCCCAGCCAAAAGCTGCCAAAAAAAAAAAAAAAAAGAAAGAAAAGTACAAACAATCCTCTCTATAAATGGGCAAAAGATTTGAACAGGAACTTCTTCATGGATGACAGACAAATAGCCAACAAACACATGAAGAAATGCTCATTGTCTTTCTCTCTTTTTATTTTTTGAGACAGATTCTCACTATGTTGCCCTCAGTAGAGTGCTGTCGCATCACAGCTCACAGCAACCTCAAACTCTTAGGCCTAAGCAATTCTCTTGCCTCAGCCTCCCAAGCAGCTCAGACCATAGGCACCCACCACAACGCCTGGCCATTTTTTTCTTGTAGTTGACATTGTTGTTCAGCAGGCCCAGACTGGGTTCAAACCCACCAGCCCCAGTGTATGTGGCCGGTGCCCTAACCACTGAGTTAGGGGCACTGAGCAAATGCTCATCATCTTTAATCATCAGAAAAATGTAAATCAAAACCACTGTAAGATATCACTAACCCTAGCAAGATTAGCACATCAAATCACCAGATGCTGGTGTGGATGTGGAGAGGGACTGCAAACTAATATAGCCCCTTTTGGACAGAAGTATGGAGAATCATCAAAGTTCTAAATGTAAACCTTCCATTTGACCCTGCAATCTCATTACTAGGTATCTACCCAAAAAACTAAAACTAATTTTACCACAAAAAAATTTGCACTAGAACATTTATTGCAGCTCAATTCATAATTGCCAAGTCGTGGAAGTAACCTAAATGAACATCAACCCATGAATGGATCAACAAACTGTGGTATATGTATACCATAGAATATTATTCAGCCATTAAAAAAGATGGAGTCTTTACATTTCTTTTTTGAGACAGAGTCTCGCTTTATTGCCCTCGGTAGAGTGCTGTAGCATCACAGCTCACAGCAACCTCCAGCTCCTAGGCTTAGGCAATTCTCTTGCCTCAGCCTCCCGAGTAGCTAGAACTACAGGCGCCCACCACAACGCCCGGCTATTTTTTTGTTGCAGTTTAGCCGGGGCCTGGTTCAAACCTGCCACCCAGGGTATATGGGGCTGGTGCCCTACTCAATGATCCACAGGCACCGCCCACCTTTTTTTTTTTTTTTTTCAAACAAAACATGCTGTTTGGCCAGGAGGGGTGGTTCACTCCTTGCACTCTGGGAGGCCAAGGTGGGAGGATTGCTTAAGCTGAGGAGCTTGAGCTTAGCAAGAGTGAGACCCATCTTTACTAAAAATAGAAAAACTAGGAGAACACTCAAGGAACTAAAAGTAGACCTACCATTCAATCCGGCAATTCCTCTACTACGTATATACCCAGATGATCAAAAACTTTTTTTACAACAGGGTGGCACCTGTGGCTCAAGGCATATGGCGCTGGCCCCTTATACTGGGGGTGGCAGGTTCAAGCCCAGCCAGAGCCAAAACTGAAAAAAAAAAATTATTTTACAACAAAGACATTTGCACCAGATTGTTTATTACAGCCCAATTCATAATTGCCAAGACATGGAAACAGCCCAAGTGCCCATAAACCCATGAATGGATTAACAAATTGTAGTATATGTATACCATGGAATACTATGCCGCCATAAAGAGGTGGAGACTTCACATCTTTTATGTTTACCTGGATGGAGCTGAAACATTTTCTTTTCTTTCTCTTCTTTTCCTTTCTTTTCTTTTCTTTTCTTTTCCTTTCCTTTCGTCTTATATTGTCACCCTTGGTAGAGTGCCTTGGCATCACAACTCACAGCAACTTCCAGCTCTTGGGCATAGGCAATTCTCTTGCCTCAGCCTCCCAAGTAGCTGGGACTACAGGGGCCTGCCACAATGCCCAGATATATTTTTGTTGCACTTTGTCCAGGGCAGGGTTCGAACCCACCACCCTTGGTATATGGGGCCGGCGCCCTACTCACTGAGCCAAAGGCGCCACCCCGGAACATATTCTACTTAGTAAAGAATCTACAGAATGGAAAATGAAGTATCCAATGTACTCAATACTACTATGAAATCAATAAAAAAAAGAAATCAATATATAATCACCTACACATTCATATGAATGGCAAAACGTAACTATAGTCCAGGAAGTAGAAGATAAGAGGAGAGAAAGGGGAGGGGAGGGAGATATGGGAGGAGGGAGGGTATATGGGGGGACCTCACCTAAGAAATTAATATAATTGTGATGGATGTGTTACTTAGTTCAATGTAAGCCTTTCACATTGTATATCAAAACAGTACACCAAACCCCATAAATGCATCAATGTACAAAGTTATGATTGAATAAAAAATAATTTAAAAGGGGCGGCACCTGTGGCTCAATTGGTAGGGCACCGCCCCCGTATACTGAGGGTGGTGGGTTGGAACCTGGCCCCAGCCAGCTAAAACAGCAATGAGAATTGAAACAAAAATAGCCGGGCGTTGTGGTGGGCGCCTGTAGTCCCAGCTACTCAGGAAGCTGAAGCAAGAGAATCGCTTAAGCCCAAGAGTCGGAGGTTGTTGTGAGCTGTGACGGCTGGGTACTCTACTGAGGGTGACAAACTGAGACTCTGTTTCAAAAAAAATAGGCTCAGTGCCTGTGGCTCAAGGGGCTGAGGCGCCAGCCACATACACCTGAGCTGGCGGGTTCAAATCCAGCCTGGGCCCACCAAACAACAATGATGGCTGCAACCAAAAAATAGCTGGGCGTTGTGGCGGGTGCCAGTAGTCCCAGCTACTTGGGAGGCAGAGGCAGGAGAATCGCTTGAGCCCAGGAGTTGGAGGTTGCTGTGAGCCGTGATGCCACGACACTCTACCCAGGGCAACAGCTTGAGGCGCTGTCTCAAAAAAAAATAATAATAATAAATAAATAAATAAATACTTACCTGACAGGGGAGATACAGAGATCATGAAGGTGGTTTTCCCAGGGCGAGGCTTATCCATTGCACTCCGGATGTGTTGACCCCTGCAATTTCCCCAAATGTGGGAAACTCGACTGCATAATTTGTGTTAGTGGGGGACAGCGTTTGTGCTTTCCCCTAAAAATAAAATAAAATAAAAATAAAAATAGAGAAACTAGCTGGGTGTTATGGTCTGTGCCTATAGTCCTATCTACTCAGGAAGCTGAGGCAATAGGATCACTTAAGCCAAGAGTTTGAGGTTGCTGTGAGTTATGATGCCACAGCACTCGCCTGAGGGCAAGGGCGACAGAGAGACTCTATCTCAAAAAAAAAAAAAAGATTCTGTTTGATTTATTTAGGAAGCCATAAAACCTGACATGCATTTTCGTAGAGCTGTAAATGAAGTGCTGGCTACCAACAATGAAGGTAGATGACTTGTTTCACAGAGGGTGGGACATCCAAATGTCTAGGTGCCAAATCATTAAATGAGATCAGCCTTGGAGTCTTTACTGAGGTTTCATTCTTTCAGATTTAAATATGGAAATATGGCTTACAGAACACTCTGAGAATCATTTTAAAGTCACGTTACAGGACAAAATGGTATAGATAATTAGGTATTCTTTTTTTTTCCTTTTTTTTTTTGAGGCAGAGTCTCAAGCTGTCACCCTGGGTAGGGTTCTGTGGCATCACAGCTCACAGCAACCTCAAACTCTTGGGCTTAAGCAATTCTCTTGCTTCTACCTCCCCAGTAGCTGGGACTACAGGCACCTGCCACAATGCCTGGCTATTTTTTGATTGTAGTTGTCATTGTTTGGCAGGCCATAATTAGGTATTCTTTTTTTTTTTTTTAAACAGAGCCTCAAGCTGTCACCCTGGGTAGAGTGCTGTAGCATCACAGCTCACAGCAACCTCCAATTCCTTGGCTGGAGCAATTCTCCTGCCTCTGCCTCCCAAGTAGCTGGGACTATAGGCGCCCGCCACAATGCTCTGCTATTTTTTGGTTGCAGCCATCATTGTTGTTTGACGGGCCCGGGCTGGATTTGAACCTGCCAGCTCAGGTGTATGTGGCTGGCGCCCTAGTTGCTTAAGCCACAGGTGCTGAGTTGAAAATTAGGTATTCTTAAAGAAGTATATCATTAGTAGCACAAGAGAAAGCAAAAAATAATAGCTATCAAGTTGTTTGTCCCTATTTCTAAAAAATAGTACTTTTTATAATCTTTAGAAAAAGAAAATGATGAAATTTCAATGTCTTGGGTGGCACCTGTAGTTCAGTGGGTAGTGCACTGGCCCTATATACCAAGGGTGGTGGGTTCAAACCCAGCCCCGGCCAGCTAAAACAGCAGTGACAACTGCAACAAAAAATAGCCAGGCATTGTGGCGGGTGCCTGTAGTCCCAGCTACTCAGGAGGCTGAGGCAAGAGAATCACATAAGCCTAAGAGTTGGAGGTTGCTGTGAGCTGTGACACCATAGCACTCTACCAAGGGCAAGAGCTACAAAATGAGACTCTGTCTCAAAAAAAAAAAAAAGAAGAAAAGAAATCTCAATGTCTTAAGTTTTCAAAAGGAGTACCAGATTAAACTTAATGAGGTTAGTAGTCTAAGATCTCAATCATCAGAGGCATTTTAACTGGGTTCTTTATTCCTTTATGAGTTGTTGAAACATTCTTCATGTTTACAGCCTACCATTCAACAAGTTAAGACCAATAAAACACCCACTTGTCTAATCCAGTCTTATTTCCCAAGAAGAAATAACAAAATAGACTTTGAAAAGACATTAATTCATTGTAACTGCCGTAACATAGAGCTCAAAACCCTTTGAAGTATAATGATCAATCCGATTTTTTATACATGGTATTAAAAATATTATGCTGTTTGGTTGGAGGTTAAGTTCTATTGTGAAAATTAAAAGGTAACCAAAAACCAGTATTTGCTGTCATAACATCATTATTTTAACCAAGTTGTGATTTTTGACGGTCAAGAGGATAGTTCCAAATGTTTTGGAAAGTCACAAGCACTGTTAATTTTGAAAACATTGGAATGGATGAGACGTAGTTCCCTTACCTGTGCAAAAGAAGTTAAAGTGTAATTTTTACAAATGTGTTTTTCCAGAAATAGTTAAAGATGAATAACTTTGGGTGGCACCTGTGGCTCAGTGAGTAGGGCGCCGGCCCCATATACCGAGGGTGGCAGGTTCAAACCCAGCCCCGGCCAAACTGCAACCAAAAAATAGCCGGGCGTTGTGGCGTGCGCCTGTAGTCCCAGCTGCTCGGGAGGCTGAGGCAAGAGAATCTGTAAGCCCAAGAGCTGGAGGTTGCTGTGAGCCATGTGACGCCACGGCACTCTACCGAGGGCAGTACAGTGAGACTCTGTCTCTACCAAAAAAAAAAAAAAAAAAAAGATGAATAACTTTACAGAAATTCTCTCATATAGGGCGGCGCCTGTGGCTCAACGTGTAGGGCGCCGGTCCCATATGCCGGAGGTGGCGGGTTCAAGCCCAGCCCCGGCCAAAAAAAAAAAAAAAAAAAAAAAGAAATTCTCTCATATATGTGCACAAGATGACATGTACAAAGATATTCATTGCTGTCCTTTTGTAATGGAAACAACCTAAATGTCCATCACAAAAAAGTTGATATACAGTATATGCATATGATGAAATACTATGCATTTGTGAGAGTGAACTAACACTACATGTATCAACATGGATAAATCACCAAAACATTATGTAAAAAAAGCAAGGTGCAGAATAATAACTAATACATAGTGCTGAGTATATTTTTTTAAGTATTTATATATATATATATATCTCAACTCATTTAACCCTTAAAATGACCTTTTAAGGTAGGTTGTATTACGAATTCCCATAGAATTTCTAATAGATAAGAAAAATGAGGCACAGGGACATTAAGTAATTTGCTCAATGTCACACAGCTGGCAATGTAAATAGTGTATATTCCAGACCAGTTCTAGGTGTAACGTGTGTACTCTTATTCACTGAGCTGTATTGCCTATGTTATTTATGGTATTATATCACTTATATAAAACTTACCATCTACGAAACAATGTTATGTACAGTTTATGGATAGCTACACATGTAAAAATACAAAAACATGCATTGAAATGAAGGCATGAAATCTATGACTTGTGGCTACTTCTTTTTTTTATTATTTTTTATTTTTACATATACATGTATTTATTAGTTTCCATTTTTTTGCCTTCACAAAATTAAAAAGGCTTAAAATTTAATAACAGTAACAATGTTTAAGATAAGGACTAGAAACAAAACCTCATAAAGAACGAAGGAACATAAATACAATCAGAAAAGGAATCAGACAATTGCTACATCAAAATATTAAGCAATAATAATAATGGTGATGATGATGCAAAGAAAGTAACATTGTCACTTTGACGTTGTCAAATAAGAGAATGTCTATTATAGAATGCTTTGACTCTGAGATTCAGTATGGAATCATCAGTTAACTTATTTTTTTAAGTTTCAAAAAATAGACAACTAATATTTATAAATAAAAGTTAAAGATAATTTCGAAAAACAGATCATGCCAAATCTTATAGACAATAGAAAAAGAAGAAATACTTCAAAATTATTCTACTCGATCTGTGTACGCTTGTTATTAAAATTGGAGAAAATATATTATTATAAAGGGGAAATTACAAGCATATGTCACTTATAAATGAGGTTGCAATATCCTAAACAACATATTAACAAGTTGAATTAAAAGTTAATGTTTAGGCTTGGCGCCTGTAGCTCAAGTGGCTAGGGTGCCAGCCACATACACCAGAGCTGGCAGGTTCGAATCCAGCCTGGGCCTGCCAAACAGCAATGACAACTACAACCAAAAAATAGCCGGGCGTTGTGGCGGGTGCCTGCAGTCCCAGCTACTTGGACTTGTAAATGAATGGCAGTAGAAAGACTGTATCTATAAAATCTTATTTCCTTATGATAGCCGGCCTTTGTGGCTGGCACCTGTAGTCCCAGCTACTTCAGAGACTGAGACAAGAGAATCGTTTAGGCCTAGCCGGGCGTTGTGGCGGGCGCCTGTAGTCCCAGCTACTCGGGAGACTGAGGCAAGAGAATCGCTTAAGCCCAGGAGTTGGAGGTTGCTGTGAGCTGTGTGAGGCCACGGCACTCTACCGAGGGCCATAAAGTGAGACTCTGTCTCTACAAAAAAAAAAAAAAAAGAGAATCGTTTAGGCCAAGAGTTTGAGGTTGCAGCTCGGCACGAGTAGCTTAGTGATTAGGGCACGGGCCACATACACCAAAGCTGGTGAGTTCAAGCCTGGCTCAGGCCTGCTAAACAACAATGATAACTGTAACCAAAAAATAGCTGGGCAGGGCGGTGCCTGTGGCTCAAAGGGGTAGGGCGCCGGCCCCATATGCCAGAGGTGGCGGGTTCAAACCCAGCCCCGGCCAAAAACAAACAAACAAACCAAAAAAATAGCTGGGCATTATGGCAGGTGCCTGTAGTCCCAGCTACTAGGGAGGCTGAGGCAAGAGAATTGCTTAAGCTCAAGAGTTTGAGGTTGCTGTGAGCTGTGACAGCAAAGCACTCTACAGAGGATGACAATGAGACTCTGTCTTAATAAAAAATAATCTTATTTCCTTATTTAGAAAGGTCTCCTGGGCAGCGCCTGTGGTTCAAAGGAGTGGTGCGCTGGCCCCATATACAGGAGGTGGCCCCTGGCCAAAAACTGCAAAAAAAAAAAGTTTCCTGGCTTGGCACCTATAGCTCAGCGGTTAGGGCACGAGTCACATACACCGTGGCTGACAGGTTCAAACCTGCTCAGGCCTGCTAAACAACAATGACAACATCAAAAACAAACAAAAAAAAATAGCCAGGCATTGTGGACAGTGCCTGCAGACCCAGCTATTTGGGAGTCTGAGGAAATCACTTAACCCCAAGAGTTTGAGGTTGCTGTGGGCTGTGACACCACAGCACTCAACCAAGGGTGACATAGTGAGACTCTGTCTCAAAAAACAAGTCTCCAAAAAATATGAAATCTTTTTCTTTTCTTTCTTTCTTTCTTTTTTTTTTTTTGAGACAGAGTTTCACTTTGCCGTAGCATCGCAGCTCACAGCAACCTCCAACTCCTGGACTTAGGTGATTCTCTTGCCTCAGCCTCCTGAATAGCTACAAAAGAAAAAAAGAAAGAAATTCTGGTATCATATTTTGGGGGTTCATCCAGGATAGAAGATCTGTGGTAAGCAATGTGACCACTTAACCTCTATCCTATTTTTCTCTATAGTTATAATAATGGAGAATAATTTTGATGCCCGTCAGCCAGAGAAAGTGCATAGTGCAGCTGCAGATCTCCAGGTCACAGGCAAGAGGCTGTGGAGCTGAAGGGAATGCTAGAAGGCTTTTGAAACCATTCTGTAGTCACTCCTTTTCTCTGGTTCAGAGCCGAGCAAAGATGTAGCACCCAGAGGTCCTGGGGTCCCTGGCAATGGTTCTGACCCCAGGGCACTGGAGGGCCTTCTGAAAAACGTGCTCTCCTAGCTCTTTTACTATCTGCTCTTGTCTTCCAAGGTCCCAGACTTTCTCTATTTATCTCTATAGACCCCGCTGCTTTTCCCTCTCTCTCCTTGTAGTTTGCATGGTTTGTTTGAATGTTGGTAAAGGATTGCATTATGTATTTAGTTAATTTTATACTGGCTTAGTCTGGTATTTTTCAGATGTGTGCTTCAGCTGTGTTGTAGTGAAGGAAAGTACTACCAAATCCAAAAGGGGGGGGACCAGATATGTAGCAGCACCCCTCGCCCCCTACCATAACAATGTGACCTTTTGTAACTGTCCTAGGAAATAGCCCCGAGCTGAAGCAGATAACCGGTAACTGGTTCTGAAAGAAAAAAGCTAAGCAAATGTTTAACTGCTGATCTTGTCTTAAGACAGATGAGTAATGAACCAGAGTTCTTCTTATCTGGAAAAGCCCCTATGTCTGCTACCCCTCCCTAAAGCCCCTGCTATGTCTGCTACCCCTCCCTACTTTGTGGTTTTTGCCTTTATAAGCTTGTAAAACCTGCTGTTCAGGGCTTGACTCCTCGGCTCCTAAAAGAGTTGTGAGTCAAGCCCCAGCATGCTGGAATAAAATCCTCTTGCTGTTTGCATCAAGCGCCGTCTCTTGCGGTTGATTGGGGTCGTCATCGCTCAGGGCAGAGTGGGGGGTCCTGCCCCAAGTCTTTCATTTGGGGGCTCTCCCAGGATTTGACGACAACCCCTCACCTGCAGAGTCGACCTTGGAGGTAAGAAAGGGGTACCCGAAAACTGGTCTGTGTCTTCAGTCCTTTGTTTGACTTTGTGTGCACACTTTCGATTTCCCAGCCGTTCGGCACCTCGTGAGAGTGGCCGGACAGTGGTCGGTAGACGTGCCCGGAGGACCACAGGCTGAAATCCTGGGGGACGCCCCAGGAACTGAGGAGAACCAGGGATGCCTGGTTGTCTCCTGCTGTAAGGGCGCTGATCGAGTCCAGTTGTTTGATCAAAAATTACGGGAAACGCGCCCGTCTGATTCTGTTGTAGGCTTGTGAGGGACCAAGTGTGGTAGGTAGGTCCTTGTATCTGTAATATTTCTGTTATTCCTGTTATTTGTGTTTCTGACATATCTACTGACGATGGGACAGACCGTGACAACCCCTCTGAGTTTGACTCTAGATCATTGGACTGAAGTGAAGAGAAGAGGTCGTGACCTGTCAGTAGAGGTTAAAAAAGGCCCATGGCAGACTTTCTGCTCCTTGGAGTGGCCCACTTTTAACGTCGGCTGGCCCTCAGGAGGAACCTTTGACTTATCTCTTATTTTTGCTATCAAAGAGATTGTTTTTCAGAGAGGACCGGGAGCCCATCCGGATCAACAACCTTACATCATAGTCTGGCAGGACCTGGTGCAGAATCCGCCCCCCTGGGTTCGGCCATGGACTGCCACATCCAGGCCCCCGTCTAATCCTTGGGTGCTCGCTGTCCAATCTTCCGGTTCCAGAAAAGGGGGCGACAGCTCGGACCCCCCTAAGAAGATCTACCCGGAAATTCAGACTGATCATCTTCTCCTCGACCCTCCGCCCCCTCCTCCCCCATACCCTCCCGCCTTGGCTCCTGTGGGGGGGGGCAGGGAGGACCAGCAAGGCCGGATCCGGCGATTGCCCCCTCTGCACCCCCGGGGGAACCTTCACTGGGGCTCGCATAAGGTACCAGGAGTCACCGCCGGGGAGGAATGTCTCCCGACACTACTGTTGCCCTGCCCCTGAGGGCATACGCCCCCCCCCTCGCCCATGGCAACAGATGAGGGACCACCTCCTCTCCAGCCCCTCCAGTACTGGCCATTTTCTTCCACAGACCTGTATAACTGGAAAACTAATCACCCCCCTTTTTCAGAAGACCCCCAATGCCTGACTGGGCTGGTAGAGTCCCTGATGTTCTCTCATCAGCCCACATGGGATGACTGCCAGCAGCTCATACAGACTCTCTTCACTACTGAAGAGAGGGAGAGGATTTTACTAGAAGCTAGGAAGAATGTACTCGGGGCGGACGGGCATCCTACCCAGCTCCCCAACATCATCGAGGCTGCCTTTCCCCTCTCCAGACCTGACTGGGACTTCAACACGGCAGAAGGTAGGGAGCGACTGTCAGTCTGTTGCCAGGCTCTAGTGGCTGGCCTCCGTGGGGCGGCAAGACGCTCCACTAATTTGGCTAAGGTAAGAGAAGTAATACAGGGGGCCACGGAACCCCCCCTCAGTGTTTCTTGAGCACCTAATGGAAGCTTTTAGGCGCTACACCCCATTTGACCCTGCCTCTGAAGGACAGAGGGCTTCCGTGGCTATGACTTTCATAGGGCAGTCAGCTGTAGACATTAAAAGAAAGCTGCAGAGGATTGAAGGATTGTAGGACTATACCTTGCAGGATTTAGTTAAGGAAGCTGAGAAAGTATACCATAAAAGAGAAACTGAGGAAGAAAAAGAGCAGAGAAAGGAGAAAGAGAGAGAGGAAAGGGAAAATAAGAGAGACCGAAGACAGGAGAAAAACTTAACACGGATTTTGGCCGCAGTAGTAGGGGAGAAGAGCCAGGAACAGACCCAAGGTAGAACTAAGAAGTCAGGTAGCCTGGGCAACCGCGTCCCGTTAGATAAGGATCAAAGTGCCTACTGTAAGGAGAAGGGGCACTGGGCCAGGGAATGTCCTAAAAAAAGGGAAGAAAGTACTGGCCTTAGAGAAAGAAGAAGATTAGCGGGGATGGGGCTCGGAACCCCTCCCCGAGCCTAGGGTAATACTTAAGGTGGAGCGGAAGCCAGTTGAGTTCCTAGTAGACACCGGAGCTCAACACTCAGTCCTACTCGAACCATCAGGACCCGTCTCCAAGAAAAAATCCTGGGTTGTAGGGGCCACAGGGCATCAGCAGTACTCATGGACTACCCGAAGATCAGTAGATCTGGGAGTGGGACGGGTAACCCACTCATTCTTAATTATCCCTGAGTGCCCTGCGCCCCTCCTTGGGAGAGATTTACTCACCGAAATGGAAGCCCAGATCACTTTCACTCCTGATGGCCCAGAGGTAACCCAGAATAAGAGAGTAACAGCCCTAACCATGTGTTTGGAGGATGAACATAGACTCTTTGAAAAGCAACGGGAGAAAGGGACTAGTCTCATACATGACTGGCTAGAAAAATATCCCGGGGCATGGGCCGAAACTGCCGGAATGGGACTGGCCGCAGAAAGGCCGCCTGTAGTCATAGAACTCAAAGCTACTTCCACTCCTGTGGCAGTGCGCCAGTATCTTATAACTCGGGAAGCTCGGGAAGGGATTAGGCCTCACATTCAGTGTCTCCTACAGCTGGGCATACTAGTAAAGTGCCAGTCACCATGGAACACCCCCTTATTACCCGTCAAGAAACCCGGCACAGGAGACTATCGCCCTGTGCAGGACTTGAGAGAAGTAAACAAGCAGGCACAAGACATCCACCCCACCGTGCCTAACCCTTATAATCTGTTAAGCTCTCTCCCTCCGGACCATATCTGGTACACTGTCCTGGATTTGAAGGATGCCTTCTTCTGCCTCCGACTACACTCCTCTAGCCAGAACATCTTCGCGCTTGAATGGAGAGACCCGGACTCTGGAATGACAGGGCAATTGACATGGACCCGACTTCCACAGGGGTTCAAGAACTCCCCAACCATCTTTGATGAAGCCCTCCACCAAGACCTAGCTCACTTTCGTGCCAGCCACCCTCAGGTAACGCTCCTACAATATGTAGATGACTTACTACTAGCTGGAACGACAAAGGAAGAGTGCCATCGGGGCACAGAACTGTTACTGGAAGAGCTAGCCCGCTTAGGATAGCGAGCCTCCGCCAAGAAAGCCCAGATCTGCCAGAAAGAGGTAACGTACCTGGGTTACACCCTAAGAGGAGGGCAGAGATGGTTAACAGAAGCCAGGAAGCATGCTGTGACTCAGATTCCAGTTTCCCGCTCGTCCCACCAGGTGCGAGAATTCTTAGGGACTGCGGGGTTCTGCCGCTTATGGATACCGGGGTTTGCTACTCTGGCAGCCCCCCTCTACCCTTTGACCAAGGAAAGCACTCCCTTCGAGTGGGGTGCCAGCCAACAGCGGGCCTTTGACAACATTAAAAAGGCATTATTATCAGCCCCGGCCCTGGCTCTACCAGATGTAACAAAGCCCTTTGTCCTATACGTAGATGAGAAGAGAGGAGTGGCCCGAGGGGTGCTGATGCAGCCTTTAGGGCCATGGAAAAGACCGGTAGCATACCTCTCCAAGAAATTAGACCCCGTCGCTGGTGGTTGGCCAGCCTGTCTGAGGTCTGTGGCGGCAGTGGCGGTACTGGTAAAAGATGCAGACAAATTGACTATGGGGCAGAAGTTGACAGTCATTGCCCCCCATGCCTTAGAAAGCATCATCAGACAGCCCCCTGATCAGTGGCTGTCCAATGCCCGCATGACACACTACCAGAGTCTCCTATTAAATGGAGACAGAGTCCAGTTTGGCCTGCCTGTCATCCTCAACCCGGCTACCCTACTACCTGATACCTCTGTCCGGGAGGATGTATTATACACATGTCAAGAAGTACTGGCTAAGGAGACTGGAACCCGGAGGGACCTCTGTGATCAGCCCCTGATGGATGCCCAATTGATGTGGTTCACTGATGGGAGCAGCTCCATAATAGAAGGTAAAAGGGTGGCCAGGGCGGCGGTGGTGGACGATAAGCAGACCATCTGGGCAAGTAGTCTGCCTGAAGGGACGTCGGCCCAGAAGGCCGAGCTGGTCGCCTTGACCCAGGCCTTACGTTTGGCAGAAGGAAAAAAAGTTAACATATACACCGATAGCAGGTATGCTTTTGCTACAGCCCATGTCCATGGGGCCATTTACAGACAGCGAGGACTGTTGACTTCAGCAGGAAAAGAAATTAAACACAGGGAAGAAATCCTAAGTCTACTGGAGGCTGTTCACCTCCCTAAGAAAGTGGCCATAATCCACTGCCCTGGACATCAGAAAGGGGGGTCCAGAGTTGCCAAGGGAAACCAAAGAGCTGACCGAGAAGCTAAGCTAGCGGCTCAAGGGCTCAACATCCTACCGCTATATGAAAACACTTTAAGGCCTAGCCTTAAAGAAATAGCACCCCCCCTTATCAAAAACTTTAAATATTCGGAGCGGGATCTCGAGAGGATGGACAGATTAGGCCTCCACCTAGAATCCCCAGAGGGTATCCGAGAAACCCCGGAAGGGAAAAACATCCTCCCTGAGGAGCAGGCAATCACCTTTCTCAGGCAACTTCATAAATTAACCCATCTGGGCCCCAAGCATCTGAAAACCATTGTTCATCCTCTCCATACTATATTATAGAATTAAGTAAGCTCGTTGATGCAGCTATAAAAGAGTGCAGACCTTGCCAATTAGTAAACACCCAGCCTAGCACACTACCTCAGGGAAAACGACTCCGAGGGGATCGCCCTGGAAGCTACTGGGAAACAGATTTTACTGAGATTAAGCCGGCTAAGTACGGATACAAGTAGTGTTCATAGACACTTTCTCAGGATGGGTCGAAGCTTTTCCTACAAAGAGGGAGACTGCTCAAGTTGTGGCCAAAATAATATTAGAAGAGATTTTTCCAAGATTTGGGCTACCCAAAGTAATCGGATCCGACAATGGTCCCACTTCCGTTGCCCAGGTTAGTCAGGGTTTGGCCAAAATCCTGGGGCTTGAATGGAAATTACATTGTGCTTATCGGCCCCAGAGCTCAGGGCAGGTAGAGAGGATGAATAGAACCCTAAAAGAGGCCATGACTAAATTATCCTTAGAGATTGGCATTACTGACTGGACAGTCCTCCTTCCCTTTGCTCTGTTCCGTGTGCGCAACACCCCTAGTACTCTCAAGCTGACCCCCTTTGAAATCCTATATGGAGCTCACCCCCTGCTCATTGCCATGCAGCACCTCCCTTCCCCAGAATCTTACTCCCCTCAATCTCTATACACCAGATTAAAAGCCCTTGAAACTGTGCAAAAGGAAGTGTGGAGCCGGCTGATCGAGACCTACAAGCCCGGAGATCTGCAAATACCTCACCAGTTCCAAGTTGGAGATTCGGTGTACATCTGGCGCCACCGGACAGCCAACCTTGAACCACGGTGGAAAGGACCATACCTAGTACTGCTCACAACCCCGACCACAGTAAAAGTTGATGGCATCACAGCCTGGATCCACGCGTCTCATGTCAAACCAGCACCGCCGCCAGACTCCGGGTGGAAAGTGGAAAAGACGGACAACCCCCTCAAGCTCCGCATCCGCTGCAGCAGCCCTGCTCCTGCTGATACAACTCCCGGTGATAAGTAGCTCTGGTCCCAATCCCCATGCCCCCCAGAGGTTAACCTGGCAGGTTCTCTCTCAGACTGGTGATGTAGTATGGAGTACTACAAAAGAGGACCCTCCTTGGACCTGGTGGCGGTCCCTCACCCCAGATATTTGCGCCTTAATAGCAGGGCTAGATAATTGGAATATCCCCGATGAGACCTTTGAGGAGGTTCCATCGAGCCTTGATCATCATTTGGCAAAGCACTTGCTTACCCGAGGCTCCACATCCCAAGGCCAGTACGTTGCAGACACCCCGGGCTGTGGCAACTTGCCCGCCCAGCACCGGATGCGACAAATGGAGTTCTATATCTGTCCCCGGGACGGGAGAACGAGAAGCCAGGCCAACAGATCATACTTACCTTTGGGCCCTGCATTTTCAACTGTATAGTCACCTTTGTCCAGGAGAGAGTAAGTGCTGTACAAGTGTTAATGCTCAGACAGCATTACCAGTCTCTCCGCTGGGACGATAGCCATGAGAATGAATACATAGAGGCAGAAGTTCCATGATTAGAACTTCCCAAAAAACAAAAGGAGGAATGAAGGAAAGTACTACCAAATCCAAAAAGGGGGGGGGACCAGATATGTAGCAGCACCCCTCGCCCCCTACCATAACAATGTGACCTTTTGTAACTGTCCTAGGAAATAGCCCCGAGCTGAAGCAGATAACCGGTAACTGGTTCTGAAAGAAAAAAGCTAAGCAAATGTTTAACTGCTGATCTTGTCTTAAGACAGATGAGTAATGAACCAGAGTTCTTATCTGGAAAAGCCCCTATGTCTGCTACCCCTCCCTAAAGCCCCTGCTATGTCTGCTACCCCTCCCTACTTTGTGGTTTTTGCCTTTATAAGCTTGTAAAACCTGCTGTTCAGGGCTTGACTCCTCGGCTCCTAAAAGAGTTGCGAGTCAAGCCCCAGCATGCTGGAATAAAATCCTCTTGCTGTTTGCATCAAGCACCTGTCTCTTGTGGTTGATTGGGGTCGTCATCGCTCAGGGCAGAGTGGGGGGTCCTGCCCCAAGTCTTTCAGTAGGTGTGTTTTAAGGTCCTTTTTCTTGCCTTTCATTGCAAAATTAAATTCAAGTGACTTCTTGTGTGTCTGAGGAAAAAAGCTGAACCATGTTAACAGAGGCCTAGAAATGACCTTCAAACAAAGGGCAAAATGACTCCCCTACACGGCTTTTCTGGGCAACCAGGAGCTTGTGAAGGGAAGCCCAGGGCAATTCTCCAAGGCAAGAATGGCCCTAAAACCTAGGCTACAATTCAGTCTCTTAAAAATGAAGAAAGGCAAGGAAAATGACCCTAGGTATTTGATTTTTTTCTGGTTTATTGGTGTAAATGGGAAAGTTTAAAATAATCCTAGGTTTCTCTAAGACTTTGCTAATTGTAACTAATTGTAATGCAAATATTTCAAAGTATCTCTCAACCAGGATTGGTTACTGAATTTTATTATTGTTGCCTTGCTAATTTTGAGGAAAGAAAGGGAGGGTGAAAAACATAACATTTAAGACCTGCTCCTGATAGAAAGCCTATTTTCCTTTCTTACTGGGAATTTAGAAAAAGCTTATAAAAATCATAAAAGGTTGAGCTGTGCCTGTGGCTCAGTGGGTAGGGCGCAGGCCCCATATACCGAGGGTGGCAGGTTCAAACCCAGCCCCAGCCAAACTGCAACAACAAAAAAAAATAGCCGGGTGTTGTGGCTGGCACCTGTAGTCCCACCTACTCCAGAGGCTGAGGCAAGAGAATCGCCTAAGCCCAGGAGTTGGAGGTTGCTGTGAGCTGTGTGATGCCAACGCACTCTACCGAGGGTGAAAAAGTGAGACTCTGTCTCTACCAAAAAAAAAAAAAAAAAAAAAAATTAGAAAAGGTTAAATGTGCAAGCACCACACAGCCATTTTCTCCAGGGTGGGGCTCATCCCCACTTTGATTGAAACTCTGGGGCAGGTGAAGAAAGGGGCAGAAGTTGCATGAGGTGGGACCAGGTTCCCAGATACCTGATTTCTCCTGCTGTGCTGCCGGCAAGTTATAAGCACAGGAGAGCCCACAAATACAAAGCACTACACTGGTAATTGTGGCTAACTCCAGACAAGTGTGAAGGCAGAGGAGGCCACATTCCTCAGGGATTCTTCCCCAAGCATTGGAAGGATGCTTTCTTTTGTTTGTCTAGAAGGCTTCTTGGGTTGGTCAGAGGATGCATTGACAACCCAGGAATAGAGGATGGGATTAATTAAGACCCTGGATATTAGTTCTTTCCCACAGATGGGTAATGTTCTCTAAGAGAACACCCAGGTAACGTTTTCTTGCCAAGAGAACTGTCATCAGGTGGGACCACTATGGCTCCCTGGTACCTGATTTTCAGTCTGTGCTGCCGGAACACACTGTTGGGATGGGTTGGGACGGGTTGGGACGGGTTGGGACATGCTTGACACCCAGACACTAGGAAAAGAATGTATGGTTTTCTTCTGTATCCCGGCCTGGCCTTACTATTCACTCTCCAATGGTGAACAATAACTACTACTCTCAAATTATGGTAAACAAAAGGAGAAATGGTCTAAATCGGGCTCGGTGCCTGTAGCTCAGTGGCTAGAGCACTAGCCACATACACTGGTGCTGGTGGGATCCAGCCCAGCCAGGGCCTGCCAGACAACAATGACAACTACTGAGAGAGGGTACCTGAGAAGGGTGAGGTCTAGTAGAACAGATCTTTTCAAGAAGACCACAAGGATACATCTGCAGGATCCTCTCCATGGTGACTCAGCTATTGGGAATTTGTAAACTTAACTTTCTGGAACTTGGAAAATTTCAAGTTCTGTGAAATCCTGTAGTGCTATAAGGGCTGGAATAGCATCTCCCACTTGATTCAAACTGGCCAATGAGAAGAGTACCTATTGGTTGGAACTTTTTTTTTTTTTTTGGCAGTTTCTGGCTGGGGCTGGGTTTGAACCCACCACCTCCGGCATATGGGACTAGCGCTCTACCCCTTTGAGCCACAGGCACCGCCCAGGGTTGGAACTTTTTTTTTTTTTTTTGGCCAGGGCTGGGTTTGAACCGGCCCCCTCCGGCATATGGGACCGGCGCCCTACCCCTTGAGCCACAGGCGCCGCCCAGGGTTGGAACTTTTTGACCGACAATAAAAAGGGAAAGACCAAGCCAGTCGGGGAGTACGGCCATTTGGAATTCTTCTATGTCATAAGCCCCCGGCTGGTGAATGAAAACCTTCCTCTTATAAACATGGTGTTTGGGTGCTCTTTCTTTCCGTTGATACTCATCTTCCTGCAACACTACAACCAAAAAATAGCCACGCATTGTGGCGGGCGCCTGTACTCCCAGCTTCTTGGGAGACTGAGGCAAGAGAATTCCTTAAGCCCAAGAGTTTGAGATTGCTGTGAGCTATGACGCCACGGCACTCTGCCCAGGGCGACATAGTGAGACTCCATCTCAAAAAGAAAAAAAGAAAAAGAAAGAAATGGTCTAAATTATCTATGTGAAAGTTTTCTTTTGAGCTATGTTGCCCTCCATAGAGTGATGTGGTGTGATGACAGAGCATCAGTGAACAGAAAATTTATCACCTGTGAGTATTCCTCTGTTTTTTTTTTTTTCCTTAATATAATTTGGGTCTTTTTAATTTTTTTTTTATTGAGAAAGAGTCTCACTTTGTCACCCTTAGTAGAGTGCTATAGCGTCATAGCTCACAGCAACCTCAAACTCTTGGACTCAAGTGATTCTCTTGCCTCAGCCTCTCTAGTTGCTGGGACTACAGGCACCTGCCACAATTCCCCATTATTTTTTGTTTGCTGTTTGTTTAGCAGGCCCGGGCCAGTTTCAAACGCACCAGCCACAGAACATTTGGCCAGTGTCCTAACCACTGAACTATGGGTGCCCCCTAATTTGAGTCTTTATTGAAGAATGTATCTAAGTTCTGTAGGCATTTGAATCTTTTTTTTTTTTTCCTGCAGTTTTTGGCAGGGCTCGGTTTGAACCCGCCACCTCTGGCATATGGGGCTGGCACCCTATTCCTTTGAGCCACAGGCACCGCCCAGCATTTCAATCTTTAAAAAATATTTAAAACAGAGCGGCACCTGTGGCTCAGTCGGTGAGGTGCTGGCCCCATATACCAAGGGTGGCGGGTTCAAACCCGGCCCCGGCTGAACTGCAACCAAAAAATAGCCGGGCGTTGTGGCAGGCGCCTGTAGTCCCAGCTACTTGGGAGGCTGAGGCAAGAGAATCGCTTAAGCCCAGGAGTTGGAGGTTGCTGTGAGCTGTGTGATGCCACGGCACTCTACCGAGGGCCATAAAGTGAGACTCTGTCTCTACAAAAAAAAAAAAAAAAAAAGTATTTAAAACAGGGCGGCGCCTGTGGCTCAGTGAGTAGGGCGCCGGCCCCATATGCCGAGGGTGGCGGGTTCAAACCCAGCCCCGGCCAAACTGCAACAACAAAAGAAATAGCCGGGCATTGTGGCGGGCGCCTATAGTCCCAGCTGCTCAGGAGGCTGAGGCAAGAGAATCGCGTAAGCCCAAGAGTTAGAGGTTGCTGTGAGCCGTGTGACGCCACGGCACTCTACCCCAGGGCGGTACAGTGAGACTCTGTCTCTAAAAAAAAAAATTAAAACAACAGAGGAAGAGGAGTTACCCATAAATTTTAG
The DNA here is from genome assembly GCF_027406575.1 of Nycticebus coucang. Lineage (NCBI taxonomy): Eukaryota > Metazoa > Chordata > Mammalia > Primates > Lorisidae > Nycticebus > Nycticebus coucang. The sequence goes on along the minus strand of NC_069804.1, from coordinate 149,387,477 downwards.
GAGTCACTCGCTTATTCATTCATCCATCCACCCATTCAACACACATTTATACAATGCCTATTATGTGGCAGGCCCATTGTTAAGTTCTGCGGATAAAAAAGTGAATGTGACTTTTTAAATTTCAGAATATTGACAGGCGAGGTGACTCACACCTCTAATCCTAGCACTCTGGGAAGTCAGGCAGGTGGATCGATCACCTGAGCTGAGGAGTTCAAGACCAGCCTAAGCAAAGAGAAACCCCTGTCTCTACTAAAAATAGAAATAATATGCTACTTGGAAGGCTGACGCAAGAGAATCGCCTAAGCCCAGGAGTTGGAGGTTGCTGTGAGCTGTGACGCCACAGCCCTCTACTGAGGGTGATAAAGTGAGACTCTTTCTCTTAAAAAAAAAATAGTCGATACTGAATCTCAGAGTCAAAGTATTCTATAATAGACATACTCTTATTTGACAATGTGAATGTTACTTTCTTTGCATTATTATTATTATTATTATTGCTTATTTTGATGTAGCAATTGTCTGATTCCTTTTCTGAATGTATTTATGTTCATTCTTTCTTTACGAGGTTTTTGTTTCTAGTCCTTATCTTAAACATTGTTATTGTTATTAAACTTTAAGTATTTTTAATTTTGTGAAGGAAAAAAAAAGGAAACCTAATTAACACATGGCGACATAGTGAGACTGTCTCAAAAAATAAATAGTCAAGCATTGTGGCAGGTGCATGTAGTCCTAACTACATGAGAGGCTCCCTTGAGGCTCCCTTGAGCCCAGGAATTTGAGATTGGTGTGAGCTATGACCCCGCATCACTCTAAACAGGTAACTGTGTGAGACTCTGTGAAGAGAAGAGAAGAGAAGAGACGAAACCAGGCATGGTGGCTCACGCATGTAATCCTTGTACTCTAGGGAGAACCTTTGAACTCAAGAGTTTGAGACCAGCCTGAGCAAGAGTGAGACCTCCTCTCTGCTGAAAATAAAGAAAGATTACCCAGGCAGGAGGACACTTAAACGCATGAGTTTGAGGTTGCTGTGATCTATGACACTGTTGCACTCTAGCTAGGGAGACAGAAAAACTCTGTCTTAAAAAATAATTGCAGCATAAAGGTGCAATAATTGCACCTTTTTTTTTTTGATAGTGTACGTAGCTAACAGTTCCATTTTGCCTACATGTTTGAAAACCTTTAGGTCAGCAGCACCCAGTTTGCTAATGTTTCCCCTAAGTTGGTAAGCTGTGTCTCTGATAGGTTATGATATCTCCTTTTCTATGCTGGTGCTGAGATCCCTAACTCAGCCTCCAGGAAATTACTTTTCTTATTGCTTGTATGATATTCTTCAAGTATTTGTGGGATGGAAATATACTGTTGAGCTTCAGGATGTTATTTAAGAGGATGTTGTTTGCCAGGAATATCTATACAGTACAGAATATACATTATTCATTATCCAGCTACAACTAGTCTTATGTATTATACCACTAGGATACAAGGCTGAGATTTGACTTTGACCTGGAATTCATTTCAGCTTTAAATCAAGGTGTTAGTTTGATTTTATCTGAATTACCTCATTATTGACTCACACAGAATAATTTAATTGGAGAACATTTTAATCCTTAAAGAGATGGGTTGAGCAAATTCTTCCTCTTTTACTCACTCAGGATAATAATGATCTAACAGTGAACATCGGTGGCTACAATTAGTATTTCTTATTTCACTTTGGCCCTATCTGCTGTTCCTTTTTTTGGGAGGGGTTCAAATATAAATTCTAGTCTCAGGCCTAGAGAGAGCGCTAGGGCACAGTGGCTCATGCCTGTAATCCCAGCACTTGGGAGGCTGAGGCAGGTGGATTGCCTGAGCTTACAGGTTCTTTTTTTTTTTTTTTTTTTTTTTGAGGTAAGAGTGTCACTTTGTCGCCCTTGTTAGAGTGTAGTGATGGCATAGCTATACTGGAATTTCACTCTTCAGTAGGTTCTTGGTCTCGCTGATTCAAAGAATGAATCTGCGGACCACAGATCAGTGGTAAGACAGGATTTATTTACGGAAAAGAATACAGAGATGGGTGCTGACTCCCTTTGTGGGGGGATGCGTGCATTTATCAGATCAAAACCAACCCAGTGAGCACCCCTCCGGTCCTGGCTGGGGGGCAGGCGGCAGCTTCAACTGATGCAGAAAAAGCTTTCAATAATATCCAACATCCCTTCATAATCAGAACACTTAAGAAAATTGGTATAGAAGGGACATTTCTTAAACTGATAGAGGCCATCTACAGCAAACCCACAGCCAATATCGTATTGAATGGAGTTAAATTGAAATCATTTCCACTCAGATCAGGAACCAGACAAGGTTGCCCATTGTGTCCACTGCTCTTTAACATTTTTTTGAGACAGAGCCTCAAGCTGTTGCCCTGGATAGAGTGTCGTAGCATCATAGCTCACAGCAACCTCAAACTCCTGGGCTCAAGCGTGTCTAGTGTCTCCTGTCTCCGCCTCCCAAGTAGCTGGGACTACAGGCGCCTGCCACCACGCCCGGCTATTTTTTTTTTTTTTTGGTTGCAGCTGTCATTGTTGTTTGGCGGGCCTGGGCTGGATTCAAACCCGCCAGCTCAGGTGTATGTGGCTGGCGCCTTAGCCACTTGAGCCACAGGCACTGAGCCGCTCTTTAATATTGTAATGGAAGTTTTAGCCATCACAATTAGGGAAGAAAAGGCGATCAAGGGTATCCATATAGGGTCAGAAGAGATCAAACTTTCACTCTTTGCAGATGATATGATTGTATATCTGGAAAACACCAGGGATTCTACTACAAAACCTTAGAAGTGATCAAGGAATACAGCAGCGTCTCAGGTTACAAAATCAACATTCATAAATCAGTAGCCTTTATATATACCAACAATAGTCAAGCTGAGAAAACAGTTAAGGACTCTATTCCATTCACAGTAGTGCCAAAGAAGATGAAATATTTGGGAGTTTATCTAACAAAGGACGTGAAAGATCTCTATAAAGAGAACTATAAAACTCTAAGAAAAGAAATAGCTGAAAATGTTAACAAATGGAAAAACATACCATGCTCATGGCTGGGAAGAATCAACATTGTTAAAATGTCCTTACTACCCAAAGCAATATACAATTTTAATGCAATCCCTATTAAAGCTCCACTGTCATACTTTAAAGATCTTGAAAAAAATAATACTTCGTTTTATATGGAATTAGAAAAAACCTTGAATAGCCAAGGCATTAGTCAGAAATAAAAAAACAAAGCAGGAGGAATCACGCTACCAGACCTCAGACTATACTATAAATCAATAGTGATCAAAACAGCATGGTACTGGCACAAATGCAGAGAAGTAGATGTCTGGAACAGAATAGAGAACCAAGAGATGAATCCAGCTACTTACCGTTGTTTGATCTTTGACAAGCCAATTAAAAACATTCAGTAGGGCGGCGCCTGTGGCTCAGTCGGTAAGGCGCCGGCCCCATATACCGAGGGTGGCGGTTTCAAACCCAGCCCCGGCTGAACTGCAACAACAACAACAAAAAATAGCCGGGCATTGTGGCAGGCGCCTGTAGTCCCAGCTACTCGGGAGGCTGAGGCAAGAGAATCGCTTAAGCCCAGGAGTTGGAGGTTGCTGTGAGCTGTGTGATGCCATGGCACTCTACCGAGGGCCATAAAGTGAGACTCTGTCTCTACAAAAAAATTAAAAAATAAAAAATAAAAATAAAAACATTCAGTGGGAGCTCAGCGCCTGTGGCTCAAGAGGCTAAGGCACTAGCCACATACACCTGAGCTGGTAGGTTCAAATCCAGCCCGGGCCTGCCAAACAATGATGGTTACAACCAAAAAATAGCCGGGCGTTGTGGTGGGTGCCTGTAGTCCAAGCTACTTGAGAGGTGGAGGCAGGAGAATCCCTTGAGCCCAGGAGTTGGAGGTTGCTGTGAGCTGTGATGCTATGGCACTCTACCAAGGGCAACAGCTTGAGGCTCTGTCTCAAAAAAAAAAAAAAAAACATTCAGTGGGGAAAAGATTCCCTATTTAACAAATGGTGCTGGGTGAACTGGCTGGCAACCTGTAGAAGACTGAAACTGGACCCACACCTTTCACCATTAACTAAGATAGACTCTCACTGGATTAAAGATTTAAACTTAAGACATGAAACTATAAAAATACTAGAAGAGAGTGCAGGGAAAACCCTTGAAGAAATCCGTCTGGGCGAGTATTTTATGAGGAGGACCCCCCCAGGCAATTGAAGTAGCTTCAAAAATACTCTACTGGGACCTGATCAAACTTAAAAGCTTCTGCACAGCCAAGAACACAGTAAGTAAAGCAAGCAAACAGCCCTCAGAATGGGAGAAGATATTTGCAGGTTATGTCTCCGACAAAGGGTTAATAACCAGAATCCGCAGAGAACTCAAACGTATAAGCAAGAAAAGAACAAGTGATCCCATCACAGGCTGGGCAAGGGCCTTGAAGAGAAACTTCTCTGAAGAAGACAGGCACATGGCCTACAGACATATGAAAAAATGCTCATCGGGCGGTGCCTGTAGCTCACTGAGTAGGGTGCCAACCCCATATACCAAGGGTGGTGGGTTCAAACCAGGCCCTAGCCAAACTGCAACAAAAAATAGCTGGGTGTTGTGGTGGGTGCCTGTAGTCCCAGATACTGGGGAGGCTGATGCAGGAGAATCACCTAAGCCCAGGAGGTGGAGGTTGCTGTGAGCTGTAATGCCACAACACTCTACCAAGGGTGATAAAGTGAAACTCTATCTCTACAAAAAAAAAAAAAAGAAAGAAAAAATGCACATCATCTTTAATCATCAGAGAAATGCAAATCAAAACTACCTTGAGATACCATCTAACTCCAGTAAGATTAGCCCATATCACAAAATCCCAAGACCAGAGATGTTGGCGTGGATGTGGAGAAAAGGGAACACTTCTACACTGCTGGTGGCAATGCAAATTAATACATTCCTTTTGGAAAGATGTTTGGAGAACACTTAGAGATCTAAAAGTAGATCTGCCATTCAGTCCTATAATTCCTCTACTAGGTATATACCCAGAAGACCAAAAATCACATTATAACAAAGATATTTGTACTAGAATGTTTATTGTAGCCCAATTCATAATTGCTAAGTCATGGAAAAAGCCCAAGTGCCCATCGATCCACAAATGGATTAATAAATTGTGGTATATATACACCATGGAATACTATGCAGCCTTAAAGAAAGATGGAGACTTTACCTCTTTCATGTTTACATGGATGGAGCTGGAACATATTCTTCTTAGTAAAGTATCTCAAGAATGGAAGAAAAAGTATCCAATGTACTCAGCCCTACTATGAAACTAATTTATGGCTTTCACATGAAAGCTATAACCCAGTTATAACCTAAGAATATGGGGAAGGTTGGGCGGCGCCTGTGGCTCAGTGAGTAGGGCGCCAGCCCCATATGCCGAGGGTGGCGGGTTCAAACCCAGCCCCGGCCAAACTGCAACCAAAAAATAGCCGGGCATTGTGGCGGGCGCCTGTAGTCCCAGCTGCTCGGGAGGCTGAGGCAAGAGAATCGCGTAAGCCCAAGAGTTAAGAGGTTGCTTTGAGCCGTGTGACGCCACGGCACTCTACCCGAGGGCGGTACAGTGAGACTCTGTCTCTACAAAAAAAAAAAAGAAATGAAATAGAAATAAAAAAAAAAAAAAAGAATATGGGGAAGGGGGAGAGGGAGGGGAGGGAGGGGGAAGATAGGTGGACGGAGGGTAATTGGTGGGATTATACCTGCGGTGCATCTTAGAAGGGTATATGTGAAACTTAGTAAATGTCTTAACACAATAACTAGGAAAATGCCAGGAAGGCTATGTTAACCAGTGTGATGGAAATGTGTGAAACGGTCTATAAAACCAGTGTATGGTGCCCCATGATCACATTAATATACACAGCTATGATTTAATAATAAAAATAAATAAAATAAATAAATGAAATTAAAAATAAAAAAGAAAAGAATACAGAAATGGCAGAGCTCCTGGCAGAAAGAGAGAACTAGAGTCAGGAGAGAAAAGCATTCTCTCTCTCTCTCTCTCTCTCTCTCTCTCTCTCTCTCTCTTCTGGCTCTTTGTCTAGGGGTATATATAGTCACATGGGGCCCTCAGTAGTTACATTTAGCATATCTGGGACCCTCTGTAGTTACATTTAGCTTAGCAACTCTGGGACTCTCTGTGGTTACATTTAGTGTGTCTGGGAGAGGGTGTCTGGGACATGAATGAATGGCTACAATCCCTTTCATTCCCAGGCCTAGGAAATGGGGACCCCCCCCCTGCTTACCCTCCAGCCCACTGGTTCCGCTGCTTCCTGCCACTGCACCAACACCACCAAGGCGGAGGCAGCCGGTCCGTGCCTCCCCAGCTCCATGAGCTGGCTGGGATGCCACTTGTCCTGTATCAACATTCTCTCCGAGTAGAAACTCTAACTTCTGTTAGGGAAAAGGGACAGAAGACTTGATCTAATTGCTTCCTGCTGAGTTAGGTGATGATAGGAGAGGGCAGTTAGGGTTTCTCTGGAGGGAGAGCGATCCAGGGGTTTAGGACAGAATCCGGTCTTGGACTGGAACCATCTTTACTGTGTGTGGCTTGATGACATTTCTGGAAGACACAAATCTGATTAGCACATTAAAAGGCAAGGATAGGACAGTGAGACGAGGGGGTTAATTACAGTGTCCTGTTAGAAGAACAAAGTCAGTGATGTTTAAAAGAAACTATATTAACATTTTTCTTGCTGTCTCCTAAACAATAACTTTAAATTTTCTTTCTTTTTTTTTTTTTTTGTAGAGACAGAGTCTCACTGTACCACCTTCAGGTAGAGTGCCGTGGCGTCACACGGCTCACAGCAACCTCTAACTCTTGGGCTTACGCGATTCTCTTGCCTCAGCCTCCCCAGCAGCTGGGACTACAGGCACCCGCCACAACACCCGGCTATTTTTTTGTTGCAGTTTGGCCGGGGCTGGGTTTGAACCCGCCACCCTCGGCATATGGAGCCGGGGCCCTACTCACTGAGCCACAACAATAACTTTAAATTTTCTTTAGGCTCACAAGTGTAGGTGGACTGTGGTTGAGTCTCTTCATGGTCTGCTTCTGTAGTGGTGGGTTCCAGGATTTTACTTGTGAATGATGTATCCAGGAATCTATTCCCATAACTTTAACAGCTATAGAAGAAGACAAGATAACAGAAAAGGGACCTTCTAACATTGGGATTGGGGAAGGTGAATTAGAGGAAAGAGTTTTTTTTTTTTTTTTTTTTGTAGAGACAGAGTTTCACCTTATGGCCCTGGGTAGAGTGCCGTGGCATCACACAGCTCACAGCAACCTCCAACTCCTGGGCTTAAGCAATTCTCTTGCCTCAGCCTCCCAAGCATCTGGGACTACAGGCGCCCGCCACAACGCCCGGCTATTTTTTCGTTGCAGTTCGGCCCGGGCCGGGTTTGAACCCTCCATCCTCGGTATATGGGGCCGGCGCCCTACCGACTGAGCCGCAGGTGCCACCCAGAGGAAAGAGTTTTGATCATGACTAGATCTCCAGGAGAGAAAAACTCCTTTAGTGTTGAATGTGAAAATGTAGTTGGGAGGTTTTTAAGGATTTGTTGAAATCTGCTAAAGAAGTAATATGTTTTACTAATTCTGTAGTTTCTTGATCTAATAATAAATTGTTAGTTAAAAAGGGTCTTCCATATAATAATATGAATGGGCTACAGCAGAGTTTCTGAGGTAAATTTCTTATTCTAAGGAGAACAATGGAAAGCAATTTAGTCCAAGGGAGATGAGTCTCTTAAGTTAGTTTTTGTAACTGTCCTTTGATTTTATCATTCATTTTTTCTACTTTCCCAGAGGATTGGGGCCTCCAAGAGCAGTGTAGATGATATTTTATGCCTAGGGCTTTAGATATTCCCTGTGTAACAGCTGCCTTGAAGGCTGGCCCATTATCACTTTGCAAACTCTGAGTGAGTCCAAACCTGGGGATAATCTCATGTACTAAAGCCTTTACAACTTCCTGGGCCTTTTCTGTTATACAAGGGAATACTTTGATCCAATTAGTAAAAGTATCCACAAATACCAGCAAATATTGTATACCACGTACTTTATGGAGGTAAGTGAAATCCATTTGACAATCTTCACCTGGATATTTACCTTGTCTCTGTATACCTGGGGGAGCTAGATGATGATTCAAAGGATTGTTTCTTTGACATACCTCACAAGTCCTTGTTATCTGTTTTATGATTTTAAATAAGTTTTTTCCATTAAAGAGAGCCTTGGCCATTTGATAGGTACTTTCAATGCCAAAATGAAAAGACTGATGCAAAGTTTTAAGTATTTTCCACTGGCTTGTGGCAGGTAATAGCAAAAGTCCCCTTTTATTTTGTAGCTAGCCTGATAGAAGGAGTGAATAGTCTCTGGATAAAGCCCACTCCTTCTCTTTTGGGGTATATTGAGGTGCATGATTCTCAAGTGATCCCTCTCAAATAAGGGATGCTGCAAGGGGAATTATTCCTTTCTGTGCTATTTTAGCCTTTTTATCAGCAAGTGGTTACCTTCAGAAATCTCATCTAAAAACTTTTGGTGTCCCTTACAATGAATAACTGCCACTTCTTGTGGAGCATGAAGGGCTTGCAACAACCTATTTCATGATGATATTTTATGGGAGAGCCATTGGAAGTTAGATATTGACTTTCCTTCCAAATAGCAGCATGGGCATGTAAAATGAGGAAGGCATATTTTGAGTCAGTGTATATATTGACTCATTTGTTTCTTCCAATTTCTAAAGCACGGGTTGGCGGCGCCTGTGGCTCAAGGAGTAGGGCGCCGGTCCCATATGCCAGAGGTGGCGGGTTCAAACCCAGCCCCGGCCAAAAAAAAAAAATAAATAAAAATAAATAAATAAATAAATAAAGCACGGTTTAAGGCTATTAACTCAGCTAATTGTGCACTCGTTCCTGAAAGGAGAGACCCACTCTCAATTACAGTGCACTGAGTAACTACAGCATAGCCTGCTTTTCGAGTTCCATGTTCTATGAAAGAACTTCCATCTGTATATAAAACCATGTCAGGATTAGGTAGGGGGGTTTCTTGTAAATCTTCTCTAGCTGCATAGGTCTGTGCTATAATTTGTTAGCAATCATGCACTATCTCCTCATTGCATTCAGGGAGGAAAGTGGCAGGAGTCAGAGCAGCACAGGTGCATAATAGTAGCACTGGTCCTTCTAGTAATAAGGCTTGATATTTAAGAAGGTAGTTATCTGACAGTCAATATTGCTTTTTGAATTTAAAAGTCCAGTAAAGTGGGCAGCACCTGTGGCTCAAGGAGTAGGGCGCTGGTCCCATATGCCGGAGGTGGCGGGTTCAAACCTAGCCCCGGCCAAAATAAAAAAATAAAAAATAAAAAAAAAGTCCAGTAAAGTCATGAGAAGTATAAATAAAAAGATCTCTTCCTAAAGTTAGCTTGATTGCTTCTGGGGTTAAGAGAGCTACAGCTTCTACAACCCGTAGACAGTGTGGCCATCCCTTGGCTACGGTGTCAATTTCTTTACTAAGATATGCTACAGGCGTCTGGCTCCCACTCTCACAGCCATTGCAGTACATTGAGCTCCATAGAGACAACACCAGGGCAAGTGAGAGCCAGACGGGCACTGGGCGACTCTGTGTCTCGCTGAGGAAAAATAAGTAAACATGGATAAAGGAGATCCTAAGAAGCTGAGAGGCAAAATATCATTATATGCATTCTTTGTGCAAACTTGTAGGGAAGAGCACAAGAAGCAGCACCCAGATGCTTCAGTCAAACTCTGAGAGTTTTCTAAGATGTGCTCAGAGAAGTGGAAGACCATGTCTGCCAAAGAGAAAGGAAAATAGAAGATATGGCAAAGGCGGACAAGGCCCGTTATGAAAGAGAAATGAAAACCTAGATCCTGGGCAGCACCTGTGGCTCAGTGGGTAGGGCGCTGGCCCCATATACCGAGTTCGAACCTGGCCCTGGCCAAACTGCAACAAAAAATAGCCGGGCGTTGCAGTGGGTGCCTGTAGTCCCAGCTACTTGGGAGGCTGAGGCAAAAGAATCGCCTAAGCCCAGGAGTTGGAGGTTGCTGTGAGCTGTGTGACGCCATGACATTCTACTGAGTGAGATAAAGTGAGACTCTGTCTCAAAAAAAAAAAAAAAGCAAAGAAAAGAAAGCCTATATACCTCCTAAAGGGGAAACAAAAAAGAAGTTCAGGGCGGCACCTGTGGCTCAGTGAGTAGGGCGCCGGCCCCATATGCCGAGGGTGGTGGGTTCAAACCCAGCCCCGGCCAAACTGCAACAAAAAAAATAGCCGGGCATTGTGGCGGGCGCCTGTAGTCCCAGCTGCTCGGGAGGCTGAGGCAAGAGAATCGCGTAAGCCCAACAGTTAGAGGCTGCTGTGAGCCGTGTGATGCCACGGCACTCTACCGAGGGCAATAAAGTGAAACTCTGTCTCTAAAAAAAAAAAAAAAAAGTTTTGTTCACATTCTGAATGCTTCTAATTAAATACAATTTTTTTTATTAAAAAAAAAAAGAGAGACGGGGTGGCGCCTGTGGCTCAGTCAGTAAGGCGCCAGCCCCATATACCGAGGGTGGCGGGTTCAAACCCGGCCCCGGCCAAACTGCAACCAAAAAAATAGCCGGGCATTGTGGCGGGCGCCTGTAGTCCCAGCTACTTGGGAGGCTGAGGCAAGAGAATCGCTTAAGCCCAGGAGTTGGAGGTTGCTGTGAGCTGTGTGAGGCCACGGCACTCTACCGAGGGCGATAAAGTGAGACTCTGTCTCTACAAAAAAAAAAAAAAAAAAAAAAAAGAGAGAGATGCTACAGGTTGTAAAACTGGACCCCAGTGTTGGGCCAAAACGCCCAGGGCAATTCCAGTTTGTTCTGTAATATACAGATTAAACTGTTGTCTAGTGGGAAGACTTAAAGCGGGGGCCTGCAAAAGAGCAGTTTTCAACTGTTGGAATGCCTTATTTGTTTCCAGTTCCCATTCTAGAGTGACTAGGTACTCTTTTTGCGCATTTTTAAAGAATAGAGTGATCTAGCTATTTCACCTTATCCAGGAATCCAGAGTCTGCAAAAGCCTGTAATTCCTAAGCCGCCTCGAAGTTGTCTGGGAGTTCAAGGTTTAGGGTGAGCCAGTATTGGTTCTATTCTTTCTTTGCCCAATGCTCTCTTCCCCTGTGAAAGCTGGAGACCCAAATAGTGAACTTTAGGCACACACAATTGGGCTTTAGCCTTGGAAATTTTATACCCACAGTCAGCTAGAAAGTTTAATAGAATTTGTGTAGCTTTGTGGCATTCCTCTGCATCTGGTGCTCCCAAAAGAATGTAGACATTGGGGTGGCGCCTGTGGCTCAAGGAGTAGGGTGCCGGTCCCATATGCCAGAGGTGGCGGGTTCAAACCCAGCCCCGGCCAAAAACCACAAAAAAAAAAAAAAAAAAAGAATGTAGACATTGAGTCATTGTAGGATATGAAAAATGACTCAAGTCTTTGGCTAAGGCTTGTCCAAACAAGTGAGGGCTGTCCCTAAATCCCTGGGGTAACACAGTCCATGTGAGCTGGGTGTTAGAGTCAGAGGGGTCTTCAAAAGCAAAAAGGTATTGGGACTTTTCATGGAGTGGAATGCAAAAGAAGGCATCTTTTAAGTCTAGGACTATGAAATAAGCAGCCTTTTCTGGGATATGAGACAATAAAGTATACGGATTGGGAACTACAGGATGGAGAGGAATGACCGCTTCATTTATAATGCGGACGTCATGGACTAGTCTCCAAGTTCCGTTTGGCTTTGGCACTCCTACAACAGGAGTGTTACATAGACTATTGCAAGGTATTAATAATTTCTGTCGCTTTAGATTCTGTATTATGGGTATTAGTCCATTCTTAGCATCTGCTTTTAGAGGATATTGTTTTTGATTGGGATAGATGGCGGGATTCTTTAATTTAATTTGGACTGGTTGAGCATATCTTGCTCTTCCCACATGTCCCTAAGTGGCCCACACTTCTGGGTTAATTTCTGTCTCTAATAGGGAAGGCATAATATAGGTTCCTGTCCCATATTCATATAAATGGCTGTTCCTGCTTTAGTTAGTATGTCCTTCCCCAAAAGGGGAGCAGGACTTCCAGGCATGATTAGGAAGGCGTGAGAGAACAGCCAGTCACCCCAATTGCAGCTTAAAGGCTGAGAGAAAAATTTGGTAACTGGCTTTCCAGACACCCCCTGTAGTTACAGATTTGGGGGATAAAAGACCAGGGTTAGAGAGAAGTACAGAAAAGTTTGCTCCAGTGTCCAGAATAATTCTGTCTCCTGGTCCTCCACTAGGAGGCAAACCCAGGGCTCCCGAGGGGTGATGACACAAGCTGGAGCCATGAGAATCTGCCCCGGGCACTCTCAGTCCATTTTGGGTGCTGGTGGGATCACTGTCACCGGAGGCCTTCACCTCTGAGGACAGGACACCCTCCAGTGGTCACCCTTGCATTCTGGACAGGGGCCAGGTGGCTTGCCCAAGCCGGTGGTGCTGCTCGGGGCAGTCCTTCCTGAAGTGGCCAGCCTGACCACACTGGAAGCACTCGTTCTTAGCTCCTCTGGCTTCCCTCTGCCCCTGAAAGGTGCTCGCTTGTCAGAGTGCCATTACTAGAGCTGTCAATCTTTTCATATCCCTTTTCTCTCTTTCCTCCTCTTTCTCCTGATCTCGGTTATAAAGGACCACAGGGGCCATTTTAAGAAGATTCTCCAGGTTATGATCTGGGCCTAGAGCCAATTTTTGGAGTTTTCTTCTAATGTCTGGGGCCACCTGAGTGATAAATTTATCTTTTAAAATAATTTGGCCCTCTAAGGAGTCAGGTGTTAACTGAGTATGTTTTCTCATGACCTCCCTAAGCCGCCCAAGAAAGGGTGAGGGACTCTCATTTTGCTCCTGGTTAATAGTAGACAACTTAGAATAATTCATAGACTTTTTCTTGGATTGACATAAACCTTCCAGGATACATGTTAGAAAATGTTTACGCCACCAGTCACCTTGTTTCTCAGGGTCCCATTTGGGATCCTCAAAGGGAACTGCCTGTCTTCCCGTGGGGTATCTGTCCCTTTCCTCAGGAGATATACTGCCATCAGCATTGGGCATGAACCACAAATCACCCCACTTTCTAGCTTCATCCAAGACTTCATTTTTTTCATTAAAATTTAAAGTTTGATCTAGTAGCAACATTACATCTTTTTAAGAGAGGTCAAAGCTTTGTCCTAACCCTTGAAGAACATGTATGTACTCATCGAGGTCATGAGAAAATTTTCCTAAATCAACCTTAATTTGCTTTAAATCTGCCAGAGAATATGGAGTGTATACTCGCACACTTCCCCTTTCACCACCCTCAGTCTCAACCAAGGGACACAAAGAAGGATATGGTTGCCTTCTGGGAGTCCCAGTAGGACCAGAAGAAACTCTTGACACAGCCTCCTTCGTGGGGTTTTCTGAACACACAGAGGAAGGTGCAGGAGAAGTAGATGGTGAGTTTGAACTAGGTTGTGACAGCGTCTCCCTCGGAATCCTGACCATTTCAGGAAGTTACTACAGCCAGGAGAGCTGAATCTATCTGACAGGCTTTACACAGTTGGGCGTTGTCCCTGAGGGAAAAGAAAGCTTGCACACAGGGCACTTCAGACCACTTTTTTTCTTCTTTACAAAAAGTATCTAACTGAAAAATGGTGTCATAATTAAGAGTACCCTCAGGAGGCCATTGTTCACCAGTGGAGAGTTGATACTGAGGCCAGGCCTGGGTGCAGAAGAAAACCATACATTCTTTTTTCAGCGTCTGGGGATCAAACCTGTCCCAGTGCTTCAGAATACAGCCCAGCGGAGTGTTCCAGCAGCATAGGCTGAAAAATCACATATCTGGGAGCCTGGTGCCACCTGATGACAGTTCTCTTGGCAAGAGAACGTTACCCATCTGTGGGAAAGAACAAACGTCCAGCGTCTTAATCGATCCCACCCCATATTCCTGGGTTGTCAAAGCGTCCTCTGACCAACCCAAGAAGCCTTCCACCAAACAAAAGGAAGTGCACTTCCAATGCTTGGGGAAGAAGCCCTGAGGAGAGTGGCCTCCTCAGCCCCTGTGCTTGTCTGGAATTAGCCACTCTTACCAGTGTAGCGCTTAGTACCTGTTGGCTCTCCTGCGCTTATAACGTGCCAGCAGCACAGCGCAAGAAATCAGGTATCGGGGTGGCGCCTGTGGCTCAAGGAGTAGGGTGCCGGTCCCACATGCCGGAGGTGGCAGGTTCAAACCTAGCCCCGGCCAAAAAACCAAAATAAATAAATAAGTTGTGTTTAAAAAAAAAAAAAAAAAGAAATCAGGTATCAGGGAGCCTGGTCCCACCTGATGCATATTCTGCCCCTTTCTGCCCCTTCCCCCCCTAGCTCCACGAGTATCAAAGTGGGGATGAGCCCCGTTCTGGAGAAAAATGGCTGTGCGGTGCTTGCACATTTAACTCTATATAATCTTTACAAGCTTCTTCTAAATTCCCAGTAACAAAGGAAAATAGCAGGTCTTAAATGCTTGTTTTCCAACCTCCCCTTTCTTTCCCCAAAGTTAGCCATGCAATGATAACTACTTAGTGACAAATCAGAGGTGAGAGACACTTTGAAACTTTTGCATTACAATTAGTTAAAATCAGCTGAAGTCTTAAAGAAACCTGGAAGTATTTTAAACTTTCCCATTTACACCAATAAACCAGAAGAAATCAAATACCCAGGGTCATTTTCATTGCCTTTCTTCATTTTTTTTTTTTTTTTTTTTGTAGAGACAGAGTCTCACTTTACTGCCTTCGGTAGAGTGCCATGATGTCACAGGACTCACAGCAACCTCTAGCTCTTGGGCTTCCGCGATTCTCCTGCCTCAGCCTCCCGTGCAGCTGGGACTACAGGCGCCCGCCACAATGCCCGGCTATTTTTTGGTTGCAGTTCAGCCGGGGCTTGGTTTGAATCCACCAACCTCCTATATGGTGGCGCCTGTGGCTCAGTGAGTAGGGCGCCTTTCTTCATTTTTAAGAGACTGAACTGTAGCTGAGGGTTTAGGGCCATTCTTGCCTTGGGGCGTTGCTCAGAGCTTCCCTTCACAGGCCTCTAGTTGCCCAGAGAAGCCCTATAGGGGAATCTTTTTGCCCTCTGCTTGGAGCTGAGTTGTAGTTAACACGGTTTAGCCTTTTTTATCAGACACATAAAAACGCCAATTGAATTTAATTTTGCAATGAAAGTCGTTAAAAAAGGACCTTACAACACACCTACAACATTTGAGGTACACTTAGAACATCTGAAAAATACCAGAATGAGCCCGTGCAAACTTAACTAGTATATAAAGCAATCCTTTACCAACATTCAGACAAAGCATGCAAACTACAAGGAGAGAGAGAGAGAATCAGAAGAGGTCTATTGATTCTAGAGATAAATTGGAGAAGTTCGGAACCATGGAAGTGAAGAGAGGATTGTAAAAGCTGGGAGAGCACAATTTTCAGAAGGCCCTCCCAGGTCCTGGGGTCAGAACCGTTGCTGGGGACCCCAGGGCCTCTGGGTGCTACCTCTTTCCTTGGCTCCCAACCAGAGAAAATGAGTAAATACAGAACAGTTTCAAAAGTCTTCTAACATTCCCTTCGACTCCTTTCTGGAGCCAAGGGCAATTAGAAAGTTCATTCCCCAACAGCCTCTTGCCTGTGAGCTGGAGGTCAGCAGCCACACTATGCACATTTACCAGCTGATGGGCATCAAAATTATTAGTCTCTATTATTATAACTCTAGTGAAAAGCAGGATGGAGGTTAGTGGCCCCATTGCTTACTACAGATCTTCAATCCTGGACACGAGCCCCCAAATATGATACCGGAATTTCGCTTTTCAGTAGGTTCTTGGTCTCGGTGATTCGAAGAATGAACCTGCAGACCACAAATCAGTGGTAAGACAGGATTTATTTAAACAGAAAAGAATACAGAAGTGCCAGAGCTCCTGGCAGAGAGAGAAAACTAGAGTCAGGAGAGAAAAGTGCTCTCTCTCTCTCTCTGTAGGCTCTTTGTCTAGGGGTATATATAGTCGCATGGGGCCCCTTGGTAGTTACATTTAGCAGGGCTCAGTAGTTAGATTTAGCGTGTCTGGGTAGTTACATTTAGTGGGGCTTAGCAACCTCATTTAGCATGTCTGGGACATCTGGGTCCTGAATGAATGGCTACAGTCCCTTTCATTCCCAGGCCTAGGAAATTGGGACACCCCCCACCCCGCCCACCCTCCAGCCTGCTGGTTCTGCTGCTTGCTGCCACTGCACCAACATCACCAAGGCAGAGGCAGCAGGTCCGCGCCCCCCAGCTCCACGAGCTGGCTGGGATGCCACTTGTCCTGTATCAGTAGGATGATAGGCTTGAGCCACGGCACCCAGCCTGCTCACAGGTTCTAGGCCACCCTGAGCCAGAGCAAGACCCTGTGTCTAAAAATAGCTGGGCATTGTGGCGGGTGCCTGTAGTCCCAGCTACTTGGGAGGCTGAGGCAAGAGAATCGCTTAAGCCCAAGAGTTTGAGGTTGCTGTGAGCTGTGACTCCTCGGCACTCTACCCAGGGCAACAGCTTGAGACTCTGCCTCAAAAAAAAAAAAAAAAAAAAAAAAGCAATTAAATAGGCACTAAGAAGTATGCTTTTTTTTGTTTGTTTTGTTTTGTTTTTTTAGAGACAGAGTCTCACTTTATCGCCCTCAGTAGAGTGATGTTATGTCACAGCTCACAGCAACCTCCAACTACTGGGCTTAGGCAATTCTCTTGCCTTAGCCTCCTGAGTAGCTGGGACTACAGGTGCCCGCCAAAACCCCGGCTATTTTTTTTGTTGTTGCATTTTGGCCGGGGCCGGGTTTGAACCCGCCACCCTTGATATATGGGGCTGGTGCCCTACCCACTGAGCACAGGTGCCGCCCTAAGAACTGTAGTTTTAAAGTTCATATCTTGGACCAACTTAAAAAAATATATAAGCACAGCTGGGTGAGGGGGCTCACGCCTGCTAGCATTCTGGAGACCTAGGCAGGAGGAACCCTGGAGTTCAGGGGTTCAAGACCTGTCTGACCAACAGCAAGACCCTGTCTCTACTAAAAATAGAAAAAACATGGTTGAGCGCCTGTACTCCCAGCTACTCTGTGAAAGCATATATAGTGAGAAGATGGAGTCTGTCAGGGTAGGGCAGACATGACATAGCTGGTCTGATCTGTTTGGGTCCTGCCTAACCTTCACCCTCTGTGCCTGTTCTTATTGTTTTGTGTTTTGTTTTTTTTGCAGTTTTTTTTTGGCCGGGGCTGCGTTTGAACCCGCCACCTCTGGCATATGGGGCTGGTGCCCTACTCTGTTGAGCCACAGGTGCTGCTCATGTTCTTATTGTTTTGTAAATTTAGCTCCCAACCTAAAGATGCCTACCTTGAGTAGTTTAGGGGGATTGATTTGGGACATTGACTTTTTTTATTTTTGAAACAGTCCCACTACGTCGCCCTCAATAGAGTGGTGTCGCATCACAGCTCACAGCAACCTCCAACTCTTGGGCTTAAGCACTTCTCTTGCCTCAGCTTCCCCAATAGCTGGGACTACAGGTGCCCACCACAATGCCTGGCTATTTTTTGTTGCAGTTGTCATTGTTTTTTACCTGGCCCAGGCTGGGGTCAAACCCGCAAACTTTGGTGTATGTGACTGGCACTGTAATCACTGTGTTACGGGTTCCAAGCAGGAGATTGACTTTTTTTTTTGCAGTTTTTGGCTGGGGCTGGGTTTGAACCCACCACTTCCGGCATATGGGGCTGGTGCCCTACTCCTTTGAGCCACAGGTACCGCCCAGGAGATTGACTTTTAAATTAGAATGTTGTTCATTGTTGGGCAGCGCCTGAGGTTCAGTGAGCAGGGCACCGGCCCCATATGCCGAGGGTGGCGGGTTCAAACCCAGCCCCAGCCAAACTGCAACAAAAAAATAGCCGGGCGTTGTGGTAAGGCGCCTGTAGTCCCAGCTACTCGGGAGGTTGAGGTAGGAGAATCGCCTAAGCCCAGGAGTTGGAGGTTGCTGTGAGCTATGTGATGCCACGGCACTCTACCGAGGGCATTAAAGTGAAACTCTGTCTCTACAAAAAAAAAAAAAAAAAAAAAGAATGTTGTTCATTGTTTATGATTCCTGGGTTCTGCTGACTATTGTTTAAGATAAGGGTTAATGTGGTCTTCAATTTGAACTCAAATGTATAAAACCGTAATGTTGGAAATGGAAGAACAGAACAGTCTTGGAGAGGCTACTCTCACTGCTCTCCAGAATCCCAGTCTTCTGACAAATAAAATTTGGTGGACCTATCTCCATCTCTGCATATTGGCTGACAGTGACAGGTGGCCAGATGTCTTCTGCCGGTAATATCTGGAGGCTGAGGCAGGAAGATCAAGTTTAAGATTGATGTGATCTAGAATAATGCCACAGCACTCTAGCCTAGAGCAACAGAGTGAGACCCTGTCTCAAAAAAAATAAATAAAATAAAAAGAAATAAGTAAATATTGTGATAGGTGTGGAAATACTCAGTTGCTCAGTTGGTGCTGTTTGCGGGATGAGAAAACAATTTCTCTAGGCCAAGAGTAGAATATAAAAGTGTAAGTTTAGGCTCAGCTCCTGTAGCTCAGTGGCTAGAGCGCCAGCCACATACACTGGAACTGGTAGTTTCGAATCCAGCCCGGGCCTGCCAAAAAACAATGACGACTACAGCCAAAAAATAGCCGGTGTTGTGGGCGCTTGTAGTCCCAGCTACTCAGGAGGCTGAAGCAAGAGAATCACCTAAGCCCAAGAGTTGGAGGTTTTTGTGAGCTGTGACACCACGACACTCTACCCAGGGCAATAAAGTGAGACTGTCTCTAAAAAATAGATAGATAAATAAATGTCTAAGTTTAGGCTCAACACCTATAGCTCAGCGGCTCGGGTGCCAGCCATACACCAGAACTGGTGGGTTCAAATCTAGCCTGGGCCTGCTGAACAACAATGATGACTGCAACCAAAAAACAGCTGGCTGTTGAGGCGGGTGCCTGTAGTCTCAGCTACTTGGGAGGCTAAGGCAAGAGAATCACTTACACCCAAGAGTTTGAGGTTGCTGTGAGCTGTGACATCACGGCATTCTACTGACAGTGACATAGTGAGACTCTGTCTTAAAAAACAAAAAGTTGGGCTGCGCCTGTGGCTCAAGGGGTAGGGCGCCGGTCCCATATGCCGGAGGTGGCGGGTTCAAACCCAGCCCCGGCCAAAAAAAAAAAAGTCTGGGCAGTGCCTGTGGCACAGTGGGTAGGGTGCTGGCCCCATATACTGAGGTTGGCGGATTCAAACCCGGCCCCAGCCAAACTGGAACAAATAGCCGGGCATTGTGGTGGGTGCCTGTAGTCCCAGCTACTCGGGAGGCTGAGGCAAGAGAATTGCCTAAACCCAGGAGTTGGAGGTTGCTGTGAGCTAAGACGCCACTGCACTCAAGTGAGGGCAATAAAGTGAGACTCTGTCTCTAAAAAAAAAAATAAATAAATTAATAAATAAATAAACAACAAAACAGGCTCAGAGCCTGTGGTTCAAGCGGCTTAGGCACCAGCCACATACACCTGAGCTGGTGGGTTCGAATCCAGCCCCGGCCCGCCAAACGAATAGCTGGGCGTTGTGGCAGGCGCCTATAATCCCAGCTACTTGGGAGACTGAGGCAAGAAAATCGCCTAAGCCCAAGAGTTGGAGGTTGCTGTGAGCTGTGATGCCACAGCACTCTACCCAGAGAGACAGCTTGAGGCTCTGTCTCAAAAATAAAATAAAATAAAATAAAAATAAAAAATAAAACAAAAAGTCTAAGTTTATATTGGGCAGGGGGAGAGATGAGAAAGAGAGAGAGACCAGAGAGCAAGGAGCGAGAGAAATGAAGATGGAGCCCAGCTCAGAGGCTCACACCTGTATCCCAGCACTTTGGGCGGCTGAAGGTGGGAGGATCCCTTGAGCTCAGGAGTGCAAGACCAGCCTGAGGAAGAGCAAGACTCCCATCTCTATTAAAAGTAGAAAAAAATTACCTGGGCGGGCGGCGCCTGTAGCTCAATGGAGTAGAGCGTGGCCCCATATGCCAGAGGTGGCGGGTTCAAACCCACCCCCAGCCAAAAACTGCAAAAAAAAAAAAAAAACTACCTGGGCATTGTGGCAGGCACCTGTAGTCCCAGTTACTTGGGAGGCTGAGGTGGGAGGATTGCTCAAACCCAGGCATTTGAGGTTGCTGGGAGCTATGATGCCAAGGCACTCTACCCAGGACATTAAGTAAGACTTCATCTCAAAAAAAAAAGAAAGGAAGATGGGTGAAGGGGACTGAGTGGAAAGAAGTGAGAGATGGCTGTGAAATGCCCACCCAGAGGTCCAGTGTGCAGTTCAATTTAACTGTGAAAAACACACAAAAGTAATTGTAATCAGATTTACAAGGGGGCTGGGTGTGGTGGTTCACGTCTGTAATCCTAGCACTCTGGGAGACCAAGGTGGGTGGATTACCTGAGCTCACAGGTTCGAGACCAGCCTAAGCCAGAGCAAGACCCCGTCTCTAAAAAATAGCTGGGCATTGTGGGTGGCGCCTATAGTCCCAGCTACTTGGGAGGCTGAGGCAAGAGAATCACTTGAGCCCAAGAGTTTGAGTTTGCTGAGAGCTAAAAAAAAAAAAAAAAAAATACAAGGTATTGGGTGGCGCCTGTGGCTCAGTGAGTAGGGCGCTGGCCCCATATACCGAGGGTGGCGGGTTCACACCCAGCCCTGGCCAAACTGCAACAAAAAAAATAGCCGGGCGTTGTGGTGGGCACCTGTAGTCCCAGCTGCTCGGGAGGCTGAGGCAAGAGAATAATGTAAGCCCAAGAGCTGGGTTGCTGTGAGCCGGCCACGGCACTCTACCCGAGGACAGTAAAGTGAGACACTGTCTCTACAAAAAAAAAAAATTACAAGGTATTGTGAATGTGAATGGGGTGTTGCTTTTTCCAGATGTTTCTAATCCTTAGCCTGTTCATATTCTATTATTCCATTCAGGACACTCAGGAATCACCTGAGGAACAAATTGTAAAACACAAAGTAGCTGGGGAAATGTAAAGAGAAAGAATTTACATTTTTTTTTTGGTTTGTCCTATTTCTTCATGGTTTGTGAAAACAGAAATCCACAAAATGGGGGGGGGGTGGCACGAGAGAGAAAGCAGGCAGAGAGAGAGACAGAGAGATTTTAGGTCTTTTTTTTTTTTTTTCTTTGAGACAGAGTCTCACTGTGTCACCCTCGGTAGAGTGCCTTGGTGTCATAGCTCACAGCAACCTCAAACTCTTGGGCTTAAGCGATTCTCTTGCTTCAGCCTCCCAAGTAGCTGAGACTACAGATGCCAGACACAGTGTCTGGCTATTTTTTTTTTTTTTGAGAGAGAGAGAGCCTCAAGCTGTCACCCTGAGTAGAGTGCTATGGCATCACAGCTCACAGCAACCAACTCCTGGGCTCAAGCGATTCTCCTGCCTCTGCCTCCCAAGTAGCTGGGACTACAGGCATCTGCCACAAAGCCCGGCTATGTTTTGGTTGCAGCCATCATTGTTGTTTGGCAGGCCCGGGCTGGATTCGAACACGCCAGCTCAGGTGTATGTGGCTGGCACCTTAGCCACTTGAGCCACAGGCACCGAGCATATATATTTTTCTTTTTTTGAGACAGAGTCTCAAGCTGTTGCCCTGGGTAGAGTGTCATGGTGTCATAGCTCACACCAACCTCCAAATCAGGCTCAAGGGATCCACTTGCCTCAGTTTTTCTATTTTTAGTACAGATCGGGTCTCCCTTTTGCTCAGACTGGTCTCAAATGTGAGCTCAAAGCAATCCACTTGCCTCGGCCTCTCAGAATGCTAAGATTACAGGCATAAGCCACGGCTCCTGGCCTATAACATAAATCCTTAATATGTAATGTCAAGTTGTAATCAAACTCCTTTTCTTCTTCTTTTCTGATTCAAAAAATTTTGGTTCTCAAATCCTCAGAGGCCAGCTTTTTTTTTTTGCAGTTTTTGGCCAGGGCCAGGTTTGAACCTGCCACCTCTGGTATATGGGGCCGGCCCCCCACTCCCTTGAGCCACAGGCGCCGCCCCAACCAGCTAATTTTACACCAAACTTTCTTCTGTTTGTCTCTGTGGGAAAGGAATTCTCATAACTCTGACAGGATTGCAGCCATTTGAAAAAATCAGGTTGGAAAAGTCCCCTCCCCTGATTCTTGGATTGCCTCAAGGCCAGAGTTCCTGGAAACACCCTACCCATATCCTGACATTAAGGATACGCCCACATCCTGACCCTCGGTACAGAAGAGCCCCAGGCGGTATTCCTAGCTAGTAGCCTCATTTCAGCTATACTGATAAGGGTAATAAAAGCATTTTGCAACTGTGCTGGACCTTCCCTGCCACCTGGTCAGTTTCCTTTCTCTTCTTTCCTTGTCCCTGACTGGGCTCCTCTACTTTTCTTGCGGACTTTCACCCGGGTTATATGCAATAATCTCTCAGTCTCAGGCATAGGCTGTTTGTCTTCTGGACTCTGCTATTTGAGTAGGGCCTGGAAAAATATTTATTAAATTATTATATTTATTTATTTTGAGACAGAGTGTCACTATGTCACCCTTGGTTGAGTGCTGTAGGGCCACAGCTCACAGCAACCTCAAACTCTTGGGCTGAAGTGATTCTTTTGCCTCAGCCTCCCAAGTAGTTGGGACTACAGGCACCTGCCACAACGCTTGGCTATTTCTTGTTGTTGTTGCAGTCGGCATTGTTGTTTAGCAGTTGCAGGCCGGGTTGAATCCCCCCAGCCCCGGTGTATGTGGCCTGCACCCTAACCACTGAGTGATGGGCGCTGAGCCAGTTTTAATATTTTTAGCAGAGTGGGGGGGGTCCTTGAGTTTTTGTTCGGGCTAGTCTTGAACTCGTGAACTCAAGCAATCTACTCACTTGGGCTTCCCAGACAGCTAGGATTACAAGCAAGTGCCACCACATCAGGCCTTGTTAAATTATTGTATTTGAAATTTAAAAAATACTTTTTAATTAAAAAATATTTTTTTTGGGGGGGGCGGCGCCTGTGGCTCAGGGGGCAGGGTGCCAGCCCCATATACCGAGGGTGACAGGTTCAAACTCAGCCCCGGCAAAACTGCAACAAAAAAATAGCCTGGCATTGTGACGGGCTTTGACAGTCTCTCAAAAAATTTTTTTCTTGGGTGGCGCCTGTGGCTCAGTCGGTAGGACGCCGGCCCCATATACCGAGGGTGGCGGGTTCAAACCCGGCCCCGGCCAAACTGCAACCAAAAAATAGCCGGGCGTTGTGGCGGGCGCCTGTAGTCCCAGCTACTCGGGAGGCTGAGGCAAGAGAATCGCTTAAGCCCAGGAGTTGGAGGTTGCTGTGAGCTGTGTGAGGCCACGGCACTCTACCGAGGGCCATAAAGTGAGACTCTGTCTCTAAAAAAAAAAAAAAAATTTTTCTTTTCTTTTTTTTTGTAGAGACAGAGTCTCACTCTGTCGCCTTCGGTAGAGTGCAGCGGCATCACAGCTCACAGCAACCTCCAACTCCTGGGCTTAGGCGATTCTCTTGCCTCAGCCTCCAGAGTAGCTGGGATGACAGGTACCCGCCACAATGCCGGCTATTTTTTGTTGCAATTTGACCAGGGCTGAGTTCAAACCCGCCACCCTCGGTATATGGGGCTGGTGCCCTACCCCCTGAGCCACAGGTGTCGCCTGAATTTTTTTTTTTTTTTTTAGAAACAGAGTCTCACTTTATCACCCTTGGTAGAGTGCTTTGGCATCACAGCTCACAGCAACCTCCAACTTCTGTGCTTAGGCAATTCTCTTGCCTCACCCTCCCAAGTAGTTGGGACTACAGGCACCTGCCATAACGCCCGGCTATTTTTTTGTTGCAGCTTGGCCGGGACCGGGTTTGAACTCACCACCCTTGGTATATGGGGCTGGCGCCCTACCCACTGAGCCACAGGCACTACCCTGAAATTTTTTTTTTTTTTTAGACAGAGTATCTATCATTTTGTCGCCCTCGGTAGAGTACTGTAACATCATGGCTCACAGAGACCTCAGACTTTTTTTTTTTTTTTGCAGTTTTTCACAGGGGCTGGTTTTGAACCTGCCACCTCCAGGATATGGGGCCAGTGCCCTACTCTTTGAGCCACAGGCGCTGCCCCAGAAACCTGACTCTTAGGCTCAAGCAGTTCTTTTGTCTCAGCCTCCGAATAGCTGCGACTACAGGCACTTGCCACAACACCCCACTAGTTTTTGGAGACGGGGTCTCCCACTTACCCAAGTTGGTCTCGAACCTGTGACCTCAAGCAGTCTACTCGCCTCGGCCTCCCAGAGTGGTAGGATTACAGGCGTGAGCCACAGTGCCCGGCCAGTAGAAACTTTTAAAGGAAGAAGCTAGTCCCATGATTAATCAATGCTCTATTAATGTCTTAGAGACTTTCCAAAGGAGAAGTTAGGTAAGAATAGTGTAGAATCAGCTTGATCAAGACCCTTTGATAGTCGGGTGTTGTGGCAGGCGCCTGTAGTCCCAGCTACTCGGGAGGCTGAGGAAAGAGAATCGCCTAAGCCCACAGCACCCTACCAAGGGCAACATAGGGAGACTCTGTCTCAAAAAAAAAAAAAAAAAAAGACCCTTTGTGAGGCCAGACCTGATGGCACTTGCCTGTAATTCTTGCACTCAGGGAGGCAGAGGCAGGTGGATTGCATGAGCTCAGGAGTTCAAGACCAGCCTGAGCCAGAACAAGACTCAGTCTCTACTAAAAATAGAAAAAAATAGCTGGGCACAGTAGCAAGCACCTGTAGAGCAGGTACTCAGGAAGCTGAGGCCAGAGGATCGTTTGAGCCCAAGAGTTTGAGGTTGCTGTGAGCTGAGGCCATGGCACCCTGCCCAGGGTGGCAAAGTGAGACTCTGTCTCAAAAACAAACAAACAAACAAACTCACATGAAAAAAATGCATAAACATGTCGGCGCCTGTGGCTCAAAGGAGTAGGGTGCCAGCCCCATATACTGGAGGTGGCAGGTTCAAACCCAGCCCTCACCAAAAACTGCAAAAAAATAAAAAAAATGCATAAACATGAGTTAAATGCATAAATATTAGAATAGGTAGAGCAAAGCTAGAAATTGAGGACAAAATACAAGAGAAAAACTTGTAAGAGGTCCTTCCTCATTCAAGAGGAAGAGACTCCTGCCTTTCCTAGGTGTGTTCTATTTGCTTATTAAACTTCTACCTGTTAATAAAATAAAACTTTAGGGGCGGCGCCTGTGGCTCAGTCGGTAAGGCGCCGGCCCCATATACCGAGGGTGGTGGGTTCAAACCCGGCCCCGGCCAAACTGCAACCAAAAAATAGCCGGGCGTTGTGGCGGGCGCCTGTAGTCCCAGCTATTTGGGAGGCTGAGGCGAGAGAATCGCTTAAGCCCATGAGTTGGAGGTTGCTGTGAGCTGTGTGAGGCCACGGCACTCTACTGAGGGCCATAAAGTGAGACTCTGTCTCTACAAAAAAAAAAAAAAAAAAAAAAAAAAAAAAAAAAAAACTTTAGGGCAGCGCCTATGGCTCAGTCGGTAGGGCGCCGGCCCCATATACTGAGGGTGGCGGGTTCAAACCCGGCCCCGGCCAAACTGCAACCAAAAAATAGCTGGGCGTTGTGGCGGGCGCCTGTAGTCCCAGCTACTTGGGAGGCTGAAGCAAGAGAATCGCTTAAGCCCAGGAGTTGGAGGTTGCTGTGAGCTGTGTGAGGCCACGGCACTCTACCGAGGGCCATAAAGTGAGACTCTGTCTCTACAAAAAATAAATAAATAAATAAATAAATAAAATAAAACCTTGATAATTGCCTGCCACTGCTGTGACTTCCTCTTTTTATGCAGGCTCTGCTGCTGCTACTGGGTTTCCTCTTTTTGTGACAGTTGAGTCAATGTAATTTTGGATTCTGGGAGCCGCTTGCTTGTGGCACCCAGAGAAAGTCCAAGCCTGGGCTGAGGTCCGGCGCCTGTGGCTCAGTGAGTAGGGCGACGGCCCCATATGCCGAGGGTGGTGGGTTCAAACCCAGCCCCGGTCAAACTGCAACCAAAAAATAGCCGGGCGTTGTGGCGGGCGCCTGTAGTCCCAGCTACTCGGGAGGCTGAGGCAGGAGAATTGCATAAGCCCAAGAGTTAGAGGTTGCTGTGAACCGTGTGACGCCACGGCACTCTACCGACGGCGGTACCGTGAGACTCTGTCTCTACAAAAAAAAAAAAAATATATGCCCTTCATTTCCTTTTTTTTTCCTTTTGAGACAGGGTCTCAAGCCATCCGCCTGAGGAGAGTGCCACAGCATCACAGCTCACAGCAACCTCCAACTCTTGGGCTCAAGCAATCCTCTTGCCTCAGTTTATCTATTTTTAGTAGAGATGGGGGGGGGGGGTCTTGCTTTTGCTCAAGCTGGTCTCGAACTCCTGAGCTCAAGCAATCCACCTGCCTCGGCCTCCCAGAGTGCCAGGATTACAGGCGTGAGCCACTGCACCCGGCCCCATTTCCTTAATTTTGTCATTTAAGAAACGTTACATGGGCAGCACCTGTGGCTCAGTGGGTAGGGCATAGGCCCCATATACCGAGGGTGGCAGATTTGAACTGGGCCCCGGCCAAACTGCAACAAAAAAAATAGCCAGGCATGGGCAGCACCTGTGGCTCAAAGGAGTAAGGCGCTGGCCCCATATGCTGGAGGTGGCAGGTTCAAACCCAGCCCTGTCCAAAAACTGCAAAAAAAAAGCCAGGCGTTGTGGTGGGTGCCAGTTGTCCCAGCTACTCTGGAGACTAAGGCAAGACAATTGCCTAAGCCCAGGAGTTGGAGGCTGCTTTGAGCTGTGACGTCACAGCACTCTAGCGAGGACAGTAAAGTGAAACTCTGTCTCTAAAAAAATATAAGAAACATTACAGGCTGAGCCAGGTTCCGTGGCTCAAGCCTGTAATCCCAGTATTTGGGAGGCCGAGTAGGGTGGATTGCCTAAACTCACGAGTTGGAAACCACCCTGAGCAAGAGTGAGACCTCGTCTCTCAAAAAATAGCCAGGTGTTGTGGTGGGCACCTATAGTCCCAGCTACTAGGGAGGCTGAGGTAAGAGAATCACTTAAGCCCAAGAGTTGGAGGTTGGTGTGAGCTATGATGGCATAGCAGTCTACTGAGGGCTACAAAGTGAGACTCTGTCTCAAAAAGAAAAAAGAGAAAAATGTGACTTGGCATCTGTAGCTCAGCGGCTAGGGTGCCAGCCACATACACCGGGGCTGGCGGGTTGGATGCCAGCCTAGGCCTGCCAAACAACAATGGCAACTACCACCAAAAAACAGCCAGGCATTGTGGCAGGTGACTGTAGTCCCAGCTACTTGGGAGGCTGAGACAAAAGAATCACTTAAGCTCAAGAGTTTGAGGTTGCTGTGAGCTGTGATGCCAAGGCACTCTACCAAGGGCGGCATCATGAGACTCTGTCTAAAAAAAAAGAAAAAAAAAAGGAAGGAAGAAAGAAAGAAATGTTACATAAGGTGGGGAGTGGTCGCTCACTCCTGTAATCCTAGCAGTCTGGAAGGCAGAGGCTGGTGGATTGCTTGAGCTCAGGAGTTCAAGACCAGCCTGAGCAAAAAGCAAGACCCCCCCAACCCCTGCAACCCCATCCTCTACTAAAAAAAATAAGAAAGAAAACCTGAGGCAAGAGGAGAGCTTGAGCCCAAGAGTTGGAGGTTGTTGGGAGCTATGACGCTATGGTACTCTACCCAGGGTGGTAGCTTGAGACTCTGTTTTCAAAAAAAAAGGTTACATAAATAGATCCTTTTCAAAAGTTTTCTGCGCTTAGAGTGAGAAGCATATGCAGTGCTATAGTATTTCAAGAAAGGTAAAAACCGTCTTGTTTTTTACTTCATTTGAAGGAAAATATTTCCTTCTAGCAAAGAAAAAAGTAAAATTGACCCACTCTAGGTATTTTGCTCAGATAAAGTTCTAATTTAGTGACGGTAACTGAAGCACCTTAGCAATGCATACTGCTTCAAGTATTAGTTTCTATGAAAGGAAAGTACACTACCACATAGTTCAGGACAGAACTTTGGGGCTGGATGGAGGAAAAGTTTTTGCCTGAGAGTCACATAGCAAAATTGTCACATATAATGGGCGGCGCCTGTGACTCAGTGAGTAGGGTGTCAGCCCCATATACCGAGGGTGGCGGGTTTAAACCCGGCCCCAGCCAAACTGCAACAAAAAATAGCCAGGCGTTGTGGTGAGCGCCTGTAGTCCCAGCTACTCGGGAGGCTGAGGCAAGAGAATCACCTAAGCCCAGGAGCCAGAAGTTGCTGTGAGCTGTGACGCCAAGGCACTCTACCGAGGGTGACAGAGTGAGACTCTGTCTCTAAAAAAAAAAGAAAAATTGTCACACATATTAATAATGGATGGAATTCAAACTTAACTTAAGAAAAATGCTTGCCTGGGCACGGTGGCTCATGCCTGGAATGCTAGCACTCTGGGAGGCTGAGGCAGGTGGACTGCTTGAGCTCACCAGTTCAAGACCAGTCTGAGCAAAAACGAGACCCAGTCTCTACTAAAAATAGACAAAATCTGAGGCAAGAGGATCACTTGAGCCCGATTTGGAGGTTGCTGTGAGCTATGATGCCATGGCACTCTACCCAGGGCGACAGCTTGAGACTGTCTCAAAAAAAAAAAAAAAAAGTTAATTTTTTTAGCCAGATGTTGTGGTGGGTGCCTGTAGTCCCAGCTACTTGGGAGGCTAAGGCAAGAGAATCGATTAAGCCCAAGAGTTTGAGGTTGCTGTGAGCTGTGACACCATAGCACTCTACTGAGGGCAACACAGTGAGACTCTGTCTCAAAAAAAATTGCTTGATTTATACTAATAGTCTCATATTCTTGTAACTATACATTTGGATTCTTAGGGGCTATCAGAGAAAGAGTACTTTGATTTGAACATAAAGATGCTACTAAGGATCCAAGTTCATCCATGTTCATTAGGAGATACAGGCAATGTTCTTTTTCCTGAAATGGGGAGGAATACCACATTCTCTCATTTCCTCCTCTCAAATGGCAGAATAGCAAAAGGAGTTTGTAGAAAGGCCACTCATGTTAGGGGTCAACGTTTCTCTCAATTGGCTTTGTTCTAGGTTTTCCCTTACCACCCAGAGAGACTCAGATGTTGTCCCAACATCTTGCTGGTTTCTCCCCTCTTGTTTTCTGCTTGGCTAATCCCAGGTGTTTTTCCTTCCCTAAACTCAATTTTCAGATTTCAAGGTCTCTTTTCTTCTCCTGCTGTGGAGTCATCTAAAGAATTTCACCTGCTGTGTGTTTCCAAGGCCAGAGGATTAAAATGGGGAGGGAGGATGAGGGAAAGGAGGGGAATAAGAACAGCAAACAAGAAATTACCAAGTATTCAGCAAAGCAAAGAAGGGCCTTCTGTTAGGTTGCAGTGAAACCACTGAGACGATCTTTTCCAATCTTCAGGGATGGTTGCCCAACAGGAAAGATGAGTAAGCCAACTAAAGTGGAAAAATTGAGGAATGAAGGGACTGAGTGTTCTGAGAAACTACACTCCCCAAAAGCAAAGAGTTGGATAATTTCTATTTTTTTTTTAGTGACAGAGTCTCACTTTGTCACCCTTGGTAGAATGCTGTAGCGTCACAGCTCACAGCAACATCAAACTCTTGGGCTTAAGTGATTCTCTTGCCTCAGCCTCCCGAGTAGCTGGGACTACAGGTGCCCGCCACAACCCCCAGCTATTTTTTGTTGCAGTTTGGCTGGGGCCAGGTTCGAACCTACCACCCTCTGTGTATGGGACCAGAGCCCTACTCACTGAGCCACAGGCACCGCCCATCTTCTTGACTTGTTCAAGGTCCTCCTCTTCCAGACTTTCCCCAGACACCCCTAAACCATTCCAATTATATACAGTTCCTATTACCATTGAGTGTTCTGTGACAGAAACGACTTCCAAGCATCTAACACAAAGTCTAGTAGCATAGAGTTTAATGTTTGTTCAAAAAAGAATGATGAGGTTGCTGTGAGCTGTGATGTTAAGGCACTCTACCCAGGGCAACTAGTGAGACTTTTTCTATAAATAAATAAAATAAAATAAAATAAAATAATTTAAAACAATGAAATTGGGGGCTCAGCGCCTGTGGCTCAAGCGGCTAAGGCGCCAGCCACATACACCTGAACTGGCAGGTTCGAATCCAGCCCGAGCCTCCCAAACAACAATGACGGCTGCAACCAAAAAATAGCCGAGAGTTGTGGCAGGCACCGGTAGAACCACATACTCTGGAGGCTTAGGCAAGAGAATCACCTAAGCCCAAGAGCTACAGGTTGCTGTGAACTGTGACGCCATGGTACTCTACCAAGGGTGACAAAGTGAAACTCTGTCTCTAAAAAAAATAAAAATAAAAAAAAATAAGGGCCGCGCCTGTGGCTCAGTCGGTAAGGCGCCGGCCCCATATACCGAGGGTGGCGGGTTCAAACCCGGCCCTGGCCAAACTGCAACCAAAAAATAGCCAGGCGTTGCGGAGGGTGCCTGTAGTCCCAGCTACTCGGGAGACTGAGGCAAGAGAATCACTTAAGCCCAGGAGTTGGAGGTTGCTGTGAGCTGTGTGAGGCCACGGCACTCTACAGAGGGCCATAAAGTGAGACTCTGTCTCTACCAAAAAAAAAATAAATAAATAAAAATAAAATAAAATAGAAAAAAAAAAAACTAGTTGAGTGTTGTGGCAGGCACCTATAGTCCCATTTACCTGGGAGGCTAAGGTAAGAGGATCTCTGGACACCCAAATTTGAGGCTGTTGTAAGCTATGTTGATGCCATGGCACTCTACCCAGGGTGATGGAGTAGGATTCTGTCTGAGAAAAAACAAACCAAAACAAAACAAAAACTGTTTGTTTTTTTTTTTTAATTACTTAGATTTTCAATTGTTGTTGAGTAGGCACACTAAGGACAGCATATACCTATTCATCTAATTCGGTTTTGTAGTCTGGTATTATATGGCCAGCCAGGTCTCGCCTTCCAATAAGGAGCCTAGATTTGGATGTATGTATGTCATACAGCGAGGCAGCCAATTTAGTTAATTTGTGCCAAAAATAAACTCGAAACAATTTCATTACCTATTAGAATAGGTAATGGTGATTCAACCTATGATTTAGATGAATCACATAGCCTCTGTGTCAGGGGTTCCTTAGCTGTAAATTACAGAGATGTGAAGAATAATGAATGAGAGACATGGTGGCATAGTGCAGACATGCCATACCAAAAGTCAGGGTTCCTGCTGGGTGCAGTGCTTCACGTCTGTAATCCCAGCACTCTGGGAGGTTGAGGAGGGGGGATTGCTTGAGCTCTGGAGTTCAAAACCAGCCCAAGCAAGAGCAATACCCCATCTCTAAAAATAGCTGGGTGTATGGGCGGCGCCTGTGGCTCAGTGAGCAGGGCGCCGGCCCCATATACCGAGGGTGGCGGGTTCAAACCCAGTCCCGGCCAAACTGCAACCAAAAAATAGCCGGGCGTTGTGGCGGGCGCCTGTAGTCCCAGCTGCTAGGGAGGCTGAGGCAAGAGAATTGCTTAAGCCCAAGAGTTAGAGGTTGCTGTAAGCTGTGTGACGCCAAAGCACTCTACCAAGGGCAATAAAGTGAAACTCTGTCTCTACAAAAAAAAAAAAAAAATAGCTGGGTGTTGTGGCAGGCACCTTGTAGTCCCAGCTACTTGGGAGGTGAGGCAAGAGGATCACTTGAGCCCAGGAGTTTGAGGTTGCTGTGAGCTGCGATGCCACAGCACTCTACCCAGGGCTACAAAAATGAGACTGTGTCTCCAAATCAAACAAACGAACAAAACCCCAAAAGGCAGGTTTTCTCTTATGGCTTTGCCTCTGCCTATTGGTATGACCTTGCGCAAGTTGCTTAAACTTTCTGTGGCTACTTCACTATCCGAAGAACTATAATAAACTTCATACTTCCTAGGGTGCAGCATAGGCAGAGGTGGAGACATACCTCCCCCATGCCAAATGATAGAGGAATGTTTGGCTATGGTTGTGATTGTGTTGTTTTTTTGATACCAGTGTAACTCACTGGTGATGCTGATAAACCCTAGATGTTTATCTCGGGCTGACCCGTGGGGTCCCCCATCAGTGACGCTTCCATAGGAAGTATTAACTACCCCATTTCCCGGAAAATAAGACAGTGTCTTATTTTAAGGTGTGCTCCCAAAGATGCGCTAGGTCTTATTTTCAGGGGACGTCTTATCTTTCCTGTAAGTAGGTCTTATTTTCAGAGGATGTCTTATTTTCAGGGAAACAGGGTAGTACCCGAGGTTTTTCTCCTCTGCAAGTAGTCCATTAGGATTAGTGGAGAAAAATTGCATGTAGTATTTTTGGAGATCATTTCCCTTACCACCTTTGAAGATCATTTTCTTGAGGACATACTCTCTTAGTAATCTTTCCGCCCATTATGTATCTTCCCAATAAAAGGACTCTGCAAGAAGTGCTCAGGGCTATCCTGCACCTATGGTTAGCCTCACCTCTTGCAGCTTGTACTGTCAATCCGTGTCTCGCATGATCATTTATGTGGTCGCGACTCTAGGGATGCTATA
This sequence comes from Nycticebus coucang, assembly GCF_027406575.1. Lineage (NCBI taxonomy): Eukaryota > Metazoa > Chordata > Mammalia > Primates > Lorisidae > Nycticebus > Nycticebus coucang. The sequence continues at coordinate 149,354,853 of NC_069804.1, read as the reverse complement.
AAATAAAGTAGGTAAAGAGCTTTGAAATACAGCTTCACAGACGCCATGTAGTATAGTGTGACATCACCGTTTTGTGTCCAAAGATCCTTTTGGAATACAAGTGTTGCTCAATTTATCTGTTTTACACAGTAGGAACTTGAAAGTTGCAAATTGGTCAACAAATAGAGGTGGTCACCCTAAGGACCTAGGCCTGTTGTACTGATACATACATGTGATGCATGTCTGGTCTGTGAAAATTAGGTCAACTTAAGGAGGTGGTCAATGTAGGGAGGTGGTCGACTATGGAGGTTCTTCTATATATTCTTTTTTTTTTTTTTTTAAGACAGAGTCTTAATTTGTTGCCCTGGGTAGAGTGCTGTGGTGTCACAGCTCACATCAACCTCAAATTCTTGGGCTCAAGCGATTCTCTTGCCTTAGCTTCCAGAGTAGCTGGGACTACAGGCGCCTGACACAATGCCTGGCTATTTTTAGAGACAGGGTCTATTCTTCCTTAGGTTGGTCTTTAACTCCTGAGCTTAAGGGATCTGCCTGTCTTGGCCTCCCATAGTGCTAGAATTACAGGAGTGAGCCACGGTGCCAGCCTCTACTATATATTCTTATTTTCACGTTAGAAACCAGAGCTGGCCCAGGCAGGCCGTTTGGGGATGGGGGAGCGATGTGGCTTACGCCTATAATCCTAGTACTCTGGGAGGTCAAGATGGGTGGATTGCCTGAGCTCATGGGTTGGAGACCAGCCTGAGCAAGAGCAAGACCTGGTTACTTGGTAGGCTGAGGCAAGAGAATCACTTGATCCTAAGAGTTTGAGGTTGCTGTGAGCTGTGATGCCATAGCACTCTACCGAGGGCAACAAAATGAGACTGTCTCAAAAAACGACAAGTACAGCTTAGCGCCTGTGGCTCAAGCAGTTAAGGCGCCAGTCACATACATCTGAGCTGGCAGGTTCGAATCCAGCCTGGGCCCGCCAAACAACAATGATGGCTGCAACCAAAAAATAGCTGGGTGTTGTGGCAGGCACCTGTAATCCCAGCTACTTGGGAGGTGGAGGCAGGAGAATCGCTTGAGCCCAGGAGTTGGAGGTTGCTGTGAGCTGTGATGCCACAGCACTCTACCCAGGGCGACAGCTTGAGGCTCTGTCTCAAAAAACAACAACAACAATTAAAAAAAAAAAAAAAAAAAACAGAGCTGACTTGACCACCTAGTAAATTTATTTTAGGGCCACTTGAATGGCAGGACTTAAGAATACAATATCCACAACTGTATACAGCAACAATTTCTCCAATTATCTCCATTCCATTACCTATGTTCTTATGATTTAAACACAAATAAGAGAGTGGAAGGCAAATAATGTATGTAAAGGGTTTTAAGAGCTATGGAAATGACTGAGAAGCTGTGTAAATGAACTCTGCCTCCTCAATTAATCAGACATTGGTCCATGACTGTTTCATTTGTGTGAAACTAATTCCTAATTATTCCAATAAACTAATTAAAGGAATGATTCATTGGGCTTACATAGAGGGTTTATCCTTTTTGAATCTCTTTTCTGTAGATTTTCTTTCTTTTCTTTTCTTTTCTTTCTTTCTTTTTTGAGACAGAGTCTCACTACATCACCCTTGGTAGAATCCCATGGCGTCACATCTCACAGCAACCTCTAACTCTTGGGCTTAAGCGATTCTCTTGCCTCAGCCTCCCAAGTAGCTGAGACCACAGGTGCTCGCCACAACGCCTGGCTATTTTTTGGTTGTAGTTGTCATTGTTTGGCAGGCCCAGACTGGATTCAAACCCACCAGCTCCAGTGTATGTGGCTGGTGCACTAGCCACTGAGCAATAGGAGCCGAGCCCAGAGTACTTTTTTAATTAATCAAACAACAACAAAAAATCTAGTTGAAATCAAAACAGGTTTTTCCAGATGAGTTAGGTCATTCTCTTTACTTAATGATTAACAAAGGACTTTGTTAAATTTCTAGTAGGAAATCATGTATAATGTCCATTGAATGAGAAATAAAATTAATTTTAGTAAGTATTTTTCTATTTCAAAAGATTGATTTTATGGGGAGAGATTTGGAGTCTTCTGTTTTTAATACTAATTTCTCTGAAATATCAGTTAAATGTTCATGAACATACTCAAATATTCTCTTTTTCCCCCTCAATACAATCGTCAGTAATCTGGCAGAAGCAGAGCTTAATCTTTGCCAAACAAAATTCCAGTATTTAATGAGAAAATACATTTTTGATGCCTTAGCCAAAAATGCAAAGCCCTTTATATAAGCTAATGGAATTAAAAAAGCAATCCCTAGTACCTAGTAACAGAATAAAGCTAAAGAAACACGATGCACACACTTAAAGAAAAACGATTCTCAAAATAAAAGTTTATTAAACAGACATCTATAATTTTGTATGTAAAATACATTTTTTTTTTTTTTTGTAGAGACAGTCTCACTTTATGGCCCTCGGTAGAGTGCCGTGGCCTCACACAGCTCACAGCAACCTCCAACTCCTGGGCTTAAGCGATTCTCTTGCCTCAGCCTCCCGAGTAGCTGGGACTACAGGCACCCGCCACAATGCCCGACTATTTTTTTGGTTGCAGTTTGGCGGGGGCCGGGTTTGAACCCGCCACCCTCGGTATATGGGGCCGGCGCCTTACTGAGCCACAGGCGCCACCCTGTAAAATACATCTTTGAAACAAGAATTAGATTTTCCTTTTTTTCATGATATATAATATTTATTATGGATCCATGAATATTTCAAACATTATATGAAAAAAATATGGAATGCTTCACAAATTTGCGTGTCATCCTTACGCGGGGGCCAAGCGAATCTTCTCTGTATCGTTCTAATTTTAGTGTATGTGCTACCGAAGCGAGGACTAGATTTTCTTTTTTTTTTTTAATTTTTATTTTTTGAGACAGAGTCTCACTCTGTCGTCCTGGGTAGAGTGCCATGGAGTCATAGCTCACAGCAACCCCAAATTCCTGGGCTCAGGAGATCCTTTTTTTTTTTTTTTGCAGTTTTTTGGCCGGGGCTGGGTTTGAACCCACCACCTCCAACATATGGGGCCGGCGCCCTACTCTGTACAGCCACAGGTGCTGCCTGGAGATCCTCTTGCCTCAGCCTCCTGATTAGCTGGGACTACAGGCCCATAGTACCATGCCTGGTTAGTTTTTTGTCCCATTTATTTATTTATTTATTTATGGACAGAATCTCACTCTGTTGCCCTGGGTAGAGGGCCATGGCATCATTATAGCTCACAGCAACCTCAAACTCCTGGGCCAAAGCAATCCTCCTGCCTCAGCTGCTGGAGTAGCTAGGATTATAGGCACCTGCCACCACAGACTGGTTTTTCTATTTTTAGTAGAGACAGGGTCTCAGTCTTTCTCAGGTTGGTCTGGAACTCCTGAGCTCAAGCTATACACCTGCCTAGGCCTCTCAGAGTGCTAGGATTACAGGCCTGCCCTAGATTTTCTAATTGAAACAAGAATTAGATTTTTCAGCAAGCTTGCTGTTCAAATACATTATATCGCAAATAATTATATCTTACTATTTCTTTGCAAATTTAAAATCTTCTGGGAATGGCTCCGTGCCTGTGGCTCAAGCGGCTAAGGCCGCCACCTGAGCTGGTGGGTTCAAATCCAGCCCGGGCCCGCCAAACAACAATGACAGCTGCAACCAAAAAAATAGCCAGGCGTTGTGGTGGGCGCCTGTGGTCCCAGCTGCTTGGGAGGTGGAGACAGGAGACTCGCTTGAGCCCAGGAGTTGGAGGTTGCTGTGAGCTGTGATGCCACAGCACTCTACCCAGGGCGATGGCTTGAGGCTCTGTCTCAAAAAAATAAATAAATAAATAAAATCTTCTGGGAAATTACCAGAAGAAAATAACAAAGTTTTATTGTTCTTGGCATCTTATTCTTTACTTCCTATTGTTGGGGTTTTTTTGGGGGGCGTGGGGGTCTCACTATGTTGCCCATGCTACAGTGCAGTGGCTATTGACAGGCACATCATAGCATATAACAGTCTAAAATTCCTGGACAAATGTTCCTGGCACTTATCTGTTGGATATTTTTTTTTTTTTTTTGAGACAGAGTCTCAGTATGTCACCCTCGGTAGAGTGCTGTAAAATCATAGCTCACAGCAACCTCAAACTCCTGGGTTTAAGCAATTCTCTTGCCTCAGCCTCCCAGTAGCTGGGACTACAGGTGCCCGCCACAATGCCCAGCTATTTCTTTGTTGTTGTTGCAGTTGGCCCCAGCAGGGTTCAAACCCGCCAGCCTCAGTATACAGTGGTGCTGTAACCACTGTGCTATAGGTTCCAAGCCTGTAGTTGTCATTGTTGTTTGGCAGGCCCCCAGGGGTGGGTTCGAACCCACCAGCTCCGGTGTATGTGACTGGCGCCCTAGTTGCTGAACTACAGGCGCCGAGCCTGCAGTTGTCATTATTGTTTAGCTGGCCCTGCCCAGGTTCGAACCTGCCAGCCTTGGTGCATTCGGCTGGCGCTGTAACCACTTATCTTGTTTTTACCCAATATTCCTCCATTATTTATTCATAAGCCTAAAGTTTTATTTGTTCGTTTGTTTGTTTTGAGACAGAATCTCATTTTGTCACCCTTGGTAGAGTGCTATGGCATCATATTTCACAGCAACCTCAAATTCTTGGGCTCAAGCGATCCTCTTGCCCAGTTTTTCTATTTTTAGTAGAGACGGGGGTCTCAATTTTTTGCTCAGGCTGGTCTCGAAATCGTGAGCTCAAGCAATGCACCCGCCTGGGCCTCCCAGAGTGTTAAGATCACAGGCTGAGCCACTGCGCCCGGCCTTTTTCTTTACTTTTTTATTTATTTTTTTTTGAGACAGAGTCTCACTTTGTTACCCTTGGTAGAATGCCATGGTGTCACAGCTCACAGCAACCTCAAACTCTTGGGCTTAAGTGATTATCTTGCCTCAGCCTCCCAAGTAGCTGGGACTACAGGTGCCCACCACAATGCTGGACTATTTTTAGAGACGGGGGTCTCACTCTTGCTCACGCTGGAATCCAACCTGTTACCTCAGGCAAACCATCCACCTCAGCTTCCCAGATTGCTAGGATTCAGGCATGAGCCACGGGAGCCAGCCTACGAAAGTATTTGTTATAAGCAAATGAGTGGTTTGAGGGAAAAGAAAACTAAGCCCACTGACTGTTATCTCACCTCATCTATTTCAGGATTTTTATTTTGGTCACAGTAGGCACCAATATAAGACCTATGAGTGTGGATTTATAAAACTCTGAAGATCTTTAGAAGCCTGAGACCTTAACTTGACTGTTTCATTTGGTTCTTTTGTGCCATGATAACTTTACAAAATTTCAGACCCCCCCCCAAAAAAAATTCAGAACTGCTAATTATTATGAATTGGAGAGGCTGACTCCTTTCAGCTCTGAAATTCTATCATTCCAAATTTACAGGTCACATTTCCCTGAAGCTTTGGTTCTTTCTAGAATCGTAGGTCTGTCCTGTACAATCTCAAGTGGTTGCTGTGGCACTAGCATTCAAAAAGTGAGCTTTCAAATACTTAACTCTTTCATTGCTTGATTGGAAGATAGTTTACTAGCAATGAACAAAGTAGGCTATTCTCAACTCAGAAAGGAAAGGGTTGAAGGAAGTATCTCCATTAAATTTTAACGTGTGTGCATGAAAGTTTTTTTTTTTTGAAAAGAAGAATGGGAAGGGACTTAGAAGCTATTGCATTTTATGCCTTCATGTTTTGGTGGCATGAGAAAATACATGGGTCATCAATGTGTTAGTTATAGGGAAAAATAAGAGAGGTGAGGGTGATTCTCACCTGTAGAGAACTAGATCAATTTCATTGACAGGTTTCAGCCCTTTATTTTTTTCTGGATTCAGATTCCATATTACCTTCCAGTGATTATCAAAGTGGACTAAAGAACTCTCATCTATAAATCTAGAGCAGAGGTCGCCAACCTTTTTGGTATCAGGGATTTATTTCATGTAAGACAATTTTTCCACAGATAGGATGGAGGTTTTGATATGAGTCTGCAAACAATTTATTATGGTCTTATGGTCTCTGTGCAGTCAAACTTCTCTGCTAATCTGTATTTGCAGCCACTCTCCAGAGCTAGCATCACTACCTCAACTCTACCTCAGATCGTCAGACATCAGATTCTCATAAGGAGTGCACAACCTAGAGCTCTCATGTGTGCCTCTGGTCTGACAGGAGGCAGTGCTCAGGAGGTAATGCCAGTGATGGGGAGGGGTTGTAAATAAAAATGAAACTTTGCTCCCTCAACCCCTTCACCCCGTGCTCACCTGCTGTGTGCACAGCCCTGTTCCTAACAGGCTTAGACCCCTACTGGTCCAGAGCCTGGGGGGTGGGGAACACAGACCTACAGGGCTTATTAAAATAGATTGCTGGGTGTTGCGTGACCGGAGACGCGAAAGAACAGTAGCTTTGCCTTGGGTATAAACTCGCTCCTGTAATTATTAAGGGTAATCAAGAAACAGATTACATAGTATGGGATGGCATATAGCGAAGTTCCCACACTGAGTTCACTTTATGTGCTTGATGTAGGATATGTTTATTTTTAAATATTATCCTACACTGGGCTGCAACCTCAGATTTTCTGATTCAATAGTTTTGATGTCGGGCCCAGGAATATGAATTTCTAGCATGTTCCCAGGTAACATAGATCCCACTTTGAGAACCACTAGGTATCCATATACCATGAAGTTACTGTACTAAGATTGTTTCAAAACCACGTGCCATAGTAAAGTATACTAACTTTATTTATTTTTTTTGAGACTGAGTCTCACTTTGTCACTATTGGTAGAGTGCTATGGCATCATAGCTCACAGCAACCTCAAACTCTTGGGCTCAAGTGATTGTCTTGCCTCAGCTTCTCGAATAGCTGGGACTACAGGCGCCTGCCACAATCTCAGGCCATTTTTAGAGATGTGGGTCCCGCTCTGGTTCAGGCTGGTCTCAAACTTAAGAGCTCAAGCGATCCACCCACTTCGGCCTCCCAGAGTAGTAGGATTACAGGTATGAACCACTGCACCCTGCCAGGGAATTTCCTTTAATCTTCAAATTAAGAAAACATAGGAGGCAATGCCAGTAGCTCAGTGGGTAGGGCGCCGGCCACATACATCGAGGTGGCGGGTTCGAACCCAGCCTGGGCCTGCTAAAACAACAATGACAATTCCAACAACAACAACAAAATAGCCTGGTGTTGTGGCAGGCGTCCATAGTCCCAGCTACTTGGGAGGCTGAGGCAAGAGAATTGCTTACACCCAAGTGATTCAGGTTGCTGTGAGCTGTGATGTCACAGCAGTCGACCCAGGGCAATGGCTTGTGAATCTGTCACACACATACACACACACACACACACACAAATATATATATATATATCTGAAATATGGTTGATTTTAATTTTTTTTTGAGGCACAGTCTCACTTTGTCATCATAGGTAGAGTGTCACATGGTCATAGTTCACAGCAACTTCAAACTCTTGGTTACAAGCAATTCTCAAACTCTTGGTTACAAGCAATTCTTTTTTTTTTTTTATTGTTGGGGATTTATTGAGGGTACAATAAGCCAGGTTACACTGATAGCAATTGTTAGGCAAAGTCCCTCTTGCAATCATGTCTTGCCCCCATAAAGTGTGACACACACCAAGGCCCCACCCCCCCTCCCTCCGTCCCTCTTTCTGCTTTTCCTCCCCTCCCCATAACCTTAATTGTCATTAATTGTCCTCATATCAAAATCGAGTACATAGGATTCATGCTTCTCCATTGTTGTGATGCTTTACTAAGAATAATGTGTTCCACTTCCATCCAGGTTAATACGAAGGATGTAAAGTCTCCATTTTTTTTAATGGCTGAATAGTATTCCATGGTATACATATACCACAGCTTGTTAATCCATTCCTGGGTTGGTGGGCATTTAGGCTGTTTCCACATTTTGGCAATGGTAAATTGAGCTGCAATCAACAGTCTAGTACAAGTGTCCTTATGATAAAAGGATTTTTTTCCTTCTGGGTAGATGCCTAGTAATGGGATTGCAGGATCAAATGGGAGGTCTAGCTTGAGTGGGGTACAAGCGATTCTTTTGCCTCAGCTTCCCTAGTAGCTGGGACTACAGCTGCCTGCCACAACACCTGGCTTTTTTTTTTTTTTTTTTAGCAGGCCTGGGCCAGGTTTGAACCCACCAGCTCTGGTGCATGTGGCTGATGCCCTAACAATTGAGCATGGGTGCCTGGTCAGTTTAATTTTTAAAAATTCCTATTAGAATTTCGCAAGATTGGCTGGGCGTGGTGGCTAACGCCTGTAATCCCAGCACTCTGGGAGGCCAAGGCAGGAGGATTGCATAAGTTCATGGGGTCGAGACCAGCCTGAGCTAGATCAAGACCCCATCTCTAAAAATAGCCTGGTGTTGTGGTGGATGCCTGTAGTCCCAGCTACTGGGGAGGCTGAGGCAAAAGAATCGCTTGAGTCCAAGAGTCTGAGGTTGCTGTGACCTAGGAGGCTACAGCACTCTACCAGGGGCAAGAAAGTGAGACTCTGTCTCAAAAAAAAAAAAAATTAGCAAGAGTGGAAGGTGAATTAGTCACAGAGGGCAAGGCACGGTGGCTCACACCTGTAATGCTAGCACTCTGGGAGGCGGAGGCAGGTGAATTGCCTGAGTTCAGGAGTTGGAGACCAGCCTGAGCAAGAGCAAGACCCCATCTCTATTAAAAATAGAAAAACTAGCCAGGCATTGTGGTGGGTAGCTAGAGTCCCAGCTACCCAGGACACTGAGGAAGGAGGATTGCTTGAGGGCAGGAGTTGTGGTCTATGACTGCACCTGTGAAGAGGCCCTGCACTTTAGCCTGGGCAACATGGCCAGATCCCGTCTCTTAAAATAATTCACACATCAGGCTGGGCACAGTGTCTCATGTTTGTAATCCTTGCACTCTGGGAGGCTGAAGCAGGAGGACTGCTTGAACTCAGGAGTTCCAGACCAGCCTGAGCAAGAGCGAGACCCCATCTCCCCTAAAACTAGACAATAATTAGCTGGGCATTGTGGGTGGTTGCCCATAGTCCCACCTACTTGGTACTTTTTTTTTTTTTTTTTTGAGACAGAGCCTCAAGCTGTTGCCCTAGATAGAGTGCTGTAGCATCACAGCTCACAGCAACCTCAAACTCCTGGGCTCAAGCGATTCTCCTGTTTCAGTCTCCCAAGCAGCTTGGGACTACAGGCGCCCGCCAAAACGCTTGGCTATTTTTTGGTTGCAGCCGTCATTGTTGTTTGGCGGGTTTGGGCTGGATTCGAACCCTTCAGCTCAGGTGTATGTGGCTGGCTCCTTAGCTGCTTGAGCCACAGGTGCCAAGCCTTTTTTCTTTCTTTCTTTCTTTTTTTTTTTTTTTGTAGAGACAGAGTTTCACTTTATTGCCCTCGGTAGAGTGCTGTGGCGTCACACAGCTCACAGCAACCTCCAACTCCTGGGCTTAGGCGATTCTCCTGCCTCAGCCTCCCGAGTAGCTAGGACTACAGGCGCCCGCCACAACGCCCGGCTATTTTTTTGTTGCAGTTTGGCCGGGGCTGGGTTTGAACCCGCCACCCTCAGGATATGGGGCCGGCACCCTGCTCACTGAGCCACAGGCGCTGCCCTTTTCTTTCTTTCTTTTTTTTTTTTTTTTGCAGTTTTTGGTTGGGGCTGGGTTTGAACCCACCACCTCTGGTATATGGGGCTGGCACCCTACTCCTTTGAACCACAGGCGCCACCCAGTCTCACCTACTTGGGAGGCTGAAGCAGGAGGATCCCTTGATGCCAGGAGTTTGACATTGCTGTGAGCTGGGGCAAGACTGAGACTCTCAAAAAAAAAAAAATTCACACATCAGGTCAGACATGGTGGCTCATGTCTATAATCTTAGCACTTTGGGAGGCTGAGGTGGGAGGATGACTTGAGGTTAGGAGTTTGAGACCAGCCTGAGCAAAAGTGAGATCTATGTCTCTACAAAAATTAGCCAGGCATGGGGGCACATTCCTGTAGTCCCAGTTACTCTGTAGGCAGAGGCAGGAGGAGTGATTGAACCCAGGAGTTTGTGGTTACAGTGACCTATGATGATACCACTGCACTCTAGCCAGGGCAACAGAGCAAAACTGTCTCAAAAAATATGTAAATAAATATTCACACATCTATGTACCTTTTTTCATATCTGTCATAAATACAGAATGAGGTAATTACTGGAGAAATTATAAAATGTTTTAAGATTTAGAATATATGGGGGTCTGGTAGAGGGAATCATAGATTAAACAAGACTGGCAAAATGTTGATGGTTGTGTGTGTTTTTTTTTGTTTGTTTCGTTTTGTTTTTAGAGACAGAGTCTCACTTTGTAGCCCTCGGTAGAGTGCTGTAGTGTCACAGCTCACAGCAACCTTCAGCTCTTGGGCTTAGGCGATTCTCTTGCCTCCCGAGTAGCTGGGACTATAGGAGCCCGCCAAAAATGTTGGTAATTGTTATAAATGGATGAGTGCCATGGAGTTCATCATACTTTCCATTCTATTTTTTTTTTTTTTTTAGAGACGGTCTCACTTTATTGTCCTTAGTAGAGTGCTGTGACATCATACCTCACAGCAACCTCCAGCTTTTGGGCTTAGGCGATTCTCTTGCCTCAACCTCCTGAGTAGCTGGGACTACAGGCGCCCGCCACAACACCAGCTATTTTTTTGTTGCAGTTTGGCCGGGGCCAGGTTTGAACCTGCCACCCTCTGTATATGGGGCCGGCGCCTTATACACTGAGCCACAGGAGACGCCCAGTCCCTATTTTTTTTCTTGCACATCATCTACACTTCCAATCCCACCAGATTGCTTGCAGTTTCTGAAACTCTCTGGGCAGCTCCATCTACAAATTCACAAAAATTCTTTGCTGCCTGATTCAAAGGGACAGTGGCTTTTTAGGTTCATTGCTACTTGCTTTGCTAAAATGACATGCTTTGCTATAGTGACTATATCATTTCTTGAGACAACCAGGGCAATCTTTGTGGGGAAAGGGTTGCGTCCTACGTTGTTCATATTTTAAAAATTTTAAAATTGACTTTTTATGCAGTTATAGAATCCCATATTTTTTTTTTTTTTAAGACAGTCACACTTGGTAGAGTGCCCTGGCATCATAGCTCATAACAACCTCAAACACTTGGGCTCAAGCAATTCTCTTGCCTCAGCCTCCCAGGTAGCTGGATTACAGGCGCTCCACAATGCCCGCTATTTTTAGAGATGGGGTCTCACTCTTGCTCAGGCTGGTCTGGAACCTATGAGCTCAGGCAAGTCACCCACCTTAGCCTCCCAGAGTGCTAGGATTACAGGTGTGAGCCACTGAGCCCAGCTGAATCCCAGTTTTTAGTATTTTTTTTATTTTTTGCAGTTTCTGGTCGGGGCTGGATTTGAACCCACCACCTCCAGCATATGGGGCCAGCGCCCTTCTCCTTTGGGCCACAGGTGCCACCCAGTATTTTTTTTTTTTTTGAGACAGTCTATGTTGCCCTTGGTACAGTGCCATGGTGTCACAGCTCACAGCAACCTCAAACTCTTGGGCTTAAGGGATTTTCTTTTCTCAAGCTCCCAAGTAGCTGGGACTACAGGTGCCCGCCACAATGCCTGGCTAAGTTTTTAGTATTTTTTTTTTTTTGGGGGGACAGAGGCTCAAGCTGTCGCCTTGGGTAGAGTGCCATAGCATCACAGCTCACAGCAACCTCCAACTCTTGGGCTTAAGTGATTCTCCTGTCTCTGCCTCCCAAGTAGCTGGGACTACAGGCGCCCACCACAACGCCCGGCTTTGGTTGCAGCCATTATTGTTGTTTGGCGGGCCCAGGCTGGATGCGAACCCTTCAGCTCAGGTGTTAGCCGCTTGAGCCACAGGCGCTGAGCCAGTTTTTAGTATTTTTAAGAAGGCAACTTTGGGTGGCGCCTGTGGCTCAGTCGGTAGGGCGCCTGCCCCATATACCGAGGGTGGCGGGTTCAAGCCCGGCCCCTGCCGAACTGCAACCAAAAAAATAGCCGGGCGTTGTGGCAGACGCCTGTAGTCCCAGCTACTCGGGAGGCTGAGGCAAGAGAATCGCTTAAGCCCAGGAGCTGGAGGTTGCTGTGAGCTGTGTGAGGCCATGGCACTCTACCGAGGGCCATAAGGTGAGACTCTGTCTCTACAAAAAAAAAAAAAAAAAAAGAAGGCAACTTTATTTTTTCTGAGAAAGTGGAACAAATACAAAGTAATGAAATGTAATTTTAAAGAATAGTACTTTATTGAATAAGTTTTAATTCACAGAAAAATAAGCTTTAATCTACAATGAATGATCATATAGCAGAAAGCAATTTTCTTAGTTTTCCATACTGATGGAAAAGTTCCTACTAAATGAAAAAGAAGCCATAAAATTTTATTCACAAATATAGTACTCTGTCTCAAAACATGTCACGATTATTCACAATACTAATACAATGACATAATATTCTGTCAGATTAAAGTATAATAGTAATGAAAAATGCAAAATCTAACAGATATTACATTAAAGCCTCTGTTACATCAAATAAAAAATACAAATTTGGTACTAAGTATAGATGAAACGTTACATTAATGATACATAATAGTAAATGCCAAAAATCTATATGCATATCTGCAAACTCTAGACTTCAAAATATAATCTTACCACCCTAACATTAATGTCATATTGTCCAATTTGAAGATAACAGTTGCCCCTTAGTATCTGTGTGGGGCCGTGTCTAGGACTCCCTCGCGATATACTAAACTCCTGGGATTTTTAAAGATTTTTAGAGATGGGGTCTCACTCTTGGTCAGGCTGGTCTTGAACTCATGAGCTCAAGCAATCCATCCACCTCAGCTTCCCAGAGTGTTAAGGATCATAGGCGTTAGCCACCACGCCAGGCCCTCCTTTATACTTTAAATCATCCTTAGTTTATTTGTAACACCTAATAACAATGTAAATGCTATGTAGACAGTTATACTATATTACTTTTTAATTTTTATAATTCCTAATTGTTGTATCTTTTTGTTGTTGTATTTTTTTTTTATTATTTTTTCCCAAACATTTTCAATCCTTGGTTGGTTGGATCCTCAGATGCAAAACTTGAAGAGCTGGCTGTATATATATTTAAGATTGTCCTATTATATTAGTTATAGTCATTTAATATGTAGTGAAAGTTAAAAATAAACGTGAGATATGTTCTAGGAGAGGTAGCTTGGTGAATTTTTTACCTTCAGACTATGTCCTAGTCAAGGCTCTGCCACTAATCAGATATATGTTTGAACAAATTACCTCACTTTTGAGTCACAGTTGCCTCACCTGTAAAATGAGTGGGATGAATCAGATACTCTCTAAGGTCATTTCCAACTCTGACATTCTATAATTCTATTAGGCAGAGAAAGAAACATTGTGTCGAGTATACTGAAAGAGTAATTGAAATTATTACAGAGTAATTGAAACTGATAATTAAGAGGGGAATAAGCCAATTGTTTCTATTAGGAAAGTTCAAATTTGAAAATAATTCTTTCAGATTTTTTTCAAAAAATAATTTAAGTATTTTTGAAGGTTTGACCTATTTGTTAATTATAATTTATATCTTAACTATAAGAAACACTAAGAAAGATGAGTAACAGTCACTGAAAGAGTTATAATGTAAGAATTTTTCTAAATATTATTTTTTGAGACAGAGTCTCACTTTGTTACCCTCAGTAGAGTGCTATGACATCACAGCTCACAGTAACCTCCAGCTCTTGGGTGTAGGAGATTCTCTTGCCTCAGCCTCCTGAGTAGCTGGGACTACAGGCACCCCCCAGAATGCCTGGCTATATTTTTGTTGCAGTTTAGCTGGGGCTGGGTTTGAACCCGCCACCCTTGGTATATGGGGCTGGCGCCCTGCTCACTGAGCCACAGGTGCCGCCCAAATTTTTCTACATTTTAGCTCAAATTTCCAGGTCAAGGCAAACCCATGGAGGGGTCAGAAGGTGTCAGAATGGAAATTAACATTTATAGTAGGAGCTTTAAATACATGATCTCCTGAACTCTCATAACTTTGTAAGATAGATATTCTCTTCTTACAGATGAAGAGGTTGCTACTTTAAAAAAAAATAGATTTGGCAACATCAAATATTCCTTCCTATCTTCTTATTTCTCTAATAGCAATGAAATGAAACCTATCCCATTTCTTTTTTTTTTGTAGCGATAGAGTCTCACTTTATTGCCCATGGTAGAGTGCTGTGGCATCACAGAGCTCACAGCAACCTCCAACTCCTGGGTGTAGGAGATTCTCTTGCCTCAGCCTCCCGAGTAGCTGGGACTACAGGTGCCTGCCACAACGCCTGGCTAACCTATCCCATTTCTTCTACCCTTTTCACGCTTTCCTCGTTCAACACCTGGGAAATCAGGAAATAAAACAATGATTTGGGTCTAAGGGTACAACATATGCAACTAATGCTGAGGTGGTAGTCTTCATACAGAGTTCAAAATACAGTTTTTTATCCTCTAGAACGAAAACAGAAAAAAAAACACCAAAATTTAAGTAACATAACAACAAAAACAACATACAATTAAACGTAGGACCAAATCACATTATATATGCATATGCTCACTACAAACACCCTACCAATGGGAGGGGGAAGAAACCAATTCTAGCAGGAAAGGAAAAATACAGAGCCATTAATTAATAAACTGGAATTTACTTTATAAATGCTAAACTCATTTCTCAAAAGGTAAGACAAGGCTTTTGATCAGTTCCCCTAAATTATTACAATAATGGTAACTATTATAAAGCAATTTGAATCTTTGCATGACTAAAGTATAGTAAAATAGGTGGTCACTTGAAATCTTACAGTGAACTTTATACAGAAAAGGAATGTCTACATGTACATACCAAGAACTATTAGGGAGGGGGCACTCATTTGGATCTGGGTATAATTTTTCACCTTGCAAATGATCAATTTTTACATGATTCAATGAAAAGGATTCAGTGCTTTTTATACTGCTAACATAGTCTATAGTGCGAAAAATGGTAAGTCTTTAAAAATTAGATTAGAAGTTGGAGTGTTGAGTGATTTTAAAAACCTAAAGCAGCAGCATTTCTAAACAATTCTTAAAATAAACTTGTTAGCCACATCAGCTTCATGCATTAAATTTCACAACTTGTGGAGAGAAAGTCTTGCTTAACTCGAAACACACAAACGTTAAAAGAAGAATTTTAATGAACTAAGGTTCCCAGAACAGGAAAAGCCTTATGTTAAAATAATTCAGTCCTTGACTCCTTGGCTAACAACTAGAGTGAACTACCTAAATGAAGCGTCCTGGAAAACATATCTTAAAAGTTTTAACACTTTTCTTCCCTTGTACGATGCTTTTAAATTTAAAGATTTAGATCAAGGCCAGGCGTGGTAACTCATGCTCGTGATGCTAGCACTCTGGGAGGCTGAGGCGGGTAGATTGCCTGAGCTCACAGGTTTGAGACCAGCCTGAGCAACAGCGAGACCCTATCTCTAAAAATAGCTGGGCATTGTGGTGGGTGCCTGTAGTCCCAGCTACTTGGGAGGCTGAAGCAAGAGAATCACTTGAGCCCAAGAGTTTCAGGTTACTGTGAGCTATGACACCATAGCACTCCACCAGGGTGATACAGTAAGACTCTATGTTAAAAAAAAAAAAAAAAAGATTTAGATCATACAAGTCAAATTCAACTTAATGACTGCATAGCCAAACTTAAGTGGAAGATAGTGCAAAAGTCTGAGAATTTACATAATAAAACAGAAACAGGACAGTCATTTAATTTTTAAAATTCTCATTTAAATTTGCAATGCTTTCATTTAATTTTGCAATTAATATCATTTAAAGTAGTAATCAATAGAAGTTAGGAGAAGATAACAATGCTCTCTTAGAAAATACAACAAAAAAATGGTTTCACTGCCAAACTTCTCTCTGCAGATGCCTCACTCACCTCTACAATAGACAGATCTGTTAGGAGAATCTTGCAAACCCTGGGTGTTCTATAAAGCATTTTCAAACTTACATTTTGTACCGATATTGACTTATTCAAATGTTTTTAAAAGTACTTAAATTATTCTTTTTTTGCCAATATATTTTTTTTTTTGTAGAGACAGAGTCTCACTTTATGGCCCTCGGTAGAGTGCCGTGGCCTCACACAGCTCACAGCAACCTCCAACTCCTGGGCTTAAGTGATTCTCTTGCCTCAGCCTCCCGAGCAGCTGGGACTACAGGCACCCGCCACAACGCCCGGCTATTTTTTGGTTGCAGTTTGGCCGGGGCCGGGTTTGAACCCGCCACCCTCGGTATATGGGGCCGGTGCCCTACCGACTGAGAAACAGGCACCGCCCTTCTTGCCAATATTTTATGATTTTCAAGAGGTTTTAAGGATTTTGAGAGAACATTTTAGAAATATCTACTACTATTACTAGTCAAGAAAACAAACTTAGGTAGAGAAAAGACTTAACATTTTGTCCTATATACATCTTAATCATTCTAACAGTAAAAACTCACACGAAACTTTAAGATACAAGATGATATGAGAATCTCAACATGGAAAGCTGTCATTATAACTACAAGCAGTGTACAAACATGCTTCTACTTTTACCTACATAAGCTGACAGATGTTTAAAATACTGGGTTAACAAAGATCTTTTAGTAAAGTGACTTAGGCAGGCTTAAACTAGCAAGGATTAAGGATGAATCCTTACTAATTAATTGGAAGATCTGAGACATATTTTATATTTCATTTTACAAAATCAGAAATATTTATTTTGAAACAAGATAAGAAGACATGGTCTACCTGTCAGAAAACTACTACTCAGAAATATTTCTCATCCACAAAGCAGGAAAAACATAAAAACATTTAAATTTCACATTGGCACTAAAAAGGTTAACTGCCCTGCCTTCTTGGATTAGAAAAACTAAAGCTGAGCAAAATGTAGTTTTGCAGGCGTTTGAACATGCCTAAGCCTTTAAATCAGTAAAATACTTTATAATTTCTAAATATTCTGATTACAAAAGTAATACAAACTTATAAACAATTGAAACAGAACAAAATTAAAAAAAGGAAAGTGAAAGGCCCCTGCAAACTCCTTCTGGGACCCACCCCTCACCCTCCTCAAGAGAAATCACATTTAACAGTTTGGTACAAATCTTTCCATATCTTTTGTTCTATACATATACAAAACACACACACCTTGATTTGGCCCATACTATAACATAGTGTTTTGCCAATTACATTTTATATATCTTTGATATCGTTCCATGTCAGTACATGTTGGTTAGATGGTATTCTATCATTAACACCCTTTCAAAAATGGAAAATTACTTTTAAAAATTATTCATACAGGGTGGCGCCTGTGGCTCAAGGAGTAGGGCGCTGGTCCCATATGCCGAAGGTGGTGGGTTCAAACCCAGCCCCGGCCAAAAAAAAAAAAAAAAAAAAAAATTATTCATACAAGTACATGTTTATAATTTTAAAAGAAAATGGACAGAATCCTAAAACACAAAGACAAACATCTAAGAACAATCTCCACATCTTTCCACCAGTGTGGAACAGTTCATTCCTTTTCACACATAACAAATTATGTGATTGGGGAGATTAACTCTCATCTCCACATTTATGCAGAATGCTCCATTTGTTAAGCCTATCTGATAAGAGTAAAAAATTCAGATGATTAATTTACTTACACTGAGAAACTAAGTCAGTATACTACACATTGTGATCAGTTATACGTGTAACATAATGCTTTTTAGAGTTTTAATTAAATAACAGTAAAGGCAATTGGATAAATAATACGGCTAATACCCCCCAAATCCAGAAATCCAAAGCATAGATTGACAACTAAGACACTGCCATTTACATTTTTTTCTACTTGGCAGTAAATGCTAATGGAATTCAATGCTGATTACTTAAAGTCAGTTCACATCACACATTCAATCAGAATAAGAACATAACATGTCTACTATGGAGTTAGATCAAGACATAAAAATTTTTTGCTTGAAAGTAATGACTGTGTAGCACATGGGACATTTGTCAACGGCTTCAGCACATTGTTTACAAGTGACCAGATGTCCACAAGGAATAAAAGCCACACCAATATTTCTATCCATACAGATTTTGCAAAGCTTCTCCTCTTGCAGACGTCTTAGCTGCTCTTCAGTACTAATCTCTACACAAAAAGAAAAGAATTATGCTAGTTTTAGACTTTCTTAATGGTTTAAATTCATTGAAATTCATTCTTTAAATTAATTCATTTACTGAACTCCTACTGTGCGCCACGCACTGGATTAGTGCCTGGAAGTATGGGGATGACTCACACACGGCATCTGCTCTTATTTATTTATTTATTTGAGACAGAGTCTCACTATGTCGCCCTGGGTAGAGTGCCTTGGCGTCACAGCTCACAGCAACTTCAAACTCTTGGGCTTAAGCGATTCTCTTGCCTCAGCCTCCCAAGTAGCTGGGACCACAGGCACACGCCACAACACCTGGCTATTTTTTGGTTGTAGTTGTCATTGTTTGACAGGCCTGGGCTGGATTCGAACCCGCCAGCTCTGGTGTATGTGGCCAGCACCCTAGCCGTTGAGCTACAGGTGCTGAGCCAACATCTGCTCTTAAATAGCTTGCATGCTAGTGGGAGAAGACGTAGGATGAAACTAAAGCGGTAAGCACAAAGTACAAAGTGGTAAGTGGTATAATAAAGTTATATACAAAGTGCCCTGAGACAAGATGAGAGAACAAATTCTTCTGTTCAGGCTAGCTAGGAAAGGCTTTCATGGGTTGGCAGCAGCTGGGTGGGAGGAGGAGGGAAGTGGAGGAGTGACATTTATCCAGGGACAGGAATTTCCCAGGCAGAAAAGCAAGGGTTAGGTAAAAGAAGTAGCATATGGAAAGGGCATGACTGATTTCAGAAAGGAATGTATAGATTTGAGGGATGCTTCTGATGTGGGGTAAATAGGAGTTGGTGATTGACTCAATCTGAGGGCTGAGGAAAAAAGAGAAACTAAATCTGATTTCAAGATTGCCAGCTTGGGGACTGGTGCAGTGGCTCACGCCTGTAATCCTAGCACTCTGGGAGGCCCAGGCAGGTGGACTGCTTGAGCTTAGGAGTTTAAGACCAGCCTGAGCAAGAGTGAAACCCCATCTCTAAAAATAGCCGGGTGTTGTGGCAGGCACCTGTAGTCTCAGCTACGTGGGAGGCTGAAATAAAGAGGATCACTTGAGCCTAAGAGTCTGAGGTTCCTGTGAGCTATGACAACAAAGCACTCAACTGGGGGTGACAAAGTGAGACTGTCTCACCAAAACAAACCAAAAAAAAAAGATTGCTAGCTTGGCTGACAAGGATATGTTGATGTCAATAGGAAATATGAATGGAGGTACAGGTTTGAGATTTTCAGATATTTCCGATGTATGTGCAGGGCATCCATATAAAAATATCCAGTAGGGGGTGGTGCCTGTGGCTCAGTGAGTAGGGCGCCAGCCCCATATGCTGATAGTGGTGGGTTCAAACCCAGCCCCGGCCAAACTGCAACAAAAAAATAAAATAGCCGGGCGTTGTGGCAGGCGCCTGTAGTCCCAGCTGCTCAGGAGGCGGAGGCAAGAAAATCGTGTAAGCCCAGGAGCTAGAGGTTGCTGTGAGCCGTGTGACGTCATGGCACTCTACCTGAGGGCGGTACAGTGAGACTGTCTCTACAAAAAAAAAAAAAAAAAAAAAAAATCCAGTAGGTAACGAGAGTCAAATCTTGAGGTTGGGGAAGTAACAGCTGGAGATAAGAGATCTGGGTGTCATCAGCGTATCGGTGACACTGAAGTACTTGCTTAATTCAGTCTTTCTCAAAATAGGTTTTATGAAATGTTAACAAATACGCCACAAAAACTATGTTCCATGGTCATTTATAACTATAATAATAACAGCAGCAGCAGCAGTTAAGAGTAATATAGCATAAATACTATGTGCTAGGCACTATTCCAAATGCATTACATATTTTAACTATCTTTGTAATCATTGTATAGTAGTGGTTTTAAAATATGGCCTCATATGAGAATAACTTGGAGGGCATTTTTTTTGTTTGTTTTGATACAGAGTCTCACTATGTCACCTTTGGTAGAGTGCTGTTGCATCACGGCTCACAGCAACCTCAAATTCTTCAGCTTAAGTGATTCTTTTGCCTCAGCCTCCAAGTAGCTGGGACTACAGGCACCTGCCACAATGACCAGCTATTTTTTGGTTGTAGTTGTTATTGCTGTTTAGCAGGCCCAGGCTGGGTTTGAACCTGCCAGCCCCAGTGTATGTGGCCGGCGCCCTAAACACTGAGCAACAGGTGCCGAGGTTTGGAGGGCATTTTTTTTTCTTTTTTCTTTTTTCAGTTTTGGCCGGGGCAGGGCTTGAACCCACCACCTTGGTATATGGGGACAGCACCTTACTCCTTGAGCCACAGGCGCTACCCTTGGAGGGCATTTTTAAACAACAGATTCTGAGGTATTTACAAAATTTAAAATTTTGCACACTGGTATTTGGGAACCATTGCCATCCAGTACAGTGCAGTATAGTATATGTTCCTTCTTGGAAATGTACAATGCATTTCTCTACTTAACACTGGAGCCACTTTTTCATGGCATCCCTTTCAACATCCTGAGAGGATGTGGTAATCCTAGGACCCTGGGAGGCCAAGACAGGAGGATTGCTTATAGTCAGGAGTTTGAGATCAGCCCGAGAAAGAACAAGACCCCATCTCTACTAAAAGTAGAAAAATAAGCCAGGCGCTGTGGTGTATGCCTATAGTCCCAGCTACTCAGGAGGTTGAGGCAGCAGGATAGCTTGAGCCCAGAAATCTGAGGTTGCTATGAGCGAGGCTGACACCATGGCATTCTAGCCTGGGTAACAGAGACTCAGTATCAAAAAATAAATAAATCTGGGAGGCGCCTGTGGCTCAGTGAGCAGAGCGCCAGCCCCATATACTGAGGGTGGCAGGTTCGAACCCGGTCCTGGACAAACTGCAACAACAACAACAACAAAAATAGGCAGGCAATGTGGCAGGAGCCCGTAGTCCCAGCTACTCGGAAGGCTGAGGCAAGAGAATCACCTAAGCCCAAGAGCTGGAAGTTGCTGTGAGCTGTGATGCTATGGCACTCTGCCCAGGGTGACAAAGTGAGACTCTGTCTTTTTTTTTTTGTAGAGACAGAGTCTCACCTTATTGCCCTCGGTAGAGTGCGTGGCATCACACAGCTCACAGCAACCTCCAAATCCTTGGGCTTAGGCGATTCTCTTGACTCAGCCTCCCAAGTAGCTGGGACTACAGGCACCTGCCACAACGCCCGGCTATTTTTTTGTTGCAGTTTGGCCGGGGCTGGGTTTGAACCCGCCACCCTCGGCATATGGGGCCGGCGCCCTACCCGCTGAGGCACAGGTGCCGCCCTGTCTTATTTTTTTTTTCCTTGGTAGAGACAGAATCTCACTTTATCACCCTCGGTAGAGTGCGTGGCATCGCACAGCTCTGTAACAAACAAACAAACAAAAAGGGAAGACTTCAACTCCCAATAGTTCAAATACTTCATAGACAAGTAAGAAACTCAAGTAAACAGGAAATTATAGTATGACATTATGACGAAGGTAATTATAATGTGTTATGAAAGCACCGGAAGGGTGTATGCATGTGTA